>NC_057743.1:33139932-33167629 GCF_004010195.1 Chiloscyllium plagiosum
GCAGGTCAGGCAGCATCCAGGGAACAGGAGAATCGACGTTTCGGGCATAAGCCCTTCTTCAGGAAGGGCTTATGTCCGAAACGTCGATTCTCCTGTTCCCTGGATGCTGCCTGACCTGCTGCGCTTTTCCAGCAACACATTTCCAGCGACTATACAGGACATTGGTTAGGCCACTGTTGGAATATTGAATGCAATTCTGGTCTCCTTCCTATCGGAAAAATGCTGTGTAACCTGAAAGGGTTCAGAAAAGATTTACAAGGATGTTGCCAGGATTGGAGGATTTGAGCTATAGGGAGAGGCTGAACAGGCTGGGGCTGTTTCCCCTGGAGCATCGGAGGCTGAGGAGTGACCTTATAGAGGTTTACAAAATTATAAGAAGCATGGATAGGATAAATAGACAAAGTCTTTTCCCTGGGATCGGGGAGTCCAGAACCAGAGGGCATAGGTTTAGGGTGAGAGGGGAAAGATATAAAAGAGACCTAAGGGGCAACATTTTCACGCAAAGAGTAGTAAGTGTATGTAATGAGCTGCCAGAGGATGTGGTGGAGGCTGGTACAATTGCAACATTGAAGAGGCATTTGGATGGGTATATGAATAGTAAGGGTTTGGAGGGATATGGGTCGGCGCTGGCAGATGGGACTAGATTGGGTTGGGATATCTGGTCAGTGTGGACAAGTTGGACCGAAGGGTCTGTTTCCATGCTGTACATCCCTGACTCTATAACTAAAATGATGTAGCTTATAATGGACACATGAAGTGAAACGGTTTCTTCTCTGCTATATTGGGGAGATTCTCTCTCCTACATTGAATTTCAAGTTTAAAATAAATGAATCTCCTTTGGGTTAATGGGCAGCTGAATCAAACAGATTTCAAATTTGAGAATTAGCTGTCTCAGTCAATGACAAGGGTGTCAAATAAGAACTCAAATTCAGGAAGAAAATTTGCAAGGATTTCCTTGATGTTTGCTTTGCTTGAATATCATTATTAGTGTCAAGATTAAAACTTGAATAATACGCACTAGGACAATGAACCAGGAAAATATCATGGACGTATGCAATAAGGAATAAATGGAGTTAATTTTAACAATTTGCACAAATGAGTTTGGAGTGCTACTGTGGACAGCTGTCATTACTGATGAGACATGAGCCATTTTGAGACCAGACCTTATTTAATTTGACCTGGTAAAATGGACTTCAGCAAGGCATTTGATAAGGTTCCCCATAGTAGGCTCGTTCAGAAGGTCAGGAGGAATGGGATACAGGGAAATTTAGCTGTCTGGATACAGAATTGGCTGGTTGACAGAAGACAGCAAATGGTAGTGGAAGGAAAGTATTCTGACTGGAAGTCAGTGGTGAGTGGTGCTCCACAGGGCTCTGTTCTTGGGCCTCTACTCTTTGTAATTTTTATTAATGACTCGGATGAGGAGATTGAAGGATGGGTTAGCAAGTTTGCAGATGACACAAAGGTTGGAGGTGTCATTGACAGTATAGAGGACTGTTGTAGGCTGCAGTGTGACATTGACAGGATGCAGAGATGGGCTGAGAGGTGGCATATGGAGGTCAACCTGGATAAATGCAAAGTGATGCATTTCGGAAGGTTGAACTTGAAAGTTGAGTACAGGATTAAAGACAGGATTCTTGGCAGTGTGAAGGAACAGCGGGATCTTGGTGTGCAGGTACATAGATCCCTTAAAATTTCCACCCAAGTGGACAGGGTTGTTAAGAAAGCATATGGTGTTTTGGCTTTCATTAACAGGGGGATTGAGTTTCAGAGCCATGAGTTCTTGTTGCAGATCTATAAAACTTTGGTTAGACCGCACTTAGGGAAGGATGTTTGGAGAGAGTTTAGAGGAGGTTTACCAGGATGCTGCCAGACTGGAGGGCTTATCTTACAAAGAGAGGTTGTATGAGCTCGGACTTTTTTCATTGGAAAAAAGGAAGAAAGAGAGGGGACCTAACTGAGGTGTACAAGACAATGAGAGGCATAGATAGAGTTGATAGCCAGATACTTTTTTCCAGAGTAGAAATTGTTAACACGAGGGGTCTTTAAACTGTTTGGTGGAAAGTATACAGGGGATGTCACAGGCGGGTTCTTTACGCAGAGAGTTGTGGGAGCACGGAATGCGTTGCCAGCAGCAGTTGTGGAAGCGAGGTCATTGGGGATATTTAAAAGACTGCTGGACGTGCATATGGTCACAGAAATCTGAGGGTTTATACATTAGGTTTACCTGACATAAGGATCAATGGTCGGCACAACACAGTGGGCTGAAGGGTCTGTTCTGTTCTGTGCTGTACTGTTCTATGTTCTAAACTGCACTTGACAAAGCAAAGTTTACAGTCCAGACCTAGGGTAGGTGAGCGAAGACAATGAGCAGCTTCCTAAAGTATTTTTCTGGGACTAGGAGTAGCAAACCAGCAGCAAGAAAAGGTGGCACTGTTTTCTGGTGATCTTTTGAGAAACCTCATTTGGTCTATCAGTTTGGTTGTTCAATCCAATCCAACTGCCAGTACACATGTTATACCTGCTGGTCAATTTATATCAAAAATTACAATTGAGATAGTATGTACATTATTGGACCCAGATATCAGGCATCAAAAGACCCTATCATGTTGCTGTGGCATCACCAGGAATTTACTGGCCCAACATCATGGTTGGGCTGTTATTGCCCCAATTACCATAGGTCAAATCCAAATTTTTGTCTTCAGAAAAGGAAAGTGAGCAGAGATAATGAATAGTAATAATACTTGAGAGAAATGTTCACTTGGAAACCATGAATAGTATGTGAGACAATTATATACTTTCTTTCAAGCATAACAAATGATTCAAAATCTAACTGGAGTGTAAATGACTCAATACACTGTTTATTAATCTTATTTTTATCTGGCTTGACTGTTTCTTACCTTGTCTGTTAATGTCAGCTACCAACATATCTATAACAATTATGGTTCCTGTTCTTCCAATTCCAGCACTGAAGGAGGAAAAATGATGTTAGTAGGAAAGTAGGTTATATGGAGATTAACATTCGAGCAGCTTTGATTGGAGTTCTAGCATTGAGAACGAGTGTGGAGAGTGCAGATTGCCATGAGATTGATAGTGATCCATAAGGGCCACAATTTCACAGGTCAAAAAGGATATGGGATAAGGGGAGAAGAAACCCAGGTCCTACAGGATTCCAACCATTTTGAGTCTTATCTCAAATGTGAGCAGTTTTGGTGTTGCAATCCACTTCCATCAACAGAGGGCTCAGAGATCGGTAAGGAACGCTTCACCATCAAAACAGTTCCTCGGTTCTTGCATATTTGAATTATTGTGGTTTGCCCATATTTTAAAACGTTATATTTAGAAAGAAGGCAGTTCAGATACTTAAATAGAAAACCAAAGAATTTGGATAGCTTGCAGCCAGTTAAATATGCCAGGACTTTTCCAGTCGTTCAACCCATAATATGTGGACCAGAGGAACATCATTAATCGTGAGTGCCTCTGACAGATACCATGTGACCTGGGACCCGTTATGGTACCAGCTTTGTTCCAGAGGTGGGAAAGTTCCTTGGGGGAAAGTGAAGCTGGGTCTACTCCAGAAAAATAAAACTGATGTGCCTCTATTTTATTCCTTTAAAAAGCACAAAAAAAATACTTTTCTTTGGAACAGCAGGTGACCATCTAGGCCTGTACCTCTATTTGGCCTGCATTCACAAAATGGCTGTTCAGCACACCTTCTTCCAACAAGAATTCTGATCTTTACGTTTGACCCACCCTGCATCTTATATGGATTGGCGGAAACTTGTAGTGAAGAGTGGAATACTTCATTAGAGACTGACTCCAGAGTGCGACTCAAGCCAGTCCAAAGTAAACTTGCATTTTCCCATGAAGCTGCTATCGGAGATTCAAGGACGTATATGATCTACCAGGGCCAGAAAACTGACCTGAGCTACTCCGAGTAGTATAAAATAAAATTAAGTTTTCATGAGCAGTTGTTACGGACATAACATTTTTAGGTTCTTAACAGTTTATTTTCTTGTTTGTAAGTTTCCTTGTACAGTCAAGAAAGAATAGTTAGTTGTTGAAAGGTTAGATTTGACTTTCAAGTGGAAAACCAGATATAGAAATGTCCCATATGCCTGTCAAAAAATGCAACTACCAATTCAATAAAACAAACACACACTGTACTTGGTTAGCTTTTCCACTGAACAGGTCAATTAAGCACCATCATAAATGAAAGAAGCTAGCAACAGGATCTAGCCATTCGAGACACACGACTAATTGATCCTCAATATAATGATACAGTTAAGGGAACAGTGGTTCAGTTTTCGACCAGTTATTGAATTATCTATTAATCTTAAAACTCTTACAGGTTCTGATTTGAGGGGGGGGGGGGGGGGGGGAGAAAAACAGTGCATAGTGGTCCGTTTACGGTGATCCAAATTATCCAAGTACCTGCAGTGCACTATAATAGGGCCAGTATCTGGAATGCTTTGCTGTGTACGATTTACTTGGTCCAGGAAACTCAGTACTCCTCCTGGTTCATTGGGCACTCCATGATCTGGCCAGCTGAGATACTGATAGTGCCATATGTATCTAGGTGCTTCCTTCTGTGTGAAATAAAATCAAAATGCTAGTCAGTTCATTTTTAATTCTCTGAAGACTAACAACATGAATTTTAGCAACTGTGATGCATTTCCTGACAATAATTCTGCACTATTAGCAACAAGAAATATAGTGGAGTCTCTAAGCCAATTCAATTCCACCCCACCAATATGTTTCATTTTGTGATCAAATGCATAAAAGTGTTTTTTTTTCCTCCACGGTTAGCAGTTTAAATCTCAGCAATCACAATACAATGATTATATGTAACAGTAATGATAATAACATATACTTCCTTCCTTCAATAATAATAATCTTTTAATCTTTGTTGTTATTTCATCTATGATTACACATTATTTCTCAACTGTTGTCCTCCCTTGCCTAAGCAATATAACTGTATGCTGTGGTTCTGTTCGCCGAGCTGGAAGTTTTTGTTGCAAACGTTGCAAACACTACATTATAGGGCAAGCGAAACAAAGAACAGCCAGGGAATTCCTAGAAGCATGGCACTCATCCACAAACTCCATCAACAAACACATAGACCTGGACCCAATATACCGGCCACTACAGCGGACATGTGAAACTGACAACCGGAAGCGGCAGGGACAGGCCACTATAAATGCCGGAGGAAACACCACAGAAGCGCTTCACAGGAGGCTCCCAAGCACTGAGGATGTCACCTAGACAGGGGACAAACGTTTGCAACAAAAACTTCCAGCTCGGCAAACAGAACCACAGCAACGAGCTGCAAATCTTCTCACAAACTTTGAATATAACTGTATGGGTGGCATTGGTAAGTGCCAGATTCCTTCTACCCCACACCACATTGAGGCATCTTAAAAAAATACTGGGCCAGTGGTACTGTAGAAATTGGCAAAAAGTAACTAAATCTGCATTATCTAGGATGTGCTCCAATATTCCTCCAAATCACTCGGCACAAATTAACAAAAATCCTACTCGGAGCAGCACGAAATTCAAATCCTTACAATATACTCCAAATGTTTTTCTCTCCACAATTCATCAGCTGGCATAAGTAGTTCATAAATAAACTGACAATAGTCTCAATTTTTGCAGGACAGGAGTGTGGGGAGGAGGTTCTTTGGAGATTCTGATCACTGTCCTCCAAAAGTCTACAGCATCAGCTTTCTTTCTTAAAGCTGCTTGACCAAAAGTACTTTCCAGATGAAGAAGTAGTTTTCAAATGCAGTCACTACTGTTATGTGAACAATGTAGAGAGCAATTCTGTTCACAAGGTTCTACAAATTGAATAGAATAGCAATCTGTTTTGGTAATACTAATTGAATGATAAATGCTGGTCCACCGATATGTGCTTCTGTAAATGGTATTGTAGAATCTTTTGTAATCACCTGAACAGGTTTGACAGGGCCTTGGTTTTACAGAATACAATAGAATCCCTACTGTGTGGAAGCAGGCCATTTGGCCCATCAAGTTAACACTGATCATCTGAAGAGTTTTCCACCCAGATTCTCACCCTTACCCTATCTCTGTAACCCTGCATTTTACCTGGCTAACCCACCTAGCCTGCACATTTCTGGGCACGATGGGCAACTTACCATGGCAAATCCACCTAAACTGCCCATCTTTGGACATGGGAGGAAGCCAGAGCACCTGGAGGAAATCCATGTAGACACAGGGTGAACATGCAAATTTCACACAGACAGGTGCCTGAGGCTGGAATTGAACAAGGGTCCTTGGTGCTCTGAAGCTGCAGTGCTAACCACTGAGCCACCGTTTAACATTATATCTGAACTGTGACACTTTAGCAATCCAACACTTCCCCGGTACCCCATGAAGTAATGTTAACTGGATTACAGTATCTGTAATTCTCCTTCAATTACTTGTCATTCTTTACATTCTCTATGGGATAAGGAAACAAGCCAGTATGTAAATTAACATTTCTGATCAAGAGTATAGTTACCCAGGCTGTTTGTATAACCTCCAGTTCGCGCACAATGTAATCTTGCGCCATGCGTTCTTTCAGATTTCGCACAGAAATTGTACCATACAATTTTGATGTTTCTAAATCTGGCCAATAACGATAACATTTATTCTGCAGCAAACCGAAAACAAGCAATTACTCAATTTTCGAGCACGTAGTTGAACACATTCACATGCCAGAGTTTGTCAATAATGAGCTGATGGTGCTCGCTGCTGATTTCGAAGGAAGAGGGTTATTCACAATAATCTGAACACCCCAGTGGTGCGGATTCCATATTTCTCAACATTAATTTCATTTCAATATAATAAAACAAGGAATTGTGGATGCTGGAGATCTAAAACAAAAACAGAAATTGCTGGGGAAATTAGGATCTGGCAGCATCTGTGGGAATAGAACAGAGATAATCTTGCGAGTCCAGTTACTCAGTATCTTCCACAGTAATGTAATGAGCAGGCTGAATAGCCAATCACATTGAAAGTGCATACTCCTTTGAGACACAGACACAGCTGTCTTCCAATAGTGAAATGATAAAGCTATTAACTGTGGAAAAGGAAGCACTGATATGTGAAGCAGTACACTTATGGCTGGCATCATCTGAAACAGAGGAAAAAGTTAGTTGGATGGAAATGCAACATAATGGCAACTTTCACCTTTAATGCAGAATCATCCCAATGCAGAAGATGGCAGAGTTTCAAAACTGAATCCTTGGTGAGACAAGCATAATGAAAGAACGGAAGTAATTTAATATTCGGAGACAGGAAGAGATTGGGGTGAAGTCTGGGCACCCTGTCTCTTTCCCACCTCTACCTGATAAAGACTAGAATGTGAAAACTTGTCGATAACTTTTCTGCCAATGTTCAAGCAGTGATGTGGGAAGGAGTCACCATTCTGATTCTGAAAAGCAATCTTGTCAGGAGGTTCTGGATTTGTTTTCTAAGGGCATGGGCTATAGATGAGAAAAGCCTTGTACAAAGGCCCTCAGTCTCCAGTTGCCTGAACCAACCTTGAGAATGACAGTCAACTGAAAGTCAACCCCCATTCCTATCTTCAGACCTTCTCCCTTCAGGATGAATCCTCTATGCAACCTACAACCTGTCCTTGCTCAAATATGGTTTAAGTCATTCACTGGAGAAAGTGAGGTCTGCAGATGCTGGAGATCAAAGTTGAAACTTTATTGCTGGAACAGCACAGCAAAAATTCCTGAAGAAGGGCCTGTGCCCGAAACGTCGAATCTCCTGTTCCCTGGATGCTGCCTGACCTGCTGTGCTGTTCCAGCAATAAAGTTTCAACTTAAGTCATTCACTGATCACAGACCTCTGTGGATGCATTACTAACAGCAGCTACTGAGCCTGGGCAATAAAGACCCGCAGCCCTTGAGGGCTGGGATTCCATTACTGACATCAGGACTCCTGGCAAAGACCAGACATTGTCCAATGAAATGCTTAATGGGCCCTTAACTTCAGTGGATCTTCCTCAATGGAGGCAATCTGACCTTTCCGTTAATGTGCTACATTAAATTTCAGCCAGGATTCCTTTATGTATACCAAAAAAAATTTTCATTTTAAAAACTGCTTGCTTACATCAAATTGCTTGGCAATTAATTTATTTAAAGTAGTAAAATTCCATCCATCTTATTTCATAATTAATAAATATTAAATCATTCATTCTTTTAGTGAAAAAAGTTGCTTTAAAAGTAGACTGTATATCTCCTTAGTTCAGAGTGTGGTGCTGGAAAAGCACAGCAGGTCAAGCAGCATCCAAGTAGTAGGAGACTCAATAATGTCCCTCCCACATTATCCTAGTCCCAAGCTCCAACTCGGCACTGGACCCATCCATCACTGCTTCCTCTGACCTATCACCCTCCCTTTCATCCACCTATCGCTTTCCCAGCTACCTACCCCAGCCCCACCCCCTCCCATTTATCGCTCACTCCCAGAGGCTCACAACCTCATTCCTGATGAAGGACTTATGCCCGAAACGTCAATTCTCCTACTCCTTGGATGCTGCCTGACCTGCTGTGCTTTTCGAGCATCATACTCTCGACTCTGATCTCCAGCACCTGCAGTCCTCACTCTCCTGTATATCTCCTTAAGTTGCCAAAGGTGAAAAACAATAGAACATTGCCAACGTTTCATAGAAAACGTAGGAAAAATGCACCATAATAACCAGGAAGTACATGTCCAGTGCAGACTAACTCCTTAAATTATACTCTCCTACAACTGGCAACACATTTTCATGACATTTATCTCCTTATAAAATGTACCCATATATTAATTTTAACATTGATATTTGGTGAAGAGAGGTGTAGCAAACCATACTGATAGAACATTAAGGATTATTTGGCCTATTTAAGCAACTGCTTAGTAAGGAGTGGTTGTCAAATATTAATTATTTGTAATTATTTATGATGTCCGAATCTCAGTACTTTGAGCAAATTTTATAAGAATCTCCTGTCGCTTCAACAGAATATGACCAGTTGAATTCATGCAATAATGAAATATTTTTGAGATTGGCACACAAGCTTTAAGCGCTACATTTAAGTCAACAAGTTTTTTTCAAGGTATAAATGTGCAAACTATTGCTTTTGTAAAATAATATGTTAAAAGAATAAGTGGACCGTTTAGCAGCAAATCTAGTTTGAGAAAAATGGTGTTAACTCTTCAAAAAGAGCAACATTTTCAAAAGATGTTGATATTGGCTCCTGTGAATGAGTCTTGGAATGGTAATGTGTATGGGGTCTGGAGGGTAGAGAGGGTGTAGCAGGATGTATAGTGGTGTCAGCTAAGTCTAATTCTATCCTCTGATGTGGGCAAAACAGGTGTACTTTCTACACATTTTTAATAAAATCTTGCCCTTTTAGCCAATTACTTTAAAAGAATATTTTTAACTTTAAAAAGTTGCTATTTTCAGTTGTAAATATTTTATCCACAAGTAAGAGCTTACTCACCCTCCCTCTTTCTACTTCTTTGGTTGTCATGACAATGACGTGTGCGTTTTCCTGATAAATCATCTTCCAAAAATCATTGATTGTATTCTGAAGACAGCCTTGTGTTGCAATGTAATGTTTGGAATCCTCTCCAAGTTTTCCATTCTTCAATGTCATGTGGAATAAAGAAAACCATCGTTCCAATGTATAACTTTTCTATTTTATCAGAGTTTAAGTAAGATGTTTCAGTGATTATCACTAAGGCTAATAGACATAAGCGGATTGTTTAAACTAACAACTCGATCATACCCTGAAAAATCAGCAACTGGTTCACCCCATTCCTTGCAATTTAAACAAAAATATATTTACCATCATTTGCCACTTAGTAACAATCAAATTGCATACTTGCAACTGAGTGAGTAAATTTTCAAAACCTAAATTTTTAAAGCTTATAAAAGATTTTTTTTAAACCAACCTACACAATGATTTTGTTCAAAATGTGCTGTTTTTTTTTTTAAAAAATGCAGTCATTTGCTAATATTATCAACTGGAGATCAAAAAGTAAGCAATTTCTATTACATCTGACTTTCAAATGGGAATCTTGGAAATGGTGTTGGTAAATAACTGTTCTTTACTAGCCAACACTTTCCAATGTTACAGCTTTTTAATATTCAGGGGATTTGGGCTTTGATGGTTGGGCCTGGGATACTACCAGAAGGAACTCTTTCAAATGATGTCCAGGAATCCAGATGACTGACTACCATCGACCACAATTTATTTTCCTTTGTGCTAGGTATGACTTCAACTAGAATAAACTTAATCCTCAATTCCCACTGACTCAAGTTTTGCTAGAGCTCCTTAATATCACTCAGTAGATCCAGCTGATGTTAAAGGCAATCACACTCACATCATCAGATATCAGAAATGTCACCTCTAGATAACTATGTAGAAATACCAGAGAAAAATGAAGCATTTGGGGACCCTGGGCAGCAAGAGCATCTAGGACTCTTGTGCTCCATGAAACAACTACCCACTCCACCTTACATTCCTATCCAATTAATAAAAACATAAACATATAGTAAATGCATGAAGAAATAAGCTTATACGACACTTGTTTTACAAATATAGCAAAAGGATAATTAAGGAAAAAATGGCAATTATAAAAGTTGAAGGAGGTAGCTTGTGCAGAAGTTATGGAAAGAAGTTTAAATGAATTTGTGTGTCCATATTCACAACAGAAAAGCACAATGTAGATAAATGTGCTTAATCCAAGAGGAGCAGTGTGAAATATTGGTTAAAATAATCATAATGTGAGGATGTGTTTGGAGTTGAATCCTTGAAAATGAATAAGTCAAAGCAAAGAAGGTTGCCTCAGATTACAACGGGATCTTGATCAGATGGTCCAATGGCCAAGGAGCAGCGCATGGAGTTGAATTTAAAGAAATATGAGGTGCTGCATTTTAGAAAGAAAAATCAGAGCAGGACTTATCCATTTAATACTGACGTCCTTGGGACTGTTGCTGAACAAAGACCTTGGAGTGCAGGTTCATAGTTCCTTGAAAGTGGAGTCACAGGTAGATAGGACAGTGAAGGTGGTGTTTGGTATGCTTGCCTTTATTGGTCAGTGCACTGAGTATAGTAGTTGGGAGGTCATATTGTGGCTGTACAGGACATTATTTGGCCACTTTTGGTGTATTGTGTGCAATTCTGGTTTTCCTTCAATAGGAAGGATGTTTGGAAACTTGAAAGGTTCAGAAAAGATTAGCGATGGTGTTGCCAGGGTTGGAGGGTTTGAGCTGTAGGGAGAGTCTAAATAGGCTGGGGCTATTTTCCCTGGAGCGTTGGAGGCCGAGGGGTGAGCATATAGAGGTTTATAAAATCATGAGGGGCATAGACAGGGTCAGGGAGTCCAAGACTAGATGGCAAAGGTTTAAGGTTAGAGGGGAAAGACATAAAAGGGACCTAAGGGGCACTATTTTCACACAGAGGATGTGCCTGTATGGAATGAGCTGCCAGAGGAAGAAGTGAAGGCTGGTATGATTATAGCATTGAAAAGGCATTTGGATGGGTACGTGAATAGGAAGGGATTAGAAGGATATGGGCAGTTTTGACAAATGGGACTAGATTTATATAGGGTAGCTGGTCAGCATGGATGAGTCGGACCAAAAGGATCTGTTTCCGTGCTGTACATCTCTATTACTCTATAAGTCCCTAGGGCCGAACGATTGTTCCCCAGGATGATGGTGGTGGTAAGGGAGGAAATAGCAGTTGCTCTGAGAAGATTTACTTGAATGTTGCCAGGACTAGAGAATTGTAGCTATGGGGATAGATTGTAGAGGTTGGGTTTGTTTTCCTTAGAGCAAAGACAGCTAAGGGGTGATATATTTGAGATGTACGAAATTGTGAGGAGATAGAGTAGGCAGGAGGAACCTGTTTCACTTGGCAGAGTGTTCAAAAACTAGAGGTCATGGATTCAAGCTGAGTGGAAGAGGATTAGAGGGGATGTGAGGCAAAGCTTTATTTTAATGCAGAGAATGTGGGTGTTTGAAATTCACCGCCTGAGGAGTAAACTTTTTAGAAAATATCTGGATCTGCACCTTCAGTGCTGTAAGCTGCAAGACTTGTATCACGTGCAGATGGGATTAGAAAGGGCATCTGGGTGTCTTTTGTTCGGCATGGATTAGATGGACCAAATGGAACCCTTCTGTGCTATGTCATTTCTATGGTTCTATTTACATACCACACCAATCAAAAAGCAGGTCATACCACATTATACTATCCTTAAACAATAAAGATTAATTTGTTACACACACAAAAAGATGATGTTTTGTAAGCTTAACAATAGGTTTAACAACAGTTATTTACTATCATAGAGTCATAGATTCATGGAGATGTACACCATGGAAACAGACCCTTCAGTCCAACTCATCCATGCCGGCCAGATATCCCCCTAGTCCCACTTGCCAGCATCTGGCCCATATTCCTCCAAACTCTTCCTATTCATATACCCATCTAGATGCCTTTTAAATGTTGCAATTGTACTTGCCTCCATCACTTCCTGTGGCAGCCCAATCCACACACGCACCACACTCTGCATGAAAAAGTTGTCCTTTAGGTCTCTTTTATATCTTTCCTCTCTCACCCTAAACCTACGCTCTCTAGTTCTGGACTCCCCCACCCCATGGAAAAGACTCTGTCTATTTACCCTATCCATGCCCCTTATGATTTTATAAGCCTCAATAAAGGTCACTGTTCAACCTCCAAAGCTACAGGGAAAAACAGCCCCAGCCTATTCAACCTCCCCCTACAGCTCAAATCCTCCAACCCTGGCAATATCCTTGTAAATATTTTCTGAACCCTTTTAAAGTTTCACAACATCCTTCCAATAGGAAGGAGACCAGAACTGCACGCAACATCCCAAAAATGGCCGAACCAATGTCCTGTATAGCCGCAACATGATCTCCCAACTCCTGTACTTAATACTCTGACCAATAGAGGAAAGCATACCACATGCCTTGATGACCATATCATTAACTTGCTGACAATAAAAAAAACTGCTGTGATACCACTTTTCTTAAATAGTGGCTAAGGACAAGCCAGGGAACTATAGACCAAAATGTAGTATTTCCCCAATAAGAATAGTCCAGGATGTAACTGTTCTGTGCAGCATTATATTAAAATAAATTAAATTTGCCTTCTATTGGGTACGTATTGCAAATTCTTAATTTACCAGGAAATCATATTTGAAAGGTGGTGGTACATGAAACAATTGTAAACTATTTATTTAATGTTAGCATGCAATCTATGAGAAGACTAAAAATGCTGTAATTATTATGAACATTTAGAAATAATACCTATGCTAAAATGCTGCCATTGCTGTTCCAGGCAACACCATTCGAATTGACATAAAAAGCAAAAACACAGTCATTTTCTCGAGAATTGCCTATTCTGCAACATAGCCTTTTGAGGGTCATGAACTTGGGGTGTGATAGGTTTGGTGCCTTACACAGTTAAACTCTTACACACAGGGATTCTACCAGCTGAGTGACCACTGTGAGCAGTCAAAGAAAGTCTACAGACGTGTGAAAATCAAACGAGAGATACACGCAGCAATCTCTACTTCCCTATTTTCTCTCAGGTTGCTCAAAACAATGCCCAGGAGATTAGAGTAGCTTTCTGTTCCCGTCGGGAAACAACTAAACGGAGTTTTACCAGTGGCTCCATGTTAGCAGAGTCCCTGAGCACAAGCCCCAGGTGCGCACTGATTTGCCTGGAGTAGAATATTTGCACAATAAACAGCTGATGGCTTGTCTTGTTTTTGGCACATGTCCAAAATGGGATAGTGGATCAATTAAGATGTATAATATTAGATAACATTACGATCAAATAGAAATATCTTGAATCTGGACAATTTGGAATTGCCTGAATCTCATGATATGATTTCTCCCCTCAGTCCTTTGCCTTGACAGGGAGTCTTTGGGTAAAATATGAAGGCAAAACTAGATTGCCCATGAAAATATGTGAGGGTATAATGAGCAGCAATTAATTTGTGCCATTGATTTGATTGCAATGCAGAGAGCATACAAGGAGAAGGGTGAAAACTGGCATGGTCAGCTCAGTTGGCTAGCTTGTGAAGCAGAGTGAATCCTCAGCCCACACTGGCTGAGGTTACCATGAAGGATTCTTCTTCTCAAACTGTCCACTCATGAGCTCAGGTAACCAGCTGTCATCTCCATCTAATGACAGAGCAGCTGTATATTCTCATAGTAAAAAGGGAGAGCCTGAGGCCTAGGAGCTGGTGAAGAAGTCTCACAGAACCAAGGATAGCCTCTAGCAAGTCCAACTAGCACCTGCCTGCTCAGCGGCTACTTTGAATGACCAATAACTATCTTAATATAATGCATGTGTACACAAATAGGTACAATGCCTTGATGGCAGCAAACAGATCCCTAAGTTTGAAAAGGAAAATAAAATCAATTCAAACCATTTTGAAGAAATTTAGATACTTACTGTAATATTATTAGCGTTGATGTAATCTGATCCCAATATGGTTTCATCCACTTCCTTCAGTGTAACTCTGGTATTATCAACTACAAGAAAGATGGAACAATTACCATCATTAGAGTCATAGAGATGTACAGCACAGAGACAGAACCTTCGTTCCAACTCCTCTATACTGAGCAGATATCATAAATTAATCTAGTCCCATTTGCCAGCACCTGGCCCATATCCCTCTAAACCCTTCCTATTCATTTACCCATCCAGCTGGTTACCTGAGCTCATGAGTGGACAGTTTGAGAAGAAGAATCCTTCATGGTAACCTCAGCCTTCTAAATGTTGTTATTGTCCCAGCCTCCACCACTTCCTCTGGTACTCATTCCATACATGGACCACCCTTTGCATGAAAAAGTTGCCCTATAGACTCCTTTTAAATCTTTCCCCTCTCACCCTAAACCTATGCCCTAGAGGTCTGTACTCCCCCACCCCAGGGAAAGACCTTTTCTATTCAACCTATCCACGCCCCTCATGATTTTATAAACCTCTGCAGTTCAAACTATAGTAGTTCAAAGTACTTCAACCTAGACTATACTGGTAATAATTTTTCTACAAGGATTTTCTGTGCTTTTGATAACAACTTACATTCCAAGAATTACATATACTATTAGAGTAAGTATGTTATACATCCAGATACTGTGCTTCTTTATATGAGCACAACTAAATTCATGCAAGCTCACAGAAAACATTGCATTGCAACTACGTTCACTGCAACATTTTGTTGCTATTGCCAGACAATAATTAAATTTGGAAACATTAACTAAATCTCCATATTTAACCGCCGGTTGAGTATAATTTTAAAATTAAAATTAAACCTGCAATTCTGAATAGAAGTGTAACATCAATTTAAAACAGCATGCTTGTAAGTTTGATGATCATATCCATTTCTGCATTGAATTAAGGTTTTGTTGAAAGTTTGCTTTCCCATGGCTCAGGAGAATGAGAATGCTGATATAAACCTCGAGTGAAGCCCACTTACATGGTAAAATATTTTTGTATCTGTTCTTGCTTTTGTTTTCTATTCTTTGTCCTTCCTTTCTGCTATAGAGTAGTTTATATTCTTGTTGCTGAAGAAGCTGTTAAAGAAAATTTCAAAAGATATGTCAAATGTTTACAGTAACCTCTTCTAATTGAGGTTAGACTTTCTTTTGGCGGAGTGATTTAAAAAGAATATTTTTTACAATGCACAGAAATTTAGTTAATTTAATTTGTAATATGCAGATAATCATTTAATTACAACCAAATAATAAAATGGACTGGCTGCTTATTATTTGGGATAATGAAAGGAGTATCATTTTCCTTTGCGGTTTCTACTGTAACCTTTTGGCAGAGAGCTAAACTGCTGCTGTCGGCAATAATTCGTACATCTATGTTATGAAATAAAGGAATTCAGACATTGCAGCAATATTAAAAAAAAGTCATAGCTTATTGAAAAAGTTGTAGTCAATTTTAGCGTGCTTTCTTATAAAGTGGCCAAGGGCAAGTCCTACAAAACAGCTGATTTTGAACATTTTTATATTTGTCTCCACAACAATTCAGGTTAAGACATTAAGGTCATGCATATCAGCATGAATGCATTGCTAAAAGTTTAGCTACACATTAGAGTATCTATGACCTTTTTGTTAAGTTAGGGGACATGATGTTAATAACAAAGGCCGTGTCTGGTGGGGCAAAAACATCAGTCTTGTGCAATTTAAATTAAAGGAGCATCAAAATATATTAAAGGAGCATCAAAATATATTTATGGAGGGATAAAATAAGATAGGGGACTAAATAAAGTTGAGAAAGTGAGACAAAATTAAACTATTTTAAAAAATGTTTTCTTGTAATGGAGGTAGTCAGATTATATGTGCAGGTCAGAGACTTGTGGTATCCCATACAGCTATGTCCGCTCAATTATTGAGTTGTAATATATTTAAAGCAGAGGTTGGAATGCTTTGAGTATGAAGGACATTAAAGGGATATGGCAGAAATGTCCAGTTGAAGTAAATCAACTATACTCTTGCATAACAGCAGGTTTGAACTTCTAAATGGTCTATTCTAGGGTCTATTTCATGGGTTCTCACATCAACTTCAGGAGTCCTATTCAAACGTATTAAAAAAAACATATAATCACTCTACTTACCTCAAACTCTTCCCAAAAGCCTTGCTTGGCCTTTTCTGTGTTATCTGCTGTTTTATTAAGTTCCTTGACTCGATTCTCTATGTTTGCAGCATTTATTCTTGTGGCATTGAATGGCTGTGCAAAGTTGTTGTAGTATTAAAATTACATTTTTTTTTCAGTTAATTCAACTGAATAGTTGACAAACAGTTAAATTCAAATTAATTATAAAATCCAATGAACATTAAAACAGCATTGGTTCCTTATCCTACTTTTGAGGAAGAATTCAACTTTTAGCCATGCATTTTTGATGAGCTAAATCATTAATCTCTGAATTTAGCATCTGTAGTGTGCCAGAATTGAGCAGGTATGTACACCAACTTTGTGAATGCTATAGGCCGGAATTTGCAAAGATTTCCTTTTAAACCAAAGGTACTGTGAGATAAAGTTTGCCTGTTGTTCTTCTTTCGTGCAGGTTAGCAGAAAATACTATATTCTGTCAGAGGCCAACCCTGATCTATGTGACTGACTGCCTCCGGATCGAGGCAATTAAAGGCCCCCTTTCCAATCCGGCAGGTGGACTGCCCTGGGTATTCATGCAGGTAACCAAACACTTTTCTCATCTGCTGAAAACTCAGATAGAAAGTCGAAGCCCATAATTGGTTGTTAATTGATCACTTCAGACCTTAATTACTGGCAGATAAAACAAAATTCCCCAACAGACTTTCTTGCCCAGATACAGGTGGCAAGGAAGAAGAAGAGTATCACTCCAGGGCCAACTCAATTTTTTTCCCCTTCCACCACCCTTAGTGAGGGGAAAATTCCACCCAACATCATTCCTCCAATATATTTGGCTGATACATTTTTAAGAACAGCTTTACAAGTTTTACATTTTCAGCTGTTATAAGCCACTGGAAATTTAAATTCAACTTGCAGCCAGGGAACCAGTCACATTTACAATGAATGACAATTCCAGGAAACTAATTTTTAACTGATATAAAAAAGCCTGTTGTAGAAAAATCATTTAGCACATTTCTTGGAAAATCTTATAAAGGATTAAAAGATTGATATGACAAGTCAAAGTTTACAGGAACAGATTTCAGGGGACAGATGACACAGTCTAGTGAAATAAGCAATGCCTCACAGATAAAATTTGAGACAAAGGTGAAGGGATATATTTCAGCAGGAATGATGAATAATACAAACTAAACAAAGCAATTTTAAAACGAGTTGAAAATTAGAGAGATCTAAAGGCGTACTAACACAAATCTCTGAAGGTGACAAGTTGACAAGGTTCTAAATAGGTGATCCTTGGCTTTATTAACAGCTTTATAAACATGGTGGCTCAGTCGTTAGCACTGCTGCTTCACAGCACCAGGCACCTGGATCCAATCCCAGCCTTGAGTGCCTGCTTGCATGAACTTTGCACGTTCTTCCTGTATCTGTGTGGGTTTCTGCCGGGTGGTCCGGTTTCTTCCTATAGTCCAAAGACGTGCAGCTTAGGTGGATTGGTCATGCTAAATTCCCCTACTGTCCACATGTGTGCAGGGTAGGTGGGTTAGCCATGGGCATTGCAGGGTTAGCGTTACAGCGTACAGGGGTGGGTCGGGGTGGGTCTGGGTGGGCTGCTTTTGGAGGGTTGTGTGGACTCGATGGGCCAAATGATTTATTTCCACACTGTAGGGAGTCTATGGATCTCAACGTAAAAGAAGGGTCAGAGAAAATGGTATTACAGAAAACTCACATAACAATACTGGCTAAACTTAGCTGGAGTACTCTGTCCAATTCTAGACACTCAGCTTTAGGAAGGATGTCAAAGCCTAAGAAAGGCAAAACAAATTTACTATAGTGCATCAGGAAACAGAGTTGGGAGATATGTGAAAACAGGGAGAAGTTCAGGTTGGCTCTTAAGAGGATCAAATAGAGGTGTTGAAAATCACTGTTGGTTGTGGCAGAGTAAATACAAAACTGGTTCCAGGAGCATAGAATCACAAAGACGTACAGCACAGAAACAGACCCTTTGGTCCAACTTGTTCATGCTGACGAGATATCCTAATTTAATCTGGTCCCATTTGCCAGCACTTGGCCCCATACCTCTCTAAACCCTTCCTATTCTTGTACCCATCAAATGGACAAAAAGGACACAGAGTGAAGGTAAAAGAACCAAAATTGACATGACAAAATTTTTTTCTTAAAGTTGCTATGATTTGGAATATGTACTTGAAAAGATGGATAGGCGAACAATCAATTGTCTTTGAATGGGAAAACACTTACTGAAAATGAGTGACATGCCGAATAGCTCTACAAAATTGCAAACACAGGCACGATGGACTGAACAGTCTCCTTCTGTGCTATGTTAATGATTTTATGATAATACATGCAGAGACACATCAATTTAATAATAAAAATAATATAAAGATACCTCCTCCCAAGTTCTAACAAACTTTAAGTTTGATGGTGTACTTTCCAAAATCCCTGTTTGTGCTTAATCAAAAGCAAGCTATCACTCTGTAAAATTATCCAAATTAGAAGAAATACTGTACCTGTTTAAGGTGAACTACAATTCCAGTAACTTCTACCATTGGATTCTTTTTGTAGTGTTCCACTAAGTCAGTAAGTGTGTCAAATCTTTCACCTCCACCAACATCGTACTTCCCGTCCTGGATTGACCCAAAAATGTACTGATTAAAATATACTCTGTTAGAAACTGTGGTTACAGGTTTTAGCAAAATATCTACTTCATGTGACATTTTCAGTAGCTTACTGTAAATTGAAAATTACTTTGTAATCTTAAATGCTGCATTCTTATAAATTAAGAACTAGCCTCACACACTATTCAATTCACAAAACCACCGATCTCTGGTTTACAGGTTTCAACACTTTGTATAAAAAAAATCAATACTGTCAGCAGTTGTATTTCATGAGTTATATGAATGAAACATCAGTGATATTCAAATTTATTTTACTGGTTGAATCAGGGGACTACCTTAGAATTTATAATTTCTGTATACAGTACTATAATAGTTGTGGGAAGGTTAAATGATGGATAGTAAACTGTTCAGTGAAAAATAACATTAACTGCTCAGAAGCTTATTCTCAGTTTCAAACTTTATCATCATGACCTTCAGAAAGCCTTCATTATATTACAGCATATGTATTATTTTGCAAACGTTTTTATTGTAACTATAATGAGTAACATTTGCCTTAATTGAATAGTGGCTTCTTAATGATCTACATTCCTGAGAAAATGTTCATTCACTTTTACTCTACTCCTCTCTCTTTCCCACTAAGAAATTACAGTTAAGATGTATCTTTTTTTGAAAAACTATTCCTTCATGTACCATTGCATATATTCAACATTGCTGCTAAATCCTGGAACAGATAAACAAAGCTAAAATAACTAAGGGAATACCTTTAGAAAAACTTTGTGTTTTATGTGAGATGAGTACTCCTTGTTCTGTTTTCATCTCTTATTTGCAAAGGGGCAAACTATTGATGGGTACTTCTCTTTGGGTGCCAGATATGAGTAATATAAAACCTGAATGATTATTGTACTTGTGAGAATATAGGAAAAGTCACTGACCTACTGTATAATAGGGATATTAAAGCTGGAAGCAATCTATTAATGGGAATCCACACACACTTTCCATCAGAAGCCGCAGTGTTGCCACCAGTGGTGATTATCCCGTTGAATTTTCTTTACTCCTTATACTGATGAACTAACTCAGCATAGTCCCTTTCAGGCAGAGTGTTACATTAACAAATAGATGAATAACAGGAGCCTTACTTATGCTGTGCTTTTAATCTGCATCAAGTATTCGCTTTGCTGCAATCGTGGTATTAAATCTTACACAAGAAAATATTAGACTCCAATGGACAACTGGAAACAAAATTTACATTTCAAAGTACTTTTCATTAGCTTAAAAAGTAGCAAAATTTAAAATCTCCTAAATATTGTTTTTAAAATGTGGCCAGTTTGAACAGCCCACCTGATTCCGAATCATTACGTGGGTTACTCTTGGCTTACGGTCTCCATTTTCAAACTTCTCTTCATTAGTCAACACTGATAGAACAAAATCTCCTGGTTTACTGAGACTTTCACGCACCAGGAAACTTCCAGGTTTTCCTTTATCTGTCAGGAGTTTTTCAGCATCTTTACCTGATAGATGTCCATGATACCACCTGAAAACATACAATATTGATATTACAAGAGGCTTCCTGCATCTTTTCCATTCACTATAAAATTACTTGTGAATACAGATATTGCACACCTTTAATTTAGAAATTCCTTCCTCATAGGGAAGCTTTTGCCCTGGAAAAGTAAATAGCAAATTAAGTATCACTAGTGCCACCTGTCACAAAGGATCCTGGTAGCATCCAAAAACATTTAAAAATGATTTTTTAAAAAGTTACTGATGACCACAAAACTATGTTTTGGAGTAAATCGGTCCCTCAATGCTGTAGGAATGAAATAATTTCTAAAAGGTTCAAGAAAAGGTATCCTGAAATAGGAGTACAGAGGCTAGGTTAGAAATTATCCTACACCATAGTTATTATTCATTGTTTGCGTACTGAGTTGGGAATAATAAGAATATTTTGTTCACGATAATAAACAAATAGTTAATGGTAACTGAAAATAAAACACATTGATTATTTCCTGCCATCAAAATTCTAAAACTCAAAAACCTAAAGGTTATTGTAGAAGAAAATAAAATAGAAGCCAAAGGCAGTTCCCCTTTAAAAATCGCTCATGACACTGCTGACATTTTAATTCTCAGCTTAAAAAAAAAAATCAGCAGGCAATCATATTCTGAAGATCTCTATCCATCTGCAGTTGTCGAGTTGTTGGGGAATCTTTGAATAAGAGTTCATTTGTGACACTAATATTTGCCAATGGAAAATGAGTATCAAGTGTGCTTTGGGGTTAAAGTCTACTTGCAAGTTTGCTGTCTACACCCATGCTCTGCTTATCAATTGTGAGAAGATAAATTGTATATTTTAAAGCAACAATAATTGTTTAAAAATGGCACACAACTATGTCCTTGGCACTTGTTTTTCTGACTCCATCGTTAGGAGTATTATAAAATTTACCAAGATCACCCATGATTTCTGAAGGTGTTGATTTTAGTTTTCACTTTGTGATGAAACTTTCTTGCTTCTATTAAGTACTGTCAACATGTAGTAACAAAAATAGCTTCACTAAAGTAAATATTGCCATATAATCAGTTTTTATATATATATCCTCCTCTTGCCTGAATGTGTTCCTCCATGAACAGGGTCACAAGTCTTTAGAAGGTTCATCCTCAGAAAAAGTGGTGGTAGCAGTGGTCTTTGAATATTTTTAAGGCAGAGAAAGTTAGATTATTGATAAGGAAGGGGGGCTGAAAGGTTATCATTAGGCAGATGGCAATGGGGACTAATCAGATCTGTCATGATCTTATTTAAATGGTGGTGCAGCCAAAAGGAGCAGTGGCCCAGTCCTACTCCTGATGGTTTTGAGCCTTTTCAGTGTTTTGGCCAAAAGCAATCAAGGACAAACCATACATCACAATAAACATTTACTCCCTCCACCACCAGCCTGCAGTTGCTGTAGTGTGTGCCATCTACTATAATCATTATAGCAACTGGCCTAAGTTTTTGGAAGAGCCCCTTTCAAATCCATGACTTTTGCTGCCTAGAGCTACAAGGGAACACAATGAAATGCAAGCTCCCTCCATGTCACATGCTATCCTGACTTATAAATATATTGTGGTACCATTATCACTGGGCCAAAATCCTGCTACTCACTATCTCACAATGCAGTGGGAGTGTCTGCACCATACAGAAAGAAGTTTCATAAGGCTGCTCACCAACAATGTCTCAAGGGAAATTAGGGATGGGTAATGAATCATTGACCCTGTCAGTGTTATCAACATCCAAGAATGAACAGAAAGTACTTTCTTTAAATAAAGGGTGTGCATTAAAGAATACTCACAGCAGTTTGATCTAAAAAGAACAGTGGCAAATATTTAAATTGACTGCTTCCCGATTCTATTGAGCCAAAAAGAGCCAAGGGGTGCAGAAAAAACAAAGGAATATAGTACCTTTCAGATGTTGGATCTTGACAGTTCAGAGGATACTTTAGTTCAATTATGTCTCCATTCTTCTCTCGCAAGAGACCTTGTTGCTCTGTATAATACTGAACCAATTCCGCCAATGTTGCAAACTTTTCTCCTCCATACAGGTCATAATAATCTCCTGTATTCTGGATTTTGATATGTGTCACTTCTTCATTTCGCCTGAGGTTTCAAAAAAAAAGTAGATTAACACAAAGGAAAACAAAATAAGACACTTGAGTGTTCAATTCACAGCCACTTTTGGGTCTCAATGCAACATCTCCCTGATTATCGCCTTCTGAGTGGATATAAATGGTACTGGATTTCCCAAATGAGTAACTAGGGTGACGTGCCTGGCGTGTGTGCGCGCATGCGCTTGGGGTTGTACAGTTTGGTGTCTTCAATTGCTCCAACTAGCAGCCTTTGAAAGCTATGCCTGGGACAGCAGAGAGGTTGGAAGAACACAGCAAGCCAGGCAGCATCGGGAGGTGCAGAAGTCGACATTTCGAATGTAACCTTTCACAATCGGGGCAGGCATGAGTCGACCACCCAAATTTCCATTTCGTTTCTCTCACCTCTTGAAAAAAAATCCTGCCCTAGATTTTGCACTTACATCTTGAACTTAAGACTTTACTACTTGAAACCAAAAGCCATCAGTTTACAGTTCAGCCAATACAGATTATAGTTTACAGTAAAAAAGTAAACTGGCTAGTTGATGAATATAACCTTCAAGTACTTTGGTAACGTTTCAGAATAAGAGCTTAGAATCCAACAATGTAACGTGACACCATTATCTGCTATCTTGCAATGGGGCGGTGAACAATACAAATACTTAGCTCAAGACAGGATGATCATATTTGTGGTTGCCACTCACTCTGAAATCCATCTGACTCCCTCACATATCCTATACCAGGTATCTTGCACAAAATAGAAGGAAATAAGTACTATAAACTGAACATTGTTTAATCAAATTTCATAATCAGTGTGTGTGTTAAAGTTAAAAAGGACCTTTTCATTTAAAATTGATATTTTCCAAATGCGAAAATTTAAACATCTTAGTGAAATTTGAAGACCCTGGATATGCTTAGCATTATTTAGTCTTAAAAACCTACAGCATTACACTGTAAAAGATTTTGGGGGAAAGAAATTCAAATCAGATTTTCAATTATTTTCAAAGTGGGAAAGAAAATGTTTGAGTTAATAGCTGCATGATTTCTGTGGTTCTGTGGGTAACATTCTTGGCTCCAGGAGTCAGAAGGTTTTTGGCTCAAGTCTCACATCAGTGCTTGAACACAAAAATCAAGCTTAACATTTCAACATTGTACAGAGGACATTGCACTATTTAAAAAGGTACTGATGGAGCGAGTGATACGGTTCTAGGGATATTGTCTTTTGGAAAAGATGTTAAACTGATCCCCTATCAAATCTCTCAAGTGAATTAAAAATAGGTCCCATGGAAATATTTTGAAAGAGATACTCCTAGTGTCTTGGGCCGATAAGTATCATTCAATCAACCGCAGAAAAAAAAGACATTATCTGGTCATTGTCATATTGCTGTTTTTAGATTGGCTGTTTACACTTCCTGCACTGCTGCAGCAGCTATGCTTCACAAGTATTTAATTGGCTGTGAAGCATACGGCATATCCTGAGGATACAAAAGGCTGACGTACATGCAAGTCTTTCTTTCTTGACTGAAATTAGAGCTGGTTATCACATTGACCAATTGAAGGAGCGAGTGAAAGAATGTACAATCACACCAAAGGTGGGAAAGGCCCCAAGATATTTAAACAATGTCATGGAAGGAGCTTGCGCAGGGGTCAGCAGGAAGAAACTTTTTTCTGATTGAACTACACATGATTTGAGCAGACATAAACAAGCCTCCATTCTTGTACTTTTCACACCCATAAGTGCCAAATTTGCATAAAGAAGAAACCTAATGTATGAATCTGGTGGTCACCCCATCAACTCAAGGAAAGGCCCCTTCAAAATGCTGGCTCCTGAACCATGAGCCTTAAAGCCCAAAGTCTACTATCTCTATTTCAAGGTCTTTCCTGCCACATTAATGGTAATCTCAGTCATCAAAATCTGCCTAAGAAAAGCTAATTACGGGAATAAACTGAAAAGGTTCATAGCTCCTTGAAAATGGAGTCGCAGGTAGATAGGATAGTGAAGGCGGCATTTGGCATGCTTTTCTTTATTGGTCAGAGTATCGAGTACAGGGGTTGGGAGGTCATGCTGCAGCTGTACAGGACATTGGTTAAGCCACTGTTGGAATACTGCGTGCAATTCTGGTCTCCTTCCTATTAGAAAGATGTTGTGAAACTTGAAAGGGTTCAGAAAGGAATTACAAGGATGTTGCCCATGATGGAGGATTTGAGCTAAAGGGAGAGGGTGAATAGGCTAGGGCTGTTTTCCTTGAAGCATCGGAGGGGTGTGGGGTGACCTTATAAAAGGTTCATAAAATCATGAAGGGCATGGATAGGATAAATAGATAAAGTCTTTTCCCTGGGGTGGGGGAGCACAGAATTAGAGGGCATAGGTTTAGTGTGAGAGGGGAAAGATATAAAGGGACTTAAGGGGCAACATTTTTACACAGAGTGGTACGTGTATGGAGTGAGCTGCCAGATGAAGTGGTGAAGGCTAGTACAATTGCAACATTCAAAAAGGCATCTGTATGGGCATATGAATAGGAAGGATTTAGAGGGATATGGGCTGGGTGCTGGCAGGTAGGATTAGATTGGGTTGGGATATCTAGTCGGCATGAATGAGTTGGACCGAAGGGTCTGTTTCCGTGCCGTACATCTCTGACTCTGAGTTACATCACTGACACAAAAAGTGAAAGTTATCAAATTCTGATATTTTCGAATGTGAAAAATGTTCTAATATTCAGAGAAAATGCAAAAGTATCTAATCACAGTATGCAGCAAACAAAGAATACTGGGTGCTTAACCAGAAACATTTTCCCAGAATCAGATGCCTATGGGTCAGTTCTAAGTTGTGGGCCCAAAAGTTTACAATTAGTAATTCAAGTCTACATGAGGCAGCTATCTATTAGCAACATTACTAAGCAATCTAATTGACTGGAGATAAAATTCCTTCCAGACTTTCCTTTGCATTTAACATGAAATCAACTTTTAATATTGATGATATGTTATGTATTGTTTGCTTAAAAAAGTTTTATTAGCAAATGGTAATACTCATGCTACACTTGTAGCAATAAAAACACAAACATTTACTACATTGAATATTGAAATTTAATCTGAATAATTTTGAGAAGTTGTCACACAAATCACACATCAAGCAAGCATTCTTTTTAAGTTCTCCCAATAGGAAGGACTAGTGCCATTTTTTGTATTTCAGTATCATTTCAAGATGTTAGTACTTTTGACACTCTTATACAGTATTGTGTAGATGAACAGCCACCAACTATTCAGCTCAATAATGCAAGCTACCTTTAAGTTCTAAAGGCCTGAAAATAGCATTTCAAATGATAGCTTTTAATAAAGGATTTAGACCTGAATCTGTACACATGCTGTCCTTTGTTGCTGCAAATGCTGTGAATTACCCCTCTGCAATATAAATAGGTTAGATTCCACAATAGCTGAATCCCAAGAAGTGTTACATATCTTAAAGTAACACAGTAATGCATCCAATGAAAAATACATTCCTTAAGGAGTTTGATACTTATGGATGTGACATCACCTTCTTCACATAGAAGTACTTAAACCAAACTCAGGACTTTATCATCTGAAGCACTGGAAGTTAAATGGGTCAATTCTCGAGTGGATGTATTTATATCAATGCTTTGCTATGTATAGAAAATGGGATTGAGAAATAAAAGAGAAAATAACCACTTGCTGTAGAATGGATTTGCACAGTAATTAACTTTTGTTTTTCTCCATCCATTTCAATGATTACTGATAGCTAATATTAAAATATCTCCAGGTTACTTAACGTTTACTGAAGTAATTCAGCACTTTAACACATTGTTCACTAATTCTTTCAGACAGGCAGATAGGAAAACCATGTGAATGCAATAACCAGTTATCACGAGGAATCATGATGGTAATAGCAGTCTTTGGACTTTGTTGAATTGTCAAAGTCGTTATTTTCTTCCAACTAATACCTAATATTACTAGGCTTAATAAAGCTTCTTTCATTCCTATTCTTTACATTATTACAGAAAATTATATAGAAAGATTAATCGGGGGAATTTTCAACCTGCATCAAACCTGGCCACAAAGTTGATGGAGCATACTATCATACAGGCAACTGAAAAAGTGAGTGAGAGAATATACACAGTCACATCAAGGATGGGAAAAGCCCCAAGATTTTTTAAACTGGGTCATGGAAGGTCTTTATGTTCAATAGTAGGAAAAATTTTCAACTGATAGGTAAAGGATATCAAAGCACATAGTCCTCTTAAACTGGGGAGTGTTGGCTTAACCAGTAGATACTTACAAGCTTACGTTGAGAATCTGGCAACAGTGCTGGAAAAATCAATTATTTGACCAGGCTTATTTTGGTTAAGTGCTTACTTGCAGTTCAGTTATTATTTGCACATCTATAGCCCTAGTACTCACGAGCCTTTCTTCAACTCCAGTGCTGCACTCATTGCTGAACTTCATTCTGCAGCCACTTCCAACCTTTGCTTCTGATCCCATCACTTCTTCAAGCCTATTTTTTCCCTTTATGGATTTGAGAAGGATTCCATTCTGATATGAATAATAATCATAACCACATAATAACAGGCTCCCTTTCTTCTTGCAGTGTGAACAGGATATGTCAGCTTTTACTCACATTATTTCAAATGCTAGCTTACAAATTTACAGCTCAAGTAGATGGTCTGTAGCAAGTGAAACACTGGATATATTTGCAGGAGTTCATTACATAAGCATCTGTTCTTCATAAACTGAAAATGTCACTATGAACAATCTACTTAGCATTTTATTTGAAACGTCAGTTGTGTTAACCCCTGG
>NC_057743.1:33168129-33224982 GCF_004010195.1 Chiloscyllium plagiosum
TCTGATCTCCAGATACACCTCTGGAGTTTTCTATCACTGTCCTCAGCCCTCTTAATACCCCCACAAAACTTTCTCTCTCTTCTGCTACACTGTGACATGATGCTAGAGATCTAACCATCTAGCATTTCGATTCAGAGCTGCACTCCAGAATTGGCTTTGAAAAGTGCCAATTAGATCCAGCTGTTAGGTTCTTTTCTGGATTACTAAGTGATTCCAGCATAAACCTAGCTTCTCTCTGATGAAAAGTGACTGGAATTAACATCATTTATTTTAGAAAAAAAGCTACTTCAAATATATTCTACCCAATTACAGATTCAGTTTCCCAGATAGTGTTTTGCAAGTGACCTTACCTTCTTTGTAAGAAGGTTTGATAAACCAGACAATGGCATAAATCATGTCCACCACAAATTAACACATTTTAGTATGAAATGGCACAAAGTTGTTTTCCAAACATGCATGGCCACCCTCAGTGAAAATTTCCAAAACTATTCTAAAGTTTTTAAACAAAATTTTAATAATTTCCATCAATACCATTTTAAAGTGGAGTGAGCCCTTGGCTAAGAACTAACAATCCCATCTGAATGTGGACAGAAGATGATGGGTCCGGGATCCTCTGGAGTAACATACTACAAATTGAGCCTTGCTATTCCTAGAGTCATACCAAATGTGGAATATTTTTAAAAAAAACAGTATGCACAGTACCCTAATTTAATTGGCTTTCAGCCAAACAGGTTGATGGGAAGCATGGACCAGGTTTCTGAACTAAACAAAAATTAGTTATTATAAGTAAATAGACTATAGCTACAAGTAAACAGGTATAAACTATTTACATACATCACTACTAACTAAAAAACTCTAATCCTTTTATTAAACTGTCAAACACACATCAACAAAGAGGGAAAAAAAAATATTGGCACAAGCAGACAAAAGAAACTGGAAAGTCAGTTCAGTGGTCTTTGCTCCCAATGTTGAGATGAGCCATCTTTCACTAGCCAGACCCTTGATGATCAGTTGTCTCTCTGGAAGCTTCCATTGGATTGTTAGTAGTACAGAGAGACTGGAAAACAACTAATATATTAATTCACAAGAACAATTACAGGCAATGAAACTATTTTTTCCAGAAGTTTAAACTAATTTTGTTTAGAACTACAGGAGAACAGGCAGCTTTGCCCGTGAGAACAGCAGCACAGGCTTCTGTGCCTTTTCTGTTTTTGTCTGTAACTTGTTTCCAGTTCCAACCTGCTCAGTCCTGTGAAAACCAATCAGCTTCACCTGTACACTTCTGCTCAACCCCTTGATCATCTATACTATGTAGGAATCCATAGATACAGACTTCACAACAGGTATCAAATTAGCGACTTTTGAGAAGATTTGTAGCTCAGGTTGAGGTTTTGGATGTAGGTTTGCTCGCTGAGTTGAAAGGTTCATTTCCAGACATTTCATTACCTTACTAGGTAACATCTTCAGTGGACATCACGCAAAGCAATGCTGAAAATTCCTGCTTTTGATTTATATGTTTGGGTTTATTTGGGTTGGTGATGTTATTTCCTGTGGTGAAGTCACTTCCTGTTCCTTTTCTCAGGGGGTGGTAGATGGGGTCTAACTCGATATGTTTGTTGATAGAAGCATGGCATTCCAACTGGAACTCTAAGAGTTCTCGTGCGTGTCTTTGTTTGGCTTGTCCTAGGATGGATTTATTGTTCCAGTCGAAGTGTGTCCTTTCTCATCTGTATGTGAGGATACTAGTGAGGGAGGGTCATGTCTTTTTGTGGCTAGTTTTCTGCCTGTTTGTCCAATGTAGTGTTTTTGATACAGTCCTTGCACAGTATTTTGTAAATGACGTTATTTTTGCTCATTGTCTCTATAGGATCTTTCAAGTTTATTAGCTGCTATTTTAGTGTGTTGGTGGGTTTGTGGGCGATGATGCCAAGGGGTCTGAGTAGTCTGGCAGTCATTTCCGAGATGTCTGCACTCTCCCCTACATCAAAGACATCTCGGAAATGACTGCCAGACTACTCAAACCCCTTGGCATCATAGCCCACAAACCCACCAACACACTAAAATAGCAGCTAATGAACTTGAAAGATCCTATACAGACAATGAACAAAGTAACGTCATTTACAAAATACCGTGCAAGGACTGTAACAAACACTACATTGGACTAACACGCAGAAAACTAGCCACCAGGATACATGAACACCAACTAGCCACAAAAAGACACAACCCTCTCTCAGTAGTATCCTCATATACAGATGAGGAAGTACAACACTTTGACTGGGACAATACATCCATCCTAGGACAAGCCAAACAAAGACACGCACGAGAACTCCTAGAAGCATGGCATTCCAACTGGAACTCTATCAACAAACACATCAAGTTAGACCCCATCTACCACCCACTGAGAAAAGGAACAGGAAGTGACTTCACCACAGAAAATCACCACAGGAGATGACATTACCAACCCAAAGAAACCCAAACATATAAAGTAGAAAGGAGGAATTTTCAGGATTTGGAGATGCCGGTGTTGGACTGGGGTGTACAAAGTTTAAAAAAAAATCACACAACACCAGGTTATAGTCCAACAGGTTTAATTGGAAGCACACTAGCTTTCGGAGCGTCGCTCCTTCATCATGTGGTAGTGAGCATTGCTTTGCATAACATCCACTGAAGATGTTACCTAGTAAGGTAACAAAACATCTGGAAATGAACCTTTCAGCTCAGCAAGCAAACCTACATCCAGGTATCAAATTCCTTGCTGTAAAATCATGCAGCCATCTGGTAAATCCTTCTAGTTTTCCTAAAATAAATATTTCTCTTCTTGTAGTCCACAGTATTTAAAGACAACATTAAAAAGTCATGGTTCTTACACAACCCTATGTCAGACAGTGAGAGAGAGTTGAATTTATTGTGTAGGATAAGGAGAGACATTCAATTCAAGAAAGTGTTTTGTTCAAAACAAGTGAAACAAAAATACAGCACTTTCTTAAATCTTGAGGCAGCTACCGCAAAGGGACAATGGAGAAAGTCCATTTTCTATGGCTCTCTTGCTGTCATAATATGGAGTGCTTTTCTTAATATATTCTTTCAAGAGGTGTAGACAATGCAGGTTAGGCCATCTTTGATCAAATTTCACTATTGCTTTTGAGATGGTTGTGGTAAGCCAGCTCCCTGAATGGCTGATTTCCATGTATTGTAGGTATACCCATGGTGCTGTTAGGCTGGAAGTTCCAGAATTTTGACCCAGCAACAGTGAACAAAGGGCAATATAGATGAATTGTCGGAAACTGTGCAAAAGCCCTCAGGCTATATGTTTGACATGGGACAAGTATTATAAATATAAAATGCAAAATTACATGAGGCGCATTAGTTGTGTCACTTATAGTACTGTTTTCACTTTATATAAGACAACTTTGAACTGTCATATAATATAACTTCACAAATTTAGTGAAGACAACTTTGGTGGAAAAAAACAAAAGTACAAAGATCCACGTGCGCTCTAGTCAAGAACTCATTTGTATACTTTCATAACTTTCCTCTCAATTTTTTCCACATGGCCACTATAACCTCAGCAGAAGATAGGTGGGAATCTCAGAGAGACATGTTAACAGTGTTTCTCTTAAGCTGTGCTGGTGAGGGAGAGATCACTTTTGTTGTTTTCAAGTTGTCACGTATCAATTCAGAAAATGAGGATGGAAACAATTTAGTCAGTTTACAAGTAAAAGTAATATTTTAATGTTTGTCAAATTCCTAAGAAAACACCGCAATTGCCCTAAAAAAACATTTTAAATGCAAGTAAGTTACAACGTATGATCTAGTTTTCTTTTAATCACAACTTTGTGGTTGCGTTATCTTTAAAATTAGAATTGGTAACCTTCTCTCCACACTGCTGCTTAAACTCCCACATCCTGCAGTTTTCAAACCTAGATAAGATCTTTTTTTATAAAAGCACTATCGCCAACCAGTCTTTGGAGAAAATTCACAACAACCAGTGAATGAAATATTGAAAGTCAAGATCAATATTTTGAGTTCTAGTCTGTTGATTTCCTAAATAGCTATGATAAGAACTTAAATTTTATTTTGAATATGAATTATTCAAAACACTATCATTTCCAACCATTTTGTGCCTGTACTTTGCAATCAAATCCTCAAATGGTGTATGATTATATTTAATTTGATATGTGCTTTTAATGTCTATTCTATTACATTACTATACTTTACAGCAAATATTATTTGTTATAATACACTAAACTTGATATGACGACATGATAAAAAATGATACTCATTTACTGTTAGTGGATAACTGCTTGAGCCAAATTTGCCTGTATTTGATGTTCATTTTAAGCAACTACCATCTTTAGTAATAATGCTATAGCTTAATGAAGTTAATTTGTTCCATATCAAATCTAAATTAAGGCACTATATATGCACACATTAATATCCTGTACTAAGTTTCACACTAATGAAACTGCTGATGGAAAATCTAAATGGTTTTCTCAGGTTTTCAAAGACATCAGTTTCAATTTTACTGAAAATTGTAGAGAGTTTCCTTTCAGAAGCCATAGTTACTTTCAAATTCAAAGTATCTGTTGTGCATGGCAAAAATATTCTTGCATTCATAATCAAATTACAGATTTATCATTTTCACATATTTTATTTAGAATACATATGGAGTATAGTTTAATCCACAGAAGTACTTAATTCCATCCAGATGGTTGTAGGAATGGTTGATGTTGAAATGAGACTGCTGCATAGAGAACCTGCTCCTGACAACTATTTGTTTGGTATTCCATTGTAACTATACAAGATTTTCCTGCTGCAGTGTATCTCCATTATGCTTGCCTAACAAAGCGACAGATCTAACTACTTAAAATAAAGCACTTCATTTAACATATGTCCAAGAACATCCATTCGATGCTATGTGTGATACATAAAAGTAGGAAATGCTGACCATGGAGAGACACAATATAAATGTGGTTTACCTAAAACAAACAGGGTTCTTGAAGTTATGGAGTCAGAGATGTACAGCACAGAAACAGACCCTTCGGTCCGATTCATCTATGCCGACCAGATACCCTAACCAAATCTCGTCCCACTTGCCAGCACTTGGCCCATATCCCTCTAAACCTTTCCTATTCATGTACCCATTCAGATGCCTTTTAAAATGCTGTAATTGTACCAGCCTCCACCACTTTCATGGCAGCTCATTCCATACACTCACTGTGAAAAAGTTGTCTCCTAGGTCCCATTTATATCTTTCACCCTCACCCTAAACCTATGCCCTCTAGTTCTGGACTCTCCCACCCCAGGAAAAAGACTTTATCTATTTAACCCATCCATGCCCCACATGCTTTTATAAACCTCTATAAGGTCACCCTTCAGCCTCTGATGCTCCAGCCTATTCAGCCTCTCCCTATAGCTCAAATCCTCCAACCCTGGCAACGTCCTTGTAAATCTTTTCTGAACCCTTCCAAGTTTCACAACATCCTTCCAATAGGAAGGAGACCAGAATTGCATACAATATTGCAAAAGTGGCCTAACCAATGTCCCCTACAGGCACAACATGATCTCCCAACTCCTATCCTCAATGCTCTGATCAATAAAGAAAAGCATACCAAATTCTTTCTTCAAAATCTGACCTACCTGCAGCTCTACTTTCAAGGAACTATGAACCTGCACTCCAAGGTCTCTTTGTTCAGCAACACTCCCAAGACCTTACCATTAAGTGTGTAAGTCCTGCTAAGATTTGCTTTTCCAAAATACAGCACCTCACATTTATCTAAATTAAACTCTATCTGCCACTTCTCAGCCCAATAGCCCATCTGATCAAGGTTGCATTGTAATCTGAGGTAACCTTCTTCGCTGTCCACTACACCTCCAATCTTGGTCTCATCTGCAAACTTACTAACTAAACCTCTTAAGTTTACGTCCAAATCATATAAATGATGAAAAGTAGTGGACGCAGCACCAATCCTTGTGGCACACCATTGGTCACAGGCCTCCAGTCTGAAAAGCAATCCTCCACTGCCACCCTCTGTCTTCTACCATCGTGCCAGTTCTGTATCCAAATGCTATTTCTGCCTGTATTCCATGAGATCTAACCTTGCTAACCAGTCACCCATGTGGAACCTAATTGAATGCCTTAAGTTGCAGGGCATAACCTTTATTTCTAGATTTTTATTTTATTAGCTTGATGTTTTTCCAGACATTGAGAGCATTCAACTCAGACCAACTGACTTATGTTAATTTTAGACAGCCTATTAGGAGCTCTGTCTGTGTCAGTAGATATTTTTATTCAAACTATTCAGACATGTGAAGACAAACCTTTGTGGCAGGTTGGACTTTAAATTTGCTATTTTAATTGGTAGAATATGGAGAACATTAAACATTTGGTTGGCAAATTAGGGAACTGGGTGGCAGGAAATATTCAGGATGACAAAGCAGTGGCAAGGAATATAAGAAACCAAAGCACAAAAAAAGGAAGGGTAATTAAAGGCAGCCTCTATATATGATAATATAAGGGACTTTGCTGAATAAAAAGTTGAAGCTTGCTTTGCAGTAGGTGACAGATGAAGCTAATGAATTGAGTAGAAACTGCAGGACACAGGAATAAATGCAGAAGATGATGCCAAATCTTCAAAATGCCATAGCAAAGTCACGAACAATCGTTAAACCAGATAGATGACCCATTTATGCATGTCACCTGACAACTTTGTGCACATTTCCTGGTAATGCTGACTAGTGAAAAGAATGATCTTCAGCTCCACGGTGTGACAGAACAGGAGCAGCACAAGTTATTACCTCAAAATGGAAACATGTTTACTCCCTTGCAACCTCCTCAACTAGTATCTACCATGTTGAGATATGAAATGCGTATTTCGCATTGGTACTTACTGTGGAGAAGGATATGGTAGCTGGAGAACTTGGAGAAATAGTGATATCTTGGAAAGTGTCCATATTACAGAGATCTGGAGCTGGAGATCTTAAAATGCATCAAGGTGGTTAAATCCCTGGGACCTGATCAGATGTATCCTACAACATTGTGGGGAGCTAGGGAAGTGATTGGTGGGCCCCTTGCTGAGATATTTGGATCATTGATAGCCAAGCAGGAGGTGCTGGAAGACTGGAGGCGGCTAATATGGTGCTATTATTTAAGGAAGGTGGCAAGGAAAATCCAGGGAACTACAAATTGGTGAGCATGATATCAGTGGTGGGCAAGTTGTTGGAGGGGATTCTGAGTGATGAATTTCATGCACTTGGAAAGACAAGGACTGATTGTGGATAGTCAACATGGTTTTTGTGTGTGAAATCATATCTCACTAACATGATTGAGTTTTTTTAAAGAAGAAATGAAGAGAATTGATGAGGGCAGAGCAGTGGACATTATCTATATGGACATTCCACAAGGTTCCCCTTGGTAGCCTGGTTAGCAAAGTTAGATCACACTGAACTAGCCATTTGGACACAGAACGGACTCAAAGGTAGAAGACAAAGGATGGTGGTGGAGGGTTGTTTTTCAGATTGGAAGCCTGTGACCAGTGGTGTGCCACAAGGATCGGTGCTGCATCCACTGCTTTTTGTCATTTGTGTAAATGATTTGGATGTGAACACAGGAGATACAGTCAGTAAGTTTGCAGATGACATCAAAATTGGAGGTGTAGTGGATACCGAAGAAGGTTACCTCAGAATACCATGGGACCTTAAACAGATTGGCCAATGGGCCGAGAAGTGGCACATGGAGTTTAATTTAGATAAATGTGAGGTGTTGCATTTTGGATAGGCAAATTAGGACCTGACGTACATGCTTAAATGGAAGGTCCTGGGGAGTGTTATCAAACAAAAAAAAAGTACTTGGAATGCAGGTTCACAGTTCCTTGAAAGTGGAATAGCAGGTGGACAGGATGGTGAAGGTGACATTTGGTTTACTTGGCTTTATTGGTCAGTGTGTTGAGTACAGGAGTTGAGACATCATGTTATGGCTATTCAGAACACATTGGTTAGGCCACTTTTGGATTACTGCATGCAATTCTGGTCTCTCCACTATAGGAAGGATGTTATGAAGCTCGAAAAGGTTCAGAAAAGATTTAAAAGGATTTTGCCAGGGTTGGAGGGTTTGAGCTATAGGGAGATGCTAAATAGGCTGGTGCAGTTTTCCCTGGAGCATTGGATCTGGAGGGGTGACCTTATAGAGGTTTATAAAATCATGAAGGCAAGAATAGGGTGAATAGATAAGGTCTTTTTCCCCCGGGGTAGGGGAGTCCAAAACAAGAGGGCAGGAATTTAAGGTGAGAGGGAAAGGATTTAAAAGGAACCTTCCACACAGAAGGTGGTGCACATACAGAATGAGCTGCCAGAGAAAGTGGTAGAGATTGGCACAAATACAACATTTAAAAGGGCATCTGGATGGGTATATAAATAGGAAAGGTTTAGAGGGATGTGGACCACATTCTGGCAAATGGGAGTAGATTAATTTAAGAAATCTAGTCAGCATGAATGAGTTGGACCGAAGAGTCTGTTTCCATGCAGTATCTCTATGATTTTATGTTGCCAGAAAGTCAGCTCAGCTAAATGGTTCCATCTGATTCACTCATATCCTTTATGTAAGGAAACTGCCAGCCTTGTGTGGTCTGGCCTACATGTGACTCCAGATCCACAGCAATGTGGCTGACACTTAACAGCCCTCTCAGCAATTAGGGATGAGTAATAAACATTGACCTGGCCAGTGATGCTCATATCTCATTAAGTAATTTTTTTAAAAAGCAGCAGCTTGCATTATAATAATCTACAGGCAGTCCCTCACAGGTGCCAGCACCTGTCAGAGTCAGTTGGCTGGATGGCTAGTTAATGAACAAAATGATGCTAACAGTGCAGGTTGAATTCCTACACTGGCTGAGGTTCCCACGAAAGTCCCATCTTCTCAAGCTCGTCCTTTGTCGGTGGTGTGGTGACTGCCAGAAATCTCTCAATCTCTTTCTCTCTAATGAGAGAGCAGCCCAATGACTATGGTGACTTTTACCACCACCTGCATTTTACCATGCACAAACATCCATAGGGTCTCAACCCAAGTAATAATAGCCTTCCGTAACATTACTAAAGTATATACAAAAATATCTCATTGAGCTTCCTTGTAGTATTAATTGATATTTCTGTAAGAGATACATTCAGATGGTTGTTGTATTCATCATTCCACCAGTTGTCTTTATTACATTTGACACTTTTGTTCACATGGTTCTTTTCAAGCAAATGCAGAAAGCAAGTAGGTATGCAAATGTTGTGCTGGCCCTTATTGCAAGAGGATTCAAGTATATGAGTAAGCCTTGCTTAAATTCTGTAAAACTTGAGTGAGATTGCACCTGAAAGGTTTGAGTCCTCTTACCCAAGGGGAGATATACTTTCTAATGTAGGAATGAAGGTGTAGGATCTTCAGACTAATTCCTGGTGTGGCTGTAATAACTCTACAGAGGCCGGTATCCTGTCACCAGGTCATGCTTTATTTACACGTGCAAAGTACTTGACACTGATCCAGCTTCCTCAGAGCCAGCTCTTAGAGCGAACTGAATCTTTGAAACCACCACTTGCAATTTGATCTTCCAAGTTACACATCTTGACATGGAACTACACCGCTGTTCCTTCACTGGTCAGAGAGTCAAAGTCTAAGAACACACTTCCTAATAGCGCTACGGCATGCCTACAATGTGGAATGTAACAGTTAAAACAAAAAGGTAGCTCACTACCACTTTCAAGGGTAATTAAGGATAGGCATTAAAAGCTGAATGAATCTTCTTTAGGGTACTAATTAAATCATAGGAATCAGATCTACTTCCTGGGAGCAACCATTTAATTCTGGTAGGTTCTCTGCATTGAAATACAATGAGCAATTAAAATGGCAGCAAGAGAATGAGGTTGTAAGTCAAATTTCTGTTTTAAAAGCATCTCACTTTGTTCTTACTGGAAAGGGTGGGTAGGAATTGACCAGATTTAGTGGAATTTATTGCCAGCATGATATCCCTTTATGTTGTGCACAGTGGATAGTTTGCTACATTAATACTAAATAATAATTTGAGGTACTAGCAAACAGTCCAATTTCTGAGCATGCTCGTTTACCATGACAAATTCTATCTTGAGATAATTAACAACTATAGTTATACACTTTCTTTTTGGCTTTCCAAGAGGAGTACAAATAAAGTAATTTCAGAATGTAGGAAACAAAAATGTATGTTATGGTATGAAATCAAACATTGTTCTGCTTCACACTCAGATATCCATCTAAAAGATGTTAATAAATAATATCTTCCCACGTTTCTTGTCAATTTTAAGTTCACACTTCTAATGGTAGCTTTCCAGTTAAATTTACATTGCTTCAATTACTTGTTCCTCCCAACACCCCCAAATCGACCCAGGTAAGATGACTTAATTGCACAATAACAAGCTTACACTGTTAATATCAAATACTATCAAACTACATAGAAAGAAATTACAAAAAAAAATTGAAAATAAGGCTGCAATATATATGCCAACAATTCTAAGAGCATCATTCTGCAACGGAGGTCAGTAGATCCTCCACCTGTAACAATGATGATCCCAGACTGCAAGGCCAGCAAACTTACATTGTTAGAAATGCAAAGGCTGCATAAATGCCGCTTTCAAATCAGATATGTTGGGAGTATAAAATAGCAGCAAGAGTTAGGCCTCAGTCTTTCTTCCTAGATTTCAAGATTTTCTTTTGAGTGCTCCCTGTCCCTGGGGACTTTAATAAAAACTTCAGGGGATCTGGGCAACAATGGCCAGGCAGAATTTAATGCCCACAAGTCCAAGGTCTTCCCTATTGTTTGCAGATCTTTCTTTCTCTAGATCTTCAGACTTTCCTAAACTGTTTTCTTTACAAATTCATTGAATGTGTGATATATTGGCAAGGTCAGCTTTGCTGCCTACTCCCTATTTTCCCTTCGGAATGTGGAGAGCTGCCTTCTTGAGCCACTGAGATCCAGGTGTTGCAGATAAACCCAGTGGGGGCATTCCAAGATTTGTCTTGTAACTGGAGAAATGATGACACAATTCCAAGCGTGTCTGCACTCTTGTCCACATAGGTAATAGAGGTTGCAGGTTTAAAAAGGACTATCAAAAGGGGTCTTGCTAAGTTCCTGCAGTGCATCTGGTAGATGGTAGCCACTTTTGTCACTATGCGCTGGGGTATTGGATGCTGATTAAGCTACCCTTGACCTGGATGGTGTCAAGTGTCTCAAGTGTCTCAGTACAGTTGAAGGTCCACACATCCAGGCAAGGAGTATTCCAGCACAATTCTTTGTCAATGGTAGACAGGCTTTGGGAGTCAGAAAGAACCACAATTCCCAGTCTCTAACCAGCTCGGCAACCATGCTGTTTTTATAGTTGGTCCAGTTATTTGTCACTTACCTTCCCAAGCCTGAAAGTTGTCCAGGTCTTGCTGCATGCTGGCAAGATCCCGCTCACAGGTCCCAGTTCCTTGAAATTCTTACATAGCGTTGCAAGACCAGGAATCCCTTAACTGTTCTGCAGTTATCCTAGATACTAGATTTGCCAATAGTGCTAATTCCTACGGTTTCACCAACAATACATGCACACTTTGGGATCCACTCCACTTCTAGCATTAATCCCAAATTTCTGCAGACCCTACGCTCCCAGTTCTGACTCCTTTATATTTCTCCCCAAAGCTTTGACATCCTTGGATTGTTTCCCCATGTGATCTCCTTTTAATGAGAGGATCATAAGATCTCCTTTTAATATTTCCACATCCCAGGAATATTGGATATCAGCACCTCTTCCCAGTATAGGCACTATATACGGTCACCTAGTGTTCCCAAGTCTCTCTCCCACCTACTGTCTCTTCTGTGCTTCTCTCTATTTTTAACACATGCACTTAAATATTTGCATTGATGTTGCAACTTTAAAGTCAGTCATAGAACTATCACAAGGCCCCTCAGAGTATTACCAGATGCAATGTAACAGTTAATCACAAACAATAAAGATGGTAAAAAATAAAAACAAAAGCCTGAGGACAAAAAGACTTCTAGATCAACTGAACATGGTAAAAGGAAGAGGTTAGTGTGGTACACATTTTTAAAAACTGGAAATTACTCAGCTTTGTTTCTGTAAAATTAAAGCTAGTGAAATGATTATTGTTAGGTGATGATTGTATCTAGCATGGGGAAAAAAAACATGCTCAGATGAAGCATAATTATGGGAAAGCAACTGAGTAGGTATTAAAAGCAAACAACTATAGTCTGGAACAGAGCTAAAATTTTCATTTAGACATTTTCTACTCGACCTGTTCAGATATGTTATTACTTAAACCTGGCGAAGAGGTAGGAGATTTTCATTTAACCTTGCCTAATCAACTTGTTGAAACAAGGTATTTAATTTGTGGAATTCAAATAAAAGTTCCCTTAGCGACAACCTACAGTTCAGCAGTCTGATTCGGAAGTAGATAACTTAGTTGTTCATAATCGTCATTCAGTCTCAGTAACACGTATTACAAACAGCTACTTATGATGCAGTAGTAGGGGCCTCTAGAAAAAAGGTCTGGTTTTACATCCCACTTGCCCCAGAGATGTGATATAGTATGCCTGTTTAATGTTCCTCATAAATCATTATTGCCAAAAGGGATACAGTACAAAGTAAAAGACCTTGAAAGGTCTCAGTACAGTATGTGACAGGACAAAACTCTGAAGAGTAGATCCAGTTAAATCTTGGGTGGCTGGGAAGACCAGAAGTACACAAAAGGGAATAAGAGAAGGAAGACAAGAAACAGGTGTTCACTCATACCTGACTTTGATTGGTATTTGATGTATAAAGTATGTTTAAATATCGGCTGAAAAACTCCAAGACAAGTTTGTTCCCAATTACTGACATGCTGAAACTAAAAATGTATCTGAAAATTAGTTGTTTATTCATCCAATTTATAATTTAAAACCGATTTAATTATGGCTCTTATACATGGGTATCGATTGAACAAAGTTCAAACCGAAGAAATCCAAGGAGATTGCAAATTAGATTGGAGAAATTTTGGAAGTAAAATTCCAAATCTTCAACCATAAAGAATTTTGTGAAAAAAAACCCACTTAAAATAGGAGGAGATTTTAGACAGTTCAACTATCAACATTTTTTTTGAGAAAGTTCACTTGAGTTGTGGGCGTCACTGGCTAGCCAGCATTTATTGCTAGTCCTTAGTTGTTTTTCAGAAGGTGGTGGTGATCGGTCTTCTTGAACCACTGCAGTCCATGTACTGTACGTTGACCCATAATCTCTTGAGGGAGGGAACTCCAGGATTTTGACCCAGTGACACTAAAGGAATGGTGACATTTTCCAAGTCAGGATGCTCAATGGCTTGGAGTGGAATTTGCACTTGTTCCCATGTAGCTGCTTCCCTTGTCCTTCGAAATGGAAATGATCATGGGTTTGGAAGGTGCTATCAGAGAATCTTGGGTGAAAGTCTGCAGTGTATCTTGTAGATAGCACACACTGCTGCTACTGAGCAACAATGGTGGAGGGAGTGGCTGTTCAAGGACATGGTGCAAATCAAACAGGCTGCTGGATGTCAAGTTTCTTGTATGTTGTTGTAGCTGCACCCATTCAGGCATCACACTCCTGACTTGTGCCTCGTTGATGGTGGACAAGCTTTGGGGCTTCAAGAGGGGAGTTACTTGCCGCAGTATTCCTCGCCTCTGACCTATTCTTGTCACCACTGTATATGTGGTGAATCCAGTTGAGTTGTAAGTCAATGGTAACCCCCAAGATGTTAAATGGGGAAATGGGGAAATTCAGATGTTAACACCATTGAATGTCAAGGGGTGGTGGTTAGATCATCTTTTATTGGAGATGGTCATTGCCGATCATTGTGTCGTGTAACTGTTACTTGCCCCTTGTCAAACAAAATCTGAATATTGTCCAGATCTTATTGCATTTGAACATGGTCTGCTTCAGTACTGGCAGAGTCATGAATGGTGTAATTATCATAGAGTTGTATAGCAATGGAAATAGACCCTTTGATTTAACCAGTCCATGCCAAACATAATCCCAAACTAAACTAGTCCCACCTACTTGCTCCTGGCCCATATCCCTCCAAACCTTTCCTATTCATGTATTTATCCAAATGTCTTTTAAATGTTGTAATTGTACCTATATCCACCACTTCCTCAGGAAGTTCATTCCATACGCAAACCGCCGTGTAAAGAAATTGCCCCTCGTCTTGAAATCCCTCCTCCCAGAGAAAAGACAAATACCATTAATTCTATCTATACTATTCCCGACCTTATAATGGAGCAAAGGCCATTGATGAAGCAGCTGAAGATGGTTGGGCCTAGGACATTATCCTGTGGAACTCCTGCAGAGATATCCTGATGCTAAGAAGACTCACCTCCAACAAACACAACCATCACCCACGTACCAGGTATGACTCCAACCAGCAGAGAGTTTGCCCCTAAAATCTATAGACTTCAGTTTTGCTACAACTTCTTGATGCCACACAATCAAATGCAGTCTTGACTGCAAGGGCTGTCACTTCACCTCACCATAGAATTCAGCTCTTTTGTCCATGTATTAACCAAGTTAATGAAGTCTGGAGCAGAGTGGCCTGAGTCGAACCCAAATTGGGCATCTTTGAGCAGATTAATGCTGAGCAGCTGCTGCTTGATAGCACTGTTGATGACACCTTCCATCACTTCACTGATGATTCAGAGTTGACTGATGGGGCAGTAACTGGCTGGGTTGGATTTGTGGCCGTTGCTCTTGATGTGATCTCCACCACATTGGGGAGACAGGATACCAACTCGCAGAATGTTTCAGAACATCTCTGGGACACACACCAAACAATCTCACTGCCCTGTGGCCAATCACTTCAACTCCCCTTCCCACTCCGCCAAGGACATGCAAGTCCTGGGCCTCCTGCACTGCCACATTCTGGCCACCCAGCACCTGGAGGAAGAATGCTCATCTTCCACCTTGGGATCCTCCAACCACATGTATTAATGTCGATTTTACCAGTTTCCTCATCTCTCCTCCCCCCCACCTCATCCCAGATCCAACTCTCCAACTCAGCACTGTCCACTTGAACTGTCCCATCTGTCCATCTTCCTTCCTAACTATCTGCTCCACCCTCCACTCCATCATTATCACCCCCCCCCATGTGTAATTACCCATCACCTTCCCAAGAAAACATTCCCCTAGCCCCACCCCCCTATTGATCTCTCAGCCCCCTTCCCGCCACCGTACTCCCAATGAAGGGTATATGCCCGAAACTTCAATTCCCCTGCTCCTTGGATGCTGCCTGACTTGCTGTGCTTTTCCAGCACCATACTTTTTGACTCTGATCTCCAGCATCTGCAGTCCTCACTTTCTCCAGAATTGGATTTGTCCTGCTTGTGTGCATAGGGCATAACCAGGCAATTTTCTGCTTTGTTGGGTGGACGTTGCAACAGTACTGGAAGAGCTCGGCTAGAGGATTGTCAAGTTCTGGAGCACAAGTCTTCAGGACTATGTTATCAGGGCCCATTGCCTTTACAGTAGCCAAAGCCTCGAATTGTTTCTTGATATCATGTGGACTGAATCAAATTGGTTGAAGACTGGCATGAGAGACTCTGGGGACTAATGGAGGAGGCCAAGTTGGGTCATCCATTCAGACTTCTGGCTGAAGATTGCGGAGAATGCTTCAGATTTAACTTTTGTCCTGATATGTTGGGCTCTTTCAAGATGTGGATAATTTGTGGAGCCTCCTCCTCCAGCAAGTTATTTAATTGTTCACCATCACTCATGACCGAACGTGGCAGGACTGCAGAGGTTAGATCGGATCGGTTTGCTGTGGAATCACTTACCTCTGTCTATCACTTGCTAGTTATGCTGTTTGCATAAAGATAGTTACATTTGCCCCCAGATATTTGTAAGGAGTATTTTGCAGAGTAGACAGGACTGTTTCTACCAGTATCTTTTCTGGTGCCTAGATTAATGCTAGGTGGTCCATCCAGTTTCATTTCTTTGATGAGACTTCGTAGTGATTGATGCAACTGAGTGGCTTGCTAGACCATTTTAGAGGGCAGTTGAGAGTCAGATTGCGGTGGGTTTGGAGTCACCTGTAAATCAGGATTAGGATGGCAGATTTCCTTCCTGCAAGATATTAGTGAGCCATGTGGGTGTTTCTGACAAATCAACAATGATTTTATGGTTATCAGTAGATTCTTAATTCTAGATTTGACAAGCCATAACAAAAACATCATTTTAGTTCCAAATTAAAGTTTCATTTAATTCATGAATAACTTCAGATTATGTACTTGTCTGTAAATTTTAGTGTTAACATAATTTGTCCTATGTAGAGCTATGAATAGTACCTGTTGACAACTATCACACATCCTATATCTACACAGCTAATACTGGGCTGAAACTGGACTGTGGAGGCTGAGAACAGACTTGCATTCTACTTCCTTACTGAGAAAAGTTTAATGAAGAGTAGTTCCTTCTAAAGGACACAGCTGCCAGTTGCTTCATTATCTCTCCCCATCCAAACAGGCAAAATAGAGTATTAGTTCAGACAATTTTATAATGATTCATATTTCTCTTTGCAGCCAGAGAAATCAAGTAGCTACACTATCAATATAAAGCATACTCAATTTCATCTGGCCTGAGTCTTTGAACAAAAGAGTTAATAGCAGCCTGGTATATATTCCAAAATCATATCATCATTTTAACATGAAGTCCCACTAGAACAGTGTCTTTGTTCCAACACAATGACAATTTCATACTGCACAGTCGTTACTTTATCAGTTTCTTTTTTTATCAGAAGAGTTGCAGCTGAATTCTAATCGAAAAACTGTAGTCACCACAAAGTATTTCCATTCCTAAAAATGTTCTTATTCAGTGAAAAATAGCACTGTACTGTGTAGGCTTGAATACTGTATTCTGTCAGCATTCAATATAATTTGTTCCATTACAGGGGTGAAAATTTTTAATTAGCATTTTAGAAAAAAAATTCTCCCATGGACACTTGTCAACAAATAAGGGAACAGAAAAAAACTCCAATTTGTAATGAAGTCAATTTCAAATTAAAGTTTCTGACAATCTTAATAAATCTCATTACTTTTCTATCCCACTTTGTGAATGGCATTTGTCTGCTACTAAAGGTGCTTTCATGGCAACACAATTGAAGTATCCAGTGTATTGAATGCTGAACTTGCATTTTGTCATTGAACTGCAAAATACATTGGGGACTCAATATATTGAGTCATTAAGTATGTATCATTTCAATCTCTTGTCCTAACAATGACATGCTCAAAAATGAGATTGAAGTTAATTATTTATGAAAGATGCATCCTACCTCTCAAATTATACCCAAATTAATTATTTTTATTTAATTATACTTTTAGCTGGATAGTACTAAAGTTTCTATTTATTTTAATAAATCAAAATGAAAGTGCTTGTCACTTTATTGCACTCTGTTACCGTTGTTATCCTAAAAACGGTTTGCCACAGCATAAATATGGAACAATACTGTACTAATACTATCAGGGAAGTGACCATACAATGGTGTCATGTATCAGCTTTGGTCCGATAGGCAAAATGACGATGGAATTCAAAACTATGTGCAGGCATGCAGCTGATGCTCATATTTCTAATAGACAGTGCAGACAGCAAGGATCCTTATGGCTCAGGCTAGTTGGCAAACAATCCATAAATAATTGAAATGAATAGATTAGATGCATTTAAAGAGGAGGTTTGGTAACCAACAAGGGGAAAGGAACAGAGGATAACAGATTTAGTTGAGGAAAGCAAGGTTGTAGTGCCAGGGTTTCGGTTGAATGGAGTATAAATGCAGGCTCACATCCTTGCTCTGAACGATCGGTTTTGGTGCTGTTTATTTGTTGTAACCATATTCAAAAATACACACAGCACCACGATTCCAAAAGTTGTAATTCCGTTGTGTAATAATTTCAACGTCTTGGCCAAGTAGACAATAGAGGAATGTAGCGAGTTTGGTATATCCAACATATGCACTCTGAGCAGTCTAATTTCTTCAAAATTGGCAAGAATTTTCACCTCAGTAAGTGCATGAATGATGCAATATGTGCCTGCAAATGTATAGCAGTATCCAAGTTTGTGTGAGGACATCTTAATTTAGCAGCTGTCTTCCAGTAGAAGAGTAGACACAGCAATGGCAATTATAGAATCACAGAATGGTTGCAGCACAGAAGGAGGCCTGTTAAATGTCTTGGCATGAAAGGTACAATCAAAACCAGAAGGGAATAGAAGTTATTCTGAAGCCATCTTGAGAGCAAACTCAATTTGCTTGGTGGGTGTGTGGCCAAAGCAAAAGGCCAGTGAACATATACAGATTAATCCTTGGCTTTGACAGCATAGCAATGCGGTTATGCATCTGCAGGCAGGTCTGCCAAGCAAAGACATTGGCCTGAGGAGGCGTGATTGGAATTTCCACACCCTGCTGAAGTGGATCACAAACCCATAAAGCAACAGGAACAGTCTTGTGAAACAGAAATTATTTCTTTAAAATAAAACACGCCCTCAATATCTGTAGTTTGCATCCACCTGCCCTGCTCCTGGAAGAAAAATTTCTAAAGGAAATTCTCAAAGAGTGTTGGGCCTCTAATTTACATAACAATAGGCATAAAAGTAAGTTTTTCAAATCCATGCTGAATGCCTAAAATTTCACCAAGGAATATAACAGTGTGGTATCAATGCGTGTGCAGACTGGAAGCAGCTATTCCACTTCTAAATTGGCAATTTAATCTCATACAAAGGGCACAAAGCTCTAGAATCTCTACCCTTCACCCTATCCTATTGCCTCTTGTATCAGGCTCAAATGATAATTTGCTGATGACTGGATGTAGTCCCAGCAGAGGCCACTGCTCCCAAATGATGCTGCTGGGATCAGAGAATTGTTCTCCTGGTAACTTGGACTGTACTTTCTCCCGAATTGGCTCAAGGCAAAACTTCTGCCACAGTTAGAAGCTGGTTGACCAATAAATGGCTGCCGGGCAGGTACCAGACAAGGGTCAGGCTTGCCTTTAACAGTTAGGCAAGGGCTGGAGATCTTGGCCAAGCAGGAAATTCCACCCAATACCTTCATGATATGCACTGCAGGTTTCTTTATTATGTAAAATCTCGACTCCTGTCAAGATAGACATTTAGTGCTTGCAATTAAAAATGCAGATAATTTTGCCATAGGTGTTTGTGATCAATATCACAGATTACTTATAGAATTAACAGGAGTTCTTTAAAAATTTGCCCCTTACAACATAGACTGTCTGCAATGCTTTCTCAAATGCATTTTGAAACAAATGCATGAAAATGTGAGAAATTGCTCATTTTTATGATATATAACTCTGTCTCAGTGGTGCTGTTAATGGTTTGTTACTGTAAAATTAGAAAAACGATGGGATACATGTGATTCTAATGAGAAAAATGTAATGCTTTTAAGCCAGTCTTCATAATTCAGCTAGGGATAAATTCTGAAATCATTTCTGTTGAAAGGATATTTTCTGAATTGTCCAAATAAAAAGCCTCTCTGTTTCCTACTGGAGTTGATTGGTTTTGCTTTTATCCATGTTAAGAATTTATCCATCTTTCATTATGAATTTGACATATGAAGGGATATGAAGGGATAAGTAGAAATGTACAGCAGCGTCAACTCAGAATTTATGAGCAAAGCAGCAATGTGACAATTATTGGGTTTGCATCGAACGTCAGCGCCAATACCTTCTTTATTAAATCAATTATGTTTCCTTGTCAGCACTCATCAAATGATATATTTCTTAAGTTCATGAAACATTAATGTGAGCAGAAACGTCTATCAGTTTCACAAGTTTTGAGTTGAATATCAGTTGCCCATAGTTATCAAGTCCAATATTTTAATACCAGTTCAGGTTACTTCCAATAGGACAGTATACAGTATGATATCGATCAGTTGGGGACATGGGCAGAAAAGTGGCAGATGGAGTTTAATCTGGACAAATGTAAGATGATGCATTTTGGAAGGTCAAGTACAGGTAGAGATTTTACTGTGAATGGCAGAATCCTTAGCAGTAGTCCTATGCAGAGTCATCTGGGTGTTCAGATCCATAGATCACTGAAGGCACAATGCATGCAGATAAAGTAGTTAAAAAAAAGGCCTTTGGCATGCTTGCCTTCATTGAAAGGGGCATTGAGTATAAGAATAGACAAGTTATGCTGCAGCTTTACAGAACTTTAGTTAGGCCCCACTTGGAATATTGTATGCAGTCTGGTCACCACACCACCTGAAGGATGTGAATGCTTTGGACAGAATACAGAAACGCTTTATTAGGATGTCGCCTGGCATCGGGGATTTTAACTATGAGGAAAGGTTGGATAGACCATGTTTGTTTTCACTGGAACATTGGAAGTTGAAGGACTAGATAGCAGTTTATAAAATTGTGAATGGAGTGGATAGAGTGGGAAGTGTGAGGCTTTTTCCCAGGGTGGAGGGATCATTTACTAGGGGACACAGGTTCAAGGTGCAAGTAAGGGAAGTTTAAGAGAGATATGCAAGGCATGTTTTTCGCACAAAAGCTGGTGAGTACCTGGAATGCGCTGCCAGAGGTGGTGGAAGCAAACAATAGCAGCATTCAAGAATCATCTGGATGAATATGTAAATCGGAAAGAAACACAGGGATACTGATCCTGTAAGTGAAGATAGTTTTAACGTAGAAGTGCAAAAATGCGTCAGCACAGACTTGGAGGGCTAAAGGGAGTGTTTCTGTGCTGTATTGTTGTTCATTCTAAAACTCGAGAAAGATAAGCTCATGTGAAGCTGTGACCTATAAACAGCACTTTATTCTTTCCCTGATTTAAAGGTAAAGTAACCACCACAATCACACTGAAGAGACATGACTGCTAGTGGTTTAACCAGAGGGTCACTATGCTTCAGGCAAGGGGAAGGGTTGAAAATGCAGGATCTTCAACGGTAACCTCAGCTGGTATGGGAATTGAATCCATACTGTTGTCATCAGTTTCTGTTGCAAATCAGCCGTCCAGCCAACTGAGCTAACTGACTTCTTCATGAGGAATTGATCGGTTACTAGGAAAATCCAGTTATTAGTAATATATATGATACTTAAAACATTTAGGCACATTTTTCTGTCAGTGTAAAGATCAAGGATTTAACATACCACCAAACTGACTTAATCTCAAAGATTAAGAGGTGTTTTGAAAAGAACCAATTTTAAAATCTTTTCTCACTGAGTGGCTACATGTTTAGAGTGAAAAGATAGGAACGTGCATATATGTGTGGTGAGAGAGGAATAGGTATGTTATTTCCTTGACTGCCATTGCACCTCATGGTATCTGACATGTCTGTCAGTATGTGGTCAAGAGTGATGGTTGTTTGAAGTAGTTTGAAGTTATTAATCTTCCTTTGACTTGAGCTTGTCTAATGATCAGTGGTAGTGGATATGCCACTGTACAGGGCCTTTACAGGAGGCACACATTTAAAAAAAACTTGTGTTATGATGCAGCACTGTGGCCATTACTTCCTGCTGGGTACTTGAACTTTCTGACCCCGAGGTGGAGTCAATGTATCACAAAACCCTTGAGAGGCACTGTTCCTAGTTAACAAGGTGCTCCATTATATTTATAGGAGTAAGAACATTTAAGTATTTGGCTAAAGCAAAATACTGTTTTTATTTGATTTTCAGTATCAAAGTACTTGAGAAACTCAGCAGGTCTGGCAGATCTGTGGACAGGGAAACAGTAAGGATTGCAGATGCTGGAGATCAGGGTCGACAGTGTGTTGCTGGGAATACTGATGAAGGGATCCAGCCCGAAACGTCTATTTTCCTGCTCCTCGGATGCTGCCTGACCTGCTGTGCTTTTACAGCAATGCACTCAGATCTGTTACAAATTTCTGCTATTAATAAGTACTAGCCTTTCAGGAGTTGTACAGAACATAATTGCTTCCTACAAAGGCTAGCATGAACTCACCACCTTCACCCAGACTGTGTAACAGCAGCAAATTGAAGGAGTTTAATGTCACATTAACTTCAGAATCATGACCTTAAACAAAAAAACATTACAAAGGATAGGTCAAATCTTATATAGTATATTTTATAAATGATCTATAAACATTTTCTTTTTATTTTCTCTCAACTCTTTGCCACAAGCAAAGTGACAACCTGTTGCCAGACATCTGTTAATGCCATTCTGCAGTGTTCACCTGAAGTGTATGACAGTTGTTCAATGTACTTATTCCTCTAATTATCCTCCACACACATTTCAGACAATTTAGTGCAGGACAATTTCTGAAACCTTGTAACTTTGGTTTCATTCTCAAAAGAAAGTTTGACAACTGTAGATCAGGCTGAGAGAGATCTAATGAAAAATATTTAGAACATTATTTTTAAACATTAACAAATGTTCCACCTACTATCCCAGTATAAAATATTGGATTGTAATGGGGGAAAAACACTGCAAAAGCTCTGCAATGATAGGGAACTTAAATGGTCACAATTATAGTAATAGGAGAAAGTGAGGTCTGCAGATGCTGGAGATCAAAGTTGAAACTTTATTGCTGGAACAGCACAGCAGGTCAGGCAGCATCCAGGTTTTCAGGGTGAGGACCAGTTCGGTCAGTCGAAGGAGGGTGTCGGTGGAAGGGTACTGGGTGGTACGGCGGGAAAGGAAGAAGCGGAGTGCTTTGAGTCCTTCGTGATGGGGGATGGAGGTGTACAGGGACTGGATGCTGCCTGACCTGCTGTGCTGTTCCAGCAATAAAGTTTCAACAATTATAGTAATGTCCATTTGAAACAAACCCTAATTCTTAATGTCCCACAAAAGATGTGTTCTTGTTCCAAATATAGATAATTGACAGTTATCAGTAATTGATTCAGAGTTTATTGTGCTGTTGAATTGGAAACAAACAACAATCGAAGATATATGCTAGATGAAGCCAAATCCTTTAGCCCAGGTTTGAGATTTTTGAGAAGATTTGTAACTCAGGTTGAGGTTCAGGCTGTAAGTTTGTTCTCAGACATTTCATCACCATGCTCTGTAACATCATCAGTGAGCCTCCAGTGAAGCACTGGTGCTCTATCCCGTTTACGATTTAAGTGTCTTGGTCTGTTATGGTGGGTGATATAATTTCAGGCCCTTTTTCTCAGAGGTTGCTAAATGGGGTCCAAATCGATGTATTTATTGATGGAGTTCCGGTTTGAATGCCAGGCCTCGAGGAATTCCCATGCATGTCTGTTTAGCCTGTCCGAGGATGGATGCATTGCCCAGGTTGAAATGATGTCCTTCTTTGTCTGTGTGTAAGGAGACTAGGTGGTACTTGGTCCTGACTTTTGGTGGCTTGTGTATAAGCAAGCCCCAACTAGCTACCAAAAGACATGTGTGGTAGTCCTTTCTATCAGAAAATGCCTCCATCTAAAAAGGGCACAAAAAGTCTAAGTTTTTGATTCAAGGAGGCAGATGGCACATCTGTATGACTGATGCCACTTGAGCATAATTCCCTTCTATAGATGATCATCATTTGGTTGTCTAATGGGAAGAAACAAAATTTAGAGGAGGCCTCAACTCTTACCACTTCTGAACAACAGCTAATGATGAACAGAAATGAGTTGTGAAAATCTGCAGCATAAACCAGGAGAAAACATGGAAACAATGAGCCTGAATAGGTTGATGAACATACAAAGAAAAAGAATTGACAACAAAATTGTACACACATTCTTGAAGGGCAAATTTATACTTAACTGTAAACAGTGAGCACAGAAAAGCTTTCTGCTACCTTATTGATACACATCATCCTCACTTGTCTCTTAATATTCCTTCCCTATTTCTTTCCATTTTCTATTCAATTTTTAAAACTTCAATTTTCCACTTGGTATATTTGGTCTAACCAACACTACAAAATAGAGTCAAATGTGGTTATCAATCCAACATATGATTTGTGTAATAGAAAAAAGGGAGCTGAAGTTAATAATTTTTGTAGTGTAATGAATTTCTATTAAAATTACACTTTGAAACAATTACAAATAAATTAGCAAAACAACTCCTTGCACACAAGCTGTCCTTAAATCCAAGTGCCATAACTGAAAACTCACATTGCATGAGATGCCTTTAAACCAGTCTTTACTACTCACATTCCTACCACTGAAACCACAAACCACACAACTTACTGAATCGAAGGGCTGTACTTCAAACGTGCATAGAAGTGCATATAGCATTAACCCCATGAACGCAGCAATCTACTTCTAAGTTCAATGTAATAATTGCAATATTTATACATCTTCAAAAGTAAACCAGCTTTTCTATGAATTATCTGCTGCAGGAACCTGAAAAATCATATAATTTCATTAATTTAAACTACCCAATTCTGCAAATGTCTACCCTTAGTGTGGTCAAAACACCAGTTGACCTCAGACTAAAACTTTAAAAATTCAATAGTAATTGTTTAGACAATATGGATTCAGAAAGAGAAACCAGGCTGAACCTTTTTTTCCCTGAGGGGGCAAGCAAGGAAAGTAGTCACAAAATGTAGGATGGAGAAGGCAGAGGGTTGACAGCAGTGGCATGATTTCTGAAGAACATACAGAGGCCAATTGAGGGTGAATGATTAGGATTTTCCAATTAGCCTCCAAATTCCCACAAGATACAAGGATTAATTCAGGTGCCTAAAGGCAACTCCCCCAACAGAAGACTGAGCTCCAGTGCCCAGGCAGCCTAGACGCTCTCCCTGTCGGCTTGGATGCATCAACAGTCAAGCGCTGATTTAAGTTTTTAAAAAAAAAAGTGGGAAGAGGAGGCTTCCATTTCAAAGCCCTCAATCACAGCCGAATACTCCTATCATGCTGGAAACATTTGACTCAAAGCTCACTGTTCTTAACTGAATACAAGCCCATCTCTGGGTCAACAATGGAGCCCCAGTCAAAGTTGGATCGGTGATGGATTGTGCACGGGGAAAGTTGGAGGCCCAAAGAGATTTGTCAGCTTAAAAACGCTCTTACTTTGTGGCACAGAGGATGTGTCCTCAACTCGGTGCCAGGAGTAAGGGGTCAAATCCCACCTACTCCAGACATGTGGAACAACATCTGTGAGCAGGCTGATTAGAAAATATCTAAAAACACTCTTACTGACGAGACAATATTCAATGTCTACTCCTAATCAATGAACATATCTTGCATTTCAAGCATTGCTTGCTTTTTAATCCTGTAAAGGCTCTACCAGATTATTTAATTAAATCTGTCAGCTTTATTCACTTATAAAACAGAAAAAAGCACTATATTGAAAAATAAGATAGTGGAAAGGACAAAAATTTGTAATCTCTACCTGCAGGAGAAGGATTACAAGACCAAAGCAATGGAACTTACTAAATGTATCAAACACCCAGGAGGCCTGATCCATATGTTTTCATGAAAAAAAAACTTGCTTTACTTCAAAATTTTGATATGAAATCTAAAACACAAATTAGTTAAATTTAGTTTATCTTTATTCTTTATCTGATTGCGAGCCTTGAAATGATTGCACCGTGTCAGTGAAATTTCCATTTGAGTAAGCTCTCTTTCACTGCTTCCTGTTTGATTGTGTCACCTTCTTTGTATACAGGATTCATTCTCAAAACATCCTTCTCCACATATTCAGAAATGCCATAATTTCAATGTGCTTTTGTGTGTTTTCCATGACGTAAAGATCAGATAGTTTTGTTGTTTCAGATATAAATGATGCAGGGAGCCAGTTAGTTCAATTGGCCGGATAGCTAATATGTTTATTTTTATTCTTTTATGGGATGTGGGTGGCGGTGGCCAGGCCAGCATTTATGACCCCATCCCTGAGGAGGATGGCAATTAAGTGTTTGGAGTTTCCTCCCTTAAATCCCCACGTGAATCCTCGAAGATGTTAGCAGCACAAGGTTCAGAGGAGGTAGACCCAGACCCCGTCTCTTATAGTCATAGATACATAGAGATGTATAGCATGGAAACAGACCCTTCGGTCCAAACCGTCCGTGCCGACCAAGTATCCCAACCCAATCTAGTCCCACCTGCCAACACCTGGCCCATATCCCTCCTATTCATATACACATCCAATGCCTCTTAAATGTTGCAATTGTACCAGCCTCCACCACTTCCTCTGGCAGCTCATTCCATACAGGAACCACCCTCTGTGAAAACGTTGCCCCTTAGGTCTCTTTTATATCTTTCCCCTCTCACCCTAAACCCATGCCCTCTAGTTCTGGACTCCCCAACCCCATGGAAAAGACCTTGTCTATTTACCCTATCCATGCCCCTCACAATTTTGTAAACCTCAAAAGGTCACTCCTCAGCCTCAGACGCTCCAGGGGAAAAAAAACCCAGCCTGTTCACCCTCTCCCTATAGCTCAAATTCTCCAACCCTGGTAACATCCTTGTAAATCTTTTCTGAACCCTTTCAAGTTTCACAATATCTTTCCGATACTCAATACTTTGACCAATTAACAAAAGCATACCAAATGCCTTCTTCACTATCCTATCTACCTGCGACTCCACTTTCAAGGAGCTGTGAACCTGCACTCCAAGGTCTCTTTGTTCAGCAACACTCCCTAGGATCTTACCAATAAATGTATAAGTCCTGCTAAGATTTGCTTTCCCAAAATCCAGCACCTCGCATTTATCTGAATTAAACTCCATCTGCCACTTCTCTGCCCATTGGCCCATATGACCAAGATCCTGTTGTAATCTGAGGTAATCCTCTTCGCTGTCCATAACACCTCCAATTTTGGTATCATCTGCAAACTTACCAACTGTACCTCTTATGCTCGCATCCAAATCATTTATATAAATGACAAAAAAGTAAAGGACCCAGCACCGATCTGTGGCACTCCACTGGTCACAGGTCTCCTGTCTGAAAAACAGCTCTCCACCACCACCCTCTGTCTTCTACCTTTGAGCCAGTTCTGTATCCAAATCGCTAGTTCTCCTTGTATTCTGTGAGATCTAACCTTGCTAATCAATCTCCCATGGGGAACCTTGTCGAACACCTTACTGAAATCCATATAGATCACATGTACCACTCTGCCCTCATCAATCCTCTTTGTTACTTCCTCAAAAAATTCAATTAAGTTTGTGAGCATGATTTCCCACACACAAAGCCATGGTGACTATCCCATAGTAGTCCTTGCCTTTCCAAATACATGTACATCTTGTCCCTCAGGATTCCCTCCAACAACTTGCCCACCACCAACGTCAGGCTTAAATGGTCTTTAGTTCCCTGGCTTGTCCTTACCGCCCTTCTTAAACAGTGGCACTACGTTAGCCAACCTCCAGTCTTCCGGCACCTCACCTGTGACTATCGATAATACAAATATCTCAGCAAGAGGCCCAGCAATCATTTCTCTAGCTTCCCACAGAGTTCTCGGGTACACCTGATCAGGTCATGGGGATTTATCCACCTTTATGCGTTTCAAGACATCCAACACTTCCTCCTCTGTAATTATGGACATTTGGCAAGGTGTCACCATCTATTTCCCTACAGTCTATATCTTCCATATCCTTTTCCACAGTAAATACTGATGCACATCTTATCCGAAGGTGAACACAGATTATGACACTGCATATAGTTTAGCAATTAATTGCCAACAACCTGCTTTTGGACAGAGAATTCAAAGAGAGCATACCCTGTAAATGGGATGTTGTGTCCCAAATTATATTTAGGAGGGAAAGTGAGAGTAACAGCCTTTCACATCAAAGCTGCATTTGACCAAGTACGGCATCAAGGAACCCTTGCAAAACCAGAATCAATGGGAGTCAGGGGCAAATGCTCCGCTGATTGGAATCATACATGACACACAGGAAGATGGTCATGGTTGATCGAGGTTAGTCATCTCAGCTCCAGGACATCTCTGCAGGAGTTCCTCAGGATAATGTCCTAGGCTCAAGCATCTTCAGCTGTTTAATAAATGACTGATGATTGTACCATGTTTAGTATTATTTGCAAATCCTCAGATACTGAAGTAGTCCATGTTCAAATTCAAGAAGATCTGGACAATATTCAGACTTAGGCTGACAAGTGGCAAGTAACATTTGCACCATTCAAATGCCAGGCTACGACCATCACCAAGAGACAATCTAACCACTGTTCCTTTACATCACTTACACACACTAACAACATCTTGGGGGTTATGCTCAACCAGAAACTTAACTGGACTGGCCACATTAAACAGTGGCTACAAGAGCAGAGCAGAGGCTAGGAATACTGTGACAAGTAACTCACCTCCTAACTCCCCAAAGCCTGTCCACTATCTACAAGGCACAAGTCATGAATGTGATGGAATACTCCTCGTTCCTGCACGGGTGCAGCTCCAACACTCAAGAAGCAGCCCAATTGATTGGCACCACTTCCACAAGCACCACTCTCTCCAATACCAATGCTCAGTAGCAGCAGTGTGTACTCTCTCTAAGATGCACCACTGAAATTTACCAATGATCCTCAGATAGCTCCTTCCAAAGTCGCAGCCACTTCCATCTAGAAGGACAAGAGCAGCAGATAATTAGGATAAATGCAAGTTCTTCTCCAAGCCATTCACCACTCTGACTCAAATATATTGCCGTTCCTTCACTGTCGCTGGGTCAAAATCCTGGAATTCCCTCTCTAATGGCATTGTGGGTCAGCCTACAGCACAGAGTGCAGTGGTTCAAGAAGGCAGCTTACCACCACCCTCTGAAGGACAACCAGGGACAGGCAATAAATGCTGACCAGCCAGCAATGCCCACAAGCCACAAAATGAATTAATAAAAACTTTAAACAGCAGAAAAGATTATGACTGTGTTCCTTCCCCACTTCCACGCAAAGGAAAGACCACAGATCAAACTCTTCTCCAATAATGGAGGAGAGTTGGAACCTGGCAATTTCCTGTCATCTATCTTTGATCCCACCAATCCTTAGCACAACCAGAACGGGGATACCACCACAGGAACAGTAGTAGTGTTCAGTCACACGAACCCGGTGCACCATTTAATTAAATGGTGTCTAATCCGTATCACCATTCTATCTATTTGATTCCCTGACTATTTCCTTTCCAGGTCATTTAAAGTAAACATTGAAAATAAAAAGACTCAATATCAAGTATACTGGCCAAGAAATTACCGGATTGTCATAAAAAAACCTGTCCTTTTCACTAATATTCTTTAAGGAAAGTTCTTACAGTGACAGGCTCTATACATACAGTAATGTGGGGTACTCTTGAAAACCTTCAAAACTGCAAGCCACTATTATCATGAAAGGCTGCTCACCACCACCTCAAGGATAAGCTACAATAACCATTAAATGCTGGTGCCAGTCATCCACACACACAAGACCTAATAATAAAATCTCCATGTGTCAGGATTAGAACACATTTGAGAGATTGAACCACAAATGAATGAGAGATTTGGTCACTATAAGCAGATACAAAAAAATTATTGCTTTATCATTAAGGCTTTTTGGCCACTTCACAGTATCACTTCTACAACTTACAGCAACTTTTCAGTTGCAGTATTTCTAGCATGTTGCTCATCAGCAGAGGCAGCACTCTGCTGATACAGAGCAGCTAGCAGCTTCTGGTGTAGACAAAATGGTCTCGGATCTAACAAAATAAGACTGGGTCAAAGTAGGATCGTAAATCTTTCCTTGATAATGTTGAGTTGTAGTGAGGATTTTTTGCATAGATGATTTGATTGTTTTTGCATTCTAATTATCATAATTTACTTAACCATAAAAGAGTGTACTGTATTCTCTGGAAGTACAATGGTAACAAACAATTTGTTGTTACAGTGCTGCTATGGTTGTTAGTGACCCATTGAAACACCATTACCTTGGCGACAAGAACATTAATTACATAATATAATAATGCAAGTCAGTTAGAAATTACTCAGTAATGATGGTTAAACTTGAAATATCGATGACTAGAAATTAAATTTAGGTCTTCAAACAACATGTTAATAGTGATAACTTTCCTGAAAAAATACAATTACAGTACAATGGTCTTTCATTTGCTGCAATGCTTCTTTGAATAAAAATTCAAAGCTAGATTACAACATGATGTGGACAGAGTCTTCCATGCATGCACATATTAGTAAACAGATTTACGGCAAGTCTGGCCATCATTCTAAGCTTACATGGTAAAAATCAACTTTTAAAAGATTAGGATGAATTTGTTGGAAGACATAATTGCAAGAGATCCTTGGGGTAGTGGACAGGGACCAACCAGTTTCAACCAATTCAATGAACTTCCCGCCATCTTAATTTCAGGAGTGGGGACATATACTGATGACTGTAAAATGTTCAGCACTAGTTGCGATTCCTCAGATACCAAAGGCTCCCAGACACTGACCTTGACAGTAGTCAGGCTCAAGCTGATAAGTGGCAAGTATCTGCACCACATAAGGGGCAGGCAATGACCATTTGCCTGGACAAGCACAGCTCCAATACCATTTGGGAAGCTTTATACCATCCACGACAAAGCAGCCCACTTGATTGGCACCACGTTCACAAACATTCACTCTCTCCACAATCATCGACGCACAGTAGCAGCAGCAATGCGTATTATCTATGTGAGCAGACCTGCACTAGGTGGACTGCAATGTCTCAAAAGGCAGCTTATCATCTTCTTCTGAAGGCCAACAAAGTGTTGCACAGCAAATACAGCATTGATGTTTACATCCCATGGAAGAATTAGAAAAAGCTACTTGAAAAACAATGGGGTACTTTAAACATATGGATTGGGTTCCCATTATATAATAATTGTGGCATGAATGTTATTTTATTTACCCACTCTGGCTTCCCTGCTAAGCCAAACTGTAGCAAATGCACCTTGGACCAGAAAGCCCAAAACAGTACTCCATCTAAGATATTGACTCCTGATTGAAATGGAGAGGGAATGCTCATATTGACCCCATATTGATAGAAAAGAAGTCAGCACTCACAGTTGTCACTCCTGCTACCCCTCAAGATCTAATCTTGTATTTTCACCTCTCATTGGATAAAACTGTCCACCTGATATATCTTCTCATATTGAATGACAGACCCCAAAACAGCCAGAAGGTACCAAACCAACAGTACAACCTACAAATAAACTTTCTAAATTGAGCTGCAAATTCTTAAACATATACCTGGCTGCTTCTTTTATAGCGGTTCTTATTCTTTCTTTTTTTAAACAACTGCTATTTCATTTACATAGTTAACTGCGACTTACCGAACCGATAAAGTGAAATCCCCAGGATTACTTTTGCTGGGTCGAGCTAGGAAATTCCCATGAACACCTCTTGTCAGTAAAAGCCGCTCAGCTTCAATCCCTGTGATATTGGGATGGAACCACCTGTGTAACAATAGAACAAAGAAACACCTTTAAATAATACCATATCTATTATAGTTTATTATTCAATAATTCTAAGTGCAAAAATACTGAAATTCTATTAATTTTGATTTAAGCCAAACACAGCCTCCTTTCACTACACAAACTTATATTCACCTTTCCAGAATGTCCTTTTGGGACATGCTCTATTGCATAGGCCTTGTCAAATTCTCTCATGTTGATACGTGAATTTTGCTATCACTATTCAGGTATTTATTTTATTTGTGTTGAGTTATGCTGCTTCAGTATGATTTGCCCTTGCCAGCATGAGAATGGAGTAGGCAAGAAGAATAATATGACAGGTACAAGCAAAGAAGGATAATCAAGGTGGAAGAGGAAAATGCAGAGTCACAGGTATAGTGAGACTTGGGGTGACCACCAGTTACTAGTTTAAGAGTAAAATACCAGGAATTTTACTAGCTTGAGCATTTTAGAAACTAAGGTGATAGTTTAAAAGTAATTTAAATGAAAAAATGCACACAGAAATATTTAAAATAATAAATAGGAAAAGATAAATTGGCACATCAAAACTTCACATGTTAACGCATCCATCATGTAATCTCCTTGAGAAAACCCCAGATGAAAACCCAGGCTAATTAGGAAAAGGAGGAAAAACAAAGAAAAATTCAGCTCCAAGCTCCTCGGCAATTGAAATTCATCCAAATTATATTCATCTGGATTTGCACCATAGTGTAACCTACTTTTTGTATGAGGTGAACCTCTCTAAAGAAAAAAGTCTAGCGGTCTTTTGAACGGCCATCACAGATCAGCATTCACCACACAAGTCAATAATCTGTATTATAGATCCACTGTTCTCTACAAGTAGTTACTAACTGTAATTGCTGTGTTCAGTTGTGTCAATGGTAGTTATCAGTTTATAACATATAGGGTATTGGTTATTCATTTCCATCTATAAGATTTAGGATATCATCCACTGATTTGACTAATTTAGCAAAATAAACAAAGCAGAATACTGTGGATGTTGGAAATCTGAAATCAAAAGAAAACAGAATACGTTGGAAATGCTCAGATGAGGCAGCATCTGTTGAGAGCAAGAAAGAGAGTTAAATGTTTCAGGACAAATGTTAGCTCACAAAAAAAAACCTCGACAAACATTTCCTGATCTGCTCAGTGTTTCTAGCATATTCTGTTTTACTGTTTGTAATTATTCAGAGTTTACAGCAAGGATAACTTTCAGAATACATGTCTCTGCTATCACTAGAAGTATTCCTAGTTCCTGGCAACAAATTTGTTGACATTAGGTTTGGATCAACATAAATCTACATTTATGACCACCAGGTAATACTTTAAAAGTAGTATTATGTAGAAACTATTCTTTTTAATAGCTATTGTCTTATTAGACTATAGGAATGCCCTCTCATGAGAGAGAGAGATGGCTGGCGTTTTAATCCAAGGGTCACCAAGCCTCAAGTGAGGGGAGAGGTTGAAAAGCAGAGTCCTTCATAGTAACATCAGCAAGAGCAGAAATTTAACCCACACTGTTGGCATGATTTTGTATCACAAATCAGCTGTCCAGCCAACAGAGCTAACTGACCCCAAGTAAAGGACTGGTCATTGATATTTTCAGTCAACACATGCACAAATAACTCAACCTCTAAACAAGTTATTTGCAGTGATCACTATATTTAATTCATAGTGAGGTTACTCAATGATACATAGCTTTAAATCATACCTGTGATGTACATTTCTGTTTATAACAAAATCTACAGTTTGAAAAAGGCAATACTTGATTTTAGTGAGCCCAAATGTAAAAACGGAGTGATCTCACAAAAATGCTTGTAAAACTGTGACCATGTTCCTTTTTTTAAAAAGTCAACCATGTCCAGGTGTTCAGTTTACACACCTCTGGAAGAAGTTTTGAACTTGGGCCTCCTCACTTAGAGGTGGAGATACTGCCACTGCACCATAAGGATCCTCTTCCACAAGTCTTTTGATAAAGGAGTTAAAAAACCAAATATTTATTTTATAAAACCTGAAGGGGTTACATTTGTTCATATTAGGAAAGAAACGTCGGCTAAAATCAAACCTCACATTTTCACATTTATTCTTGCACAGTTTTTTGTGGCTAACCATATTTTCCATTTAAAACTCAATGTTCTATTTCTACAGAAACAAAATTCATCACTAATCTGCAAATATTTCCAACAGGCAGCTACTGAATTTCCACTACAAAATGAGGCCACTAAGAAAACAGAGGTATTTGCAGTTGCTACACTCAGTAGGGTACATACGTAGTGCTAAAACATTAACAAAACCAAATCAGAAACATCTAAACCCTAAGTTACCAAAAAACCAAAGCCCTTCTTTTCGGTTTCTGGGATTTACTTATACTGGAATCCAATTAAAACTTTCCATATTTGGTCAAAAGAATCCAATAAATTACTTATGACCTGGCTTCAATCCAACCATGATTTCTACACTTAAAAATAATTAAGTGAAATAGAAACATAAATTTAAAACAAAACTTCATCTGAGGTGTACTAGACACAAACTACAAATTAAAAAGTGTTGAGCTACAACAAATCACTATTCAAGAATGAAGTGTGCCAAATATCTGTGCATGGTCGTCAATGGATTTCAATGTATTTTCTATGGAAAAGTTCCACGTATCCCAGTGACACACTATCCTTCACATTGGATGAAGCAATGCAAAAATCTCTTGTAGTTGTTTCACTCTGCCTCCATTGGATGCTTGCATCATCCTCTGATGTAACAATTTTTAAATAAGCAAAACTCACACTAATCATTATGATTGGGATTATGACAGCTGGATATTTTAACTGATGTTTTCATATGCATTATAATTTCAATATTTATTACGTAATTAAATTATAATCACTGGAATAAAGAACTGATTACAGATAATCATTGTAATGTGATACATTAATTATTAATACTGAAATCAAAGATCTGATAATCAACCAACCTTTTGAGCCTTAAAAGTATACTTTGGCAATGCTTAAAATCAATGTATAATCATATGGGAATATTTTAAAAAATGTAACCATGATTAAAATATTAAAAATTACAGGTGCATAAAAAGATCTCCAAACGTTTTTTACACATTAGTGAAGAAAACCATCATAGTTATTCCAAGATTAATTTGCTAAGTATCCACAAGGGTGTACCCTGGCTCAAACCCTCTCTTTTGCCCCCCCAATCCTGGGTCTCCTCTAAGGCAGCAGTACATCAGTAATTACTTGCTTGAAACTCCTTTCTTTTTAAACCAATGATGCCACAATCATTACAGCTTTAGATTTGTGTGCGAGTATATGTAGGTCACTATAATGCAGTTGAAAATATAACAATTAACACTTATGAGCATACACAAGACCATAAGACCATAAGACGAGAGAGAGCTTCTTTGTTAAGTAGGATGTAGCATGCCAGAGCAGCTAAATGAAAAGTATTTTTTAAACAAATACCCAGAGAAGCCAGGTGGCCCAACCTGTCCATGCCAGCAGTCATGCTTAACTTTAAATTTCTAACCTTCCTTGTTTAATTCTATCAGCATAACCATCTATTCTCACTGCCCACGTATGCTTATCTAGCTTCCCTTAAATATATCAACACCTCACTTTAACCACTCCCTTCCGTAACAGGTTCTACATTTTCACCACTCTGGAAAAACAATTGTTTCTTTTAATTTCCCCTTTTTGATTTATTGACAACTATCATATATTTGTGGCACCTAGTTTCTCGCTTCCCAGAAGTGGAAACAACTTACCTGTCGGTGTCTATTCTATTTCATACTACCAAATACTTCTAACAAGTTGTCCTACAGTCTTTGAGACTGAGCCTGTTCATCCTTTTATGATTAATATAACCTCCATTCCAGCATCTTTTTTGCACTCTCTCTCTCTAGTGCCTGCATATTCTTTCCAGAAGATACAATCACAACTGTACACAAAAGAATCAAAATGCTAGTGAAATAACTGCTCATCCATGTAAATCAGATGGCAGAACAGGTCGATTATATGAAACGTTAAGTCTGATTGGGCTGTAAAAAGTGTACAATTTTGTTTCTACATTATATTACTTGAAGAAACTTTATTTTTCCTTATCAAAACTAAATTTTACTAATTTGCAGATCATTTGGCATCTGCATTATTTTCTTTACACATTATATAATGTGCTGTTCAATTAATTAAAGATGCAACTTTACAGTCAGTTGAGTCTTTCAGGCATGAATATATTTATTAAAAAATATGCATATGCTTAGATGACAGAATTCATTTAGTTTATTTGGTACATTCTTGATCAAAACTAGCAATACCTGAACACAACCACAACAGGTCACACAATGTTGATCAAGGGCACTTGCCTTTTTGAAATAAAGGATGAAGTTAAAATTGACTTTATAGCACAGTTTTGTATAGAACAGCAAAGATATTTTATCTGACGTATGAACTAACTTCCCATATCACTGTTAAATAGGTACTCAATTTCAAAGCAAACTGTAATATTTAATGAGGTTTGGGTACTGTTCATGTGTTCCTTATTGGAAAACGATATGAATACTTCCTTTGGTCAATTAAAGGCTAATTATTATTGTTAAAAGTTTCTGCTTGGCTCCTCTACTTATTTCAGCTGCCTCTAGACACCATTACAAGCTGAGAAAAAGCTGCTGAAAGCCATAGATTTCTTGGTTGTGCTTTTGTTGTGTTTTGTATCCGATGTGACAAATGCAGTGGGATAGATTTTTCATTCCTTCCACATAAATAATTTAATAACCTTAAAGCTTAAACTAGTTACACCTTATGTTTCAGTTGTTTGTTCCCCATTTTTAAAGACACATTTCAATGTTGGTTTCAATTATTTTAACAGCATGGCTGTTGCAGTGTGAAATACAATTATGCACTTTAGCAGCGATCTAAGGATATCAAAAATAATTAAATGCATGAGTTATGTTGCCCAAAGAACACAAACCTCATCATGTTCAACTATACAATTAATTTTTTTTAGGTTCGAATCACATTTAGCTTATGAATGTTAGAACTGAAGGTCCTTGCATTCCTATTGCTAAACTATTTCATTGAGCAGATTCAAAATATTCAGATATGTTTTTGCTAAAGGAAATTTATAATCAGAACAGGCTCACTACCATTGTTTCCAAAATGCTATCAGTTCTGTTAATCATCTATTAACTGCAATCTATTTATGGGTTGCATTACAAACACTGAAGACAACTGCCGTTTTCATTGTAGGGTTATCCAACAGTAGAAGGCACGAAGACATGCAACTTAAGATGTAGAATAGTACAGCACAAAAGTCTTTCACAAATCTGTCTCAAAACATATGTATCCAAGATACTGCTAATCGGAAGGCCACCTTGAAGAGAGAAAATCCCATCTTTACACAAAAGGACACTCTCAGTCGTGGTTTGGAGCACTAGCAGCACTAAATGGGTTAGATTTAGAATAGATCTAGCATTTCAAAGTAGGCTACCCTGAGGTGCTATGGGCCATCAGCACAGCAAAAACTATTTTACCATAACACACAACCTCATAACCCAGCATATCCCTTACTCTACCATTGGACACCAGGATTGAGACAATCACGATTCAATCACTATAGAAACGTCAGTGACTTAAACACCTTCTTAGCACACAGTCTTCCTCTGTAGCAAATGCAGTAGAGATGGCCATATTATAATGAAGCAGAAGCGCCATATCGTACAATGCTTAACAGAGGACACCACTATGCCGCAAATATTCTTACAAGACCGAAGATTGTCACCACATTGGAGAACACGAAAGTCTTATGGCTCAATGAGCCTGCTGCATCATTTCCACGGAATCATGGGCTTCAACTCTACTTCACCATAGATCTGCAAGAAAACCAATTTTTTTAAAAAAAAAAAATCGCCACTCTCATTACTGCTGCACTGACACTGATCTTTGCCGCACATTCCTAAGTGGAGCGTGCCAACTTGAAAATGTTTTATTTATGCCTACCCTCTGCTTTCTGTCTATGCTTATAGATCATCTCCAACTGTATGAGCCTTTATCTCTTATTAATCTGGTGTGTATGGCACCTCATCAAATGCCTTTTGGAAATCCAAGCATACTATATCTAACTGTTCCTTTTTAAAATGAACCCGATTAGTACATTCTCAAAAAACTCAAATTCGTTAACAGGATTTTTCTTTTGTAGAACCTAGCCGATTTAAAAAAAACATTGTTCTTGTTGAAGTAATTTGTTAAAAATTTCCTTCTACATTCCACCACTTTCCTTAAGACTGGTATCAGACCCACTGAACTGTTGCTTTCTTTCCCCCCCTCTTGCCCTTCTTGAAAGTGGTATAACATTTGCTAATTTGGAATCTGAAAGGACCATCCTTGGGTTTTGTCAGAATATTTTTTCTGTTGATATTGCCTTCATTCCCTCACTGCTTTTAGCCCCTAGGTTAACTGTCAGGAATGGTACCCAAAATGAGGTATCAACCTGATAAAAGACATGAATAAAAGGGATTACATGAATGCTAAACAAAAAAGAAACAGCATGCTAAAAATCAAAGCCAAGTGATTCCACAACCAACAGATAGAATCAAGACTCTGTACTCCTGCCACAACCAACTGTGAATAGTAGTGGACAATAAAAAGAAACAGGAAGAACTAGCTTCATTAACAGTCTTTTATTATGCAAGAAACAAAAAAAATTAAAACATCCGTCTTCATGGAGGTCTCCACCACACAGAAGCAAGCATTTAACCAATTCAATTCACACCAAACAACTGAATTCCCTTGATGCAGTGAAAGCTATGGGTCCCAACATCATAATCACCATCTTGGCTATACTGCTGAAGACATGCACCGGAACTAGCTGCACCTCTATCTGGGCTATTGCAATACTGGTAATTTTTTCACTTAGTCAACTATCCAATAAAAATAAAGTCAACAAAACAGAAGGACAAATATGACACAGCAAATTTGCATCATCCCTGTTTAGACAAAGCATTGTGTTGCAAAGTGATGCTGATAATGCTTTCAAGTGGCATTTACTTATGATCTATGAATCAAGAGGCTATGGCATCTGGAAGATACTGCCATCTGACCAGGCCAAGACACTTTGCTGTCTCTTCTGGTTATACTTTAGGTCATTATGCAAATGTTTACTGCAGCAAATAATGCATCCATCACCTGCTTTGTACCTGTATGGACAGTAGATTGGTTGATGTTCTCATGGCTGGTACAAGCATTAAGACCACGGTTTTCTCTCTCTTTTTTCTCATTTTTGGTTTGGAACGGTGAGCTGAAGTTAAGAATCGAACTTTGAACAGCAGCTCATTTTTAAAAGAGAACAAGCAAACTGATGTTTGCATATCGGAACTGACCTGGAAAGATAATTGCCCATTACATTATTGTTCCAAAAATATTGTAGACATTTCAGCAGCAGGATGTGTTATGCTCAGTGACTGGTTGCAGATGTTGCACTGGTCAAAGGGAGGCCAATGCTGGTCAGCCAATCATAGAGAGAATGTTGAAAATGAAAGTGAAACCATAGATTTAATTGTTTTTGATTGGAGTTTTGGACAGAAGGTTATATTGGAAACTGCTGAACTGGAGGGCTATGTTTTTGAGTTTTACTTTCTCTAGTTTTATATCCTGTTGAAGAATTGTTGACTGTTCAGAGAAAAGAATCTCATATTATAAAGAAATAAGTCAATATTTCTTGGAGACTGCTGGAAGCTGCTTCCATTGACAAGAGACCTCAGAATTCAATCAAGATACAATTATGTGTCTCTGAAATAAAACATATTTTTCAGATACTCCATAACAGATCTGGTACTCATAGTTGAAAGATTTATCAAACTGTCAAGTTACAACTCTTATTTTCTTTTTAATTTGTCCCTCAACAATGTCTATCTGGATGTCTGAGAAAGTGGGCTATAGTCAAAGAAGGTTAGGCTTAAAATCATAAACATTAATGAGATTACCTTGTTGTTTAGCTTTGCTCTATTGAAGTTAGAGTATTAATAAAAAGTGTTAATTTCTGTTTAAATTATAAACTTAGTATCTGGCATTTTTGGGGGCAATTTTGAGGCTCATTGAATATTTTAATTTCACTGTGTTGCGAATCCAGTGTTAGTAAGACTGATTTGATCTGGTTTGCTATCCTGTGTTGTAACATAAGGAAGATAAGGCAAAAATCAGGGCTACAGTGGAAGTTCTACATACAATCAGTGCAGTGATTGCCTGAGGGTTGAATGTCAGCTATCGTGCAGCATGACCAGAACTTTGTTATTGCCACAATTTTCCTAATTAAAAACAAAGGTGTAATTACTGATTCTCGGGCATGCCCAGTAATGTTATTCAAAAATATTACCACCAGGTTCTAAAGGTATAACTACTGGTCACCTATCAATATATCAAAACTTTAATTCATGACTGTGGACGTAACTTTAATGACCAAAGAAAGACATCTAGAAAGTCACACCTGGGGACAAACAAGGGACAAACGCACAACTAACTGAATTGTAATGTCCTGTGAGTTCTCACAGAACGAACATGGGGTTGGAGAAGTCTGTGAGAGACATATTTCATGTCTTCCCCTTTAAAGAACGCACAAAGGACAGCACAGTGGCTTGGTGGTTAGCACTGCTGCCTCACAGCGCCAGGGACCCAGGTTTGAATCCCCGCCTCGGGCGACTGTCTATGTGGAATTTGCATATTCTCTCAGCGTCTATGGGGGTTTCCTTCGGGTGCTCCGGTTTCCTCCCACAATCCAAAGATGTGCAGGCCAGGTGAATTGGTCATGCTAAATTGCCCATAGTGTTAGGTGCATTAGTCAGGGGTAAATATGGGGAATGGGTCTGGGTGGGTTACTCTGTGGAGGGTCGGTGTGGACTTGGGCCAAAGGGTCTGTTTCCGTACTGTAGGGAATCTAATCTAATCTAAAAGTGAGCTTGAAACCCAGTCTGGATGTGTAAGTGACTGATATTCTAGTGTAGGGGCTTATGTACTGTGATTGTCATATTTTGAAAACAGCCATTAAATGCTTTCTCCCCGTAACCTTTGATCCCCTTGATACTCCGGATCCTATCTAGTCTTAAAATATACTCAATGACCTGGCCTCCACAGCCTTCTGTAGCAGTGAATTCCCTAGATTCACCACACTCTGGCTGAAGAAGTTTCTCCTTATCTAAAAAGGTCTTCAGGTGCTCTCAGATCCTAGTCTTTCCTACCAATGGACTATTTTCACGGTGGCACAGTGGTTAGCACTGCTGCCTCACAGTGACAGAGACCAGAGTTCAATCCCTGCCTTAGGCAACTGTCTGTGTGGAGTTTGCACATTCTCAGTGTCTGCGTGGGTTTCCTCTGGGTGCTCCGGTTTCCTCCCACAGTCCAAAAAATATGCAGGTTCGGTGAATTGGCCAGGCTAAATTGCCTGTAGTGTTAGGTGAAGGGGTAAATGTAGAGGAATGGGTCTGGGTGAGTTGCTCTTCAGAGGGTTAGTGTGGACTTGTTGGGCCGAAGGGCCTGTTTCCACTCTACTCAACTCAGAGGCCACACAACAGACAGACACTCTCATTCACTCTTACCAGATCAACAGCTTCTGTAGCTTGACCTGCTTTTGTCTGATATTCTGCCCCAACGCCCGGGAGGTGGCCACCCTACCTGGGACAGTGAGCAGGACCCCACTAGCAGCACCAATTTGTTGTAGTAAAATTAATAAAACTCAAATTTAGAAGTCAATTAAATTTATTAAATTAAAAGCTTTTGGGAGGGGCAGCGTGATTCTGACCCTAACCGCAGGACTTGACCGTGCACTCTCTCTCAGAACAACAGGTACAGTAGTTTTTATAGTCTAATTAAGTTTCACCCTCCCCCCACCCATCCTTCTGAACACCATCAAGTATAGACCCAGAGTCCTCAAACGTCCTTCATATGTTAAGCTGTTCATTCTTCCGAAGATATGGGTCCCAAAGCTGTGCACAATACTCCAAATGTGGCCTGACCAGAGCCTTTTATAGCCTCCGAAGTACATCTCTGCTTTTATATTGAAGTCCTCTCGAAATAAATGCCATCATTGCATTTGCCTTCCTAACTACAGACTCTACCCGCAAGTTTACCTTGATGGAATCCTGGACTAGAACTCCCAAATCTCTTTGCACTTCAATCTTCTGAATTTTCTCCCCATTTAGAAAATAGTTAATGCCTCTTTTCTTCCTACTAAAGGTGCATTTTCACACTTTCCCACATTGTACTTCATCTGCCACTTCTTTACCCACTCTCCTAACCTATCCAAATCCTTCTGCAGCTTCCCTGCCTCCTCAATGCTACTGGGCCCTCAACCTATCTTTGTATCATCTGCAAATTTAGCTAGAATACCCTCAGTTTCTTCATCTAGTTGTTAACGTATAAAGTGAAAAACTGCTGTACCACCACTTATCACCAGTTGCCACCCTGAGAAAGACTCTTATCCCCACTCTCTGCTTTCTGCCAGACAGCCAAGCTTCTATCTATGCTAGCACATTGCTTCTAACACTATGGGCCTTATCTTACTCAGTAGCCTCCTGTGTGGCACCTTGAAGTCCATGTGGATAACATCCATTGGTTCTCTTTGGTCTAATCTGCTAGTTCTTTCCTCAAAAGAATTCTGGCAGATTGGCCTACCTTTGATGAAACCATGCTGACTTTACCCTATTTCACCATACACTTCCAAGTATTCAGAAATGTTATCCTTCACAATGGATTCTAGGATCTTATACACGACCAAGGTTAGGCTAACTGGTCTATAATTTCCCCATCTTCAGCCTTACTCCCTTTATAAACAGGGGTGTTAAGTTAGTGATTTTCCAGTCCTCTGGGACTCTCCCCATTTCTTGTGATTCCTGAAGGATCACCACTAATGCCTCCACTATCTCTTCAGCTATCTTCTTTAGAACTCTGGGGTGTAGTCCATCTGGTCCAGGTGATTTATCCACCTTCAGGCTGTTCAGTATTTCTAGCAACTTCTCCTTGGTGATGGCCACCATACTCAGCTCTGCCCCTCACTCTTGAAATTCTGTAAAATTACTCATGTCTTCCACAATGAAGACTGACGCGAAGTAATTATTCAGTTCATCAGCCATTTCTTTGCTCCCCACTACTATCTCTCCTGCGTCATTTTCCAGTGGCCCAATGTCCTCTTTTGCCCTTTATATATCTAAAGAAACTCTTACAGACTTCCTTTAAATCACTGGCTAGCTTACCCTCATATTTAATCTTATCTTTCCTAATTTCTTTTTTGATCGCCTTTGATTGGTCTTTGTAAACTTCCCAATCCTCTGGGTTCCCACTGTTATTTGCTACTTTACGTATTTTCTCTTTGGCTCTTATGTTATCCCTGACTTCCCTAATTAGCCATAGTTGACTTGTACTCCCTGTACCATGCTTTTTTTTTCCCCACGTAGGATGAATCTCTGCTGTGTCTCCTGAATTACTCCCAGAAACTCATGCCATTGCTGTACCACTGTCATTCCTGCTAAGCTCCTCCAAGTCAGTTCTACCTAGTACCTCCCTCATGCCTCTGTAGCTGTCTTTATTCAGCTGAAATACTGCTACCTCTGATTTTATCTTCTCTCTCTCTCTCTCTCTCTTTCCAATTGCAAGTAAATTCGATCAGGTGATGATCACTGCTTCCTAAGGATTCCTTCACCTTAAGCTCTCTGATCAATTCTGCCTTATTGCACAACAACTAAATCCAGTATTGCATGTTCCCTACTGGGCTCAATCACAAGCTGTTCCAAGAAGCCATCCCGTGGACATTCCACAAATTTCTTTTCTTGCAAGCCACTACCAACCTGACTTTCCCAGTCTACCTGCATATTGAAATCCCCCACGATCACGGTAAACACATTAACAGTGCAGGTTAAAAAGAAACAAAAACAATTTTCAAAATGCTGTCAGCCAGCTACTGTCAAAAATGAACTAATAGGAAAGAATTTCAATCAACCCACAAAGCCAAGAATCTCAAAATCAACCCTTTGGCTAACAACGTCAATACTATAAAGACGGAGCCAGTTTATCTTTAGTCACCTGTGAGTGTAAGCATTTGGGGTATCCTGTCTGGAACTGTAATAATTTGGAGAACTTTGCCCAGGGTTGTAACAATGATAAATCAATTATACCTCACAACCACCTTTGTTGATACCTCCTCTATGTTGCCAGACATTCATTCCCTGATGAACAGGATTATCTGAAGTGTTTCACTTTCCCATGTACTGGTTATGAAGGAATATACAAGATCCCCACTACATTGCTGCAGCTGATCTTTTACTAGGTTGAAGGCACTATACACCAACAAATTGTTATTGTTTAGAAGGAATATATCTTTTTTCCCCACAACATGCTTAAAACATAAATTTTTCACAAATAATACAACTAAGTATACCTATTTGATTAAATAATATTGCAGTTACTCCAATGCAAAGATGGACTCACTGCGGCATTTTAAAAACTATTTTAATGGTATGCAAAAAGTATTACAAGATTCACTGGTGTCGTGCAATGGGATAACTCTCTCCATGTACATACGCGTTGCAAAATTGGCACTATAGTGGAATATATAGTGGTCTCTGAGTGTTTACATTTAGCCAGGCTTACATAATTAGTCGTTATTCTGATGCTAAATTCAGTCAGCTCTCTGCATCTGGTCTTAATGTCTCAATGATTTATGGTTCAAAGCACAAAAAAAAACCATTCACACACAAACTTCCTCTTTGTCCAACTGTAAATTTCCCTCTGTGCATACATGTAACAGCAGACCATCAAATTAAGCTTTGCAATTACTTCCTAATTCTACATTATCATGATATAGCATTCATGCCACCTATAAAGTTTATGAAAGCTAGAATACTTGAAATACAAGCTCTTTCATGTCTTAATACCTGAAAATGATCAACCCTCCAGCCAAAACCTATAGGCTTGTGAAAAATTTAAATTGTCTGGTATGGATTACATATTTAGTACTGTCATGACCATCTCCAACCTACATTCACATTCAGCAATCTCAAATGTTTTAACTTAAATTTCTTAGTTTTGAAATGGAGCTTCTGTGACTTGTGAATTGATGTCCTTATGCCTTCCACTGATCCTGTTCTGTGACCAAGTAGCATTTGAAGAGACCATAATTAAAATCTATTCTGTTTCATAATACCTATAACGATTAAGCACATGTCTTCCACTCAGTTCTATGAACATCTATGGCAAGGTAAGGGTAAACATCAATAGAAGCTATAAATCTGAAACATATATGTAAGGAGATCTCAGTTACCTGTAAGAAAAATATGGTTGTAATGATAACGCATTTTAACTTTCCAAACATAGACTGGGACTGTCATAATGTGAAGGGCTGCATGGGAAGGAATTCATTAAGTGTGTACAAAGAAAACCCCTCTTATTCAATATGTGGATGTACCTACTAGAGAAGGAGCAATACCTGATCTTCTATTGGAAAATAAGGAAACACAAGTGACTGAGGTGTCAGTGAGGAGCACTTTGGGGCAAGGGGTCATAATTCTATTAGTTTTAAAACAGTTATGGAAACGAATAGAACGGATCAAAAAGTTAAAGTTCTACATTGGGGTAAAGCCAATTTTGATGGTATTAGACAGCAACTTTCAAAAGTTGATTGGGGGAGGCTATTCACAGATGGTTGGCAAAAATGAGGCCTTCAAAAATGAGATAACAAGAGTTGAGGCAGTATATTGCCGTTAGGGTGAAAGGCTGGTAGAGGAAGGGAATGCCAGATCACTAGAGAAAATGAGAATCCAGGAAAAGATTCTATGAATACATTAGGGGAAAAAGAGCGTTGAGGGAGAGAATAGAGCTCCTTAAAAGATCAGCATGGCCATCTTGGTGTGGAGGTCGAGGAGATGGGCAAGATACAAAATGAATATTTTGCATCAGTGTTTACTGTGGAGAAGGACTTAGAATCTAGGGAACTTGGGGAAATAAATATTGATTTCTTGAAAATAGTTCATGTTACAGAAGAGGTGGTGCTGTATGTCTTATAACACATAGGTAGATAAATCCCTGGGACCTGATCAGGTGTTCCACAAAACTTCATGGGGAGGCAGGGAAGAGATTGGGCCCCTTGCTGAGATATTTGGATCATCAATAGCCACGGGTAAGCTGCCGGAAGACTGGAGGTTGGCTAATGTGGTGCCATTATTTAAGAAAAGATGTAAGGAAAAGCCTTACATCAGTGGAGGGTAAGATGTTGGAGCAGATCGTGAGGCAATGCATTTACATGCATTTGGAAAGGCAAGGACTGGTTAGGGACAGTCAGCACGGCTTTGTGCATGGGAAATCATGTCTCACTAATTTGATTGAGTTTTTTGAAGAGGTGACAAAGGGAGATTGAAGAAGGCAGAGCAGTAGACGGTGTCTATATGGACTTCATGATGTGGAGGTGCTGGTGTTAGACTGGGTGGAGAAAGTTAAAAATCACAACACCGGGTTGTAGTCTAACAGGTGTATGTGAAAGTACAAGCTTTTGGAGCACTGCTCCTCTGTCGGGTAACTAGTGGGGGGTGATCATCGGATACTGAATTTATAGTAAAAGATCAAAGTATCATTCAATTGATGCAATGTATTGAACAAACCTAGCTTGCTGTTAAGTCTTTAATCACTTAGAATGAGGATGCAGGACTTCAGCATAGCATTCGACAAGGTGCTGCACAATAGACCAGTTAGTAAGTTTAGATCATATGAGATCCAGGGGAGCTAGCCAATTGGCTACAAAATTGGTTTAAAGGTAAGAGATAGAGGGTGGTAGTGGTAGAGAGCTGTTTTTCAGATTGGAGGCCTATGACCAATGTGCCACAAGGATCAATGCTGGGTCCACTGCTTTTTTGTAATTTATATAAATGATTTGCATGTGAATATAGGAGAAATGGTGAGCAAGTTTGCAGATGACACCAAAATAGGTGGTGTAGCGTATATCAGGACCTTGAACAGATGGGCCAATGAGCAGAAAAGTGGCAGATGAGGTTTATTTTAGATAAATGGGAGATGTTGCATTTTGGGAAGGCAAACCAGGGCAGGAATTGTACAGTTAATGATACGGTCTAGGGGAGTATTGCGGACAAAGAGAACTAGGGGTGCAGGTACATAGTTCCTTAAAAGTGGAGTTACAGGTAGATAGGCAAGTTTACCTTCATTGAGTGTAGGAGTTGGGATGTCATGTTACGACTGTACAGACATTGATGACACCAGTTTTGGAATATCGTGTACGATCCTACAAGAAGGATGTTGGTAAACTTGAAAGGGTGCAGAAAAGATTTACAAGAATCGTGCCAGGACTGGGAGAATTTCAGCTATAGTGAGAGGCTGAACAGGCTGGTGTTTTTTTTCCTTGGAGTGGAGACTGAGGTGACCTTATAGAGTGTCTTTAAGACATGGAAAGGTTCTTGATTACTATGATGATCAAGGGTTATGAGGAGAAGGCAGGAAAATGGGGGTGAAAAGCAGATCTGCTATGATTGAATGGCGAAGTAGACTCAATATGTCCAATGGCCTAATTCTGCTCCTATATCTTATGGTCTTCTGGTCTTTACAGAGAATGAAAGATGAAAGACCAGTCAAGTAAGTGTTGAAATTGCCTACAAGCAATAACGGTATGAAAGACGATTTCAGCAGTGGAGCCAACGGCAGGCGTAGAGTCAATTAGATTAGTCAGTATCCACCTCGCTTATGATTGACGCTATTTGATTGGAATCTCATCTCAGTGCTATCATAACACTGACATTGCAAACTGCAGTTCTGTTGATATGAGGGATAAACTTGATGATGTGGAAACAGTTTGCTATGGGAAGTGAAATCAATAGCACTGTTATTCCCAATATTTTGATGGAGAAAACTTCTGCACCCTAGGTACTAAATGTTGAAAAATAATGTGACAATTTCAGTGACAGCAAAGGGGTCAAAAGGAGTGGTCAGGTGGATCTGGATGTCATCTGTACATATACATCAGTCATTCTACACCAGCTGTAAAAACCTAACAATATCTCTGACATTTGTTGCAGAGTAAGACCCCATACAGAAAACACAGGATACACAGAACATACCTACCAAGGATGGATCATCAGAGAAATATCTCTAAGATGTATATGAGTCGAAGTTAGCTTATCTGAAAGAGCACATCCACAACAGCGAGACTTTGATTCTACTGAAACTGTAAAATTTTATATGCTTTGCTACTGTACACATTTTACTGATCTGCTACCTTCCTCATTTAAATGTTTAAAAGTACCTCAAAAGGTTATCGTTTTAACAGTGTTAACACTGTCACTCTATTCAACTGAAATTTTACCAAATCTTAGATTGGTCATGGATTATTGTGGCCCTTTCTAGCACTAGCACTAAGCCACAAATGTTTTTTTTATTGAGTACAGGAGTTGGGAGGTCACGTTACAGCTGTTCAGGACATTGGTTAGGCCGCTGTTGGACTACTGAGTGCAATTCTGGTCTCCTTCCAATCGGAAAGATGTTGTGAAACTTGAAAGGGTTCAGAAAGGATTTACAAGGATGTTGCCAGGGTTGGAGGATTTGAGCTATAGGGAGAGGCTGAACATGCTGGGTTTTTTTCCCCCCCCCCCCGGAGCGTCGGAGGTTGAGAGGTGATCTTATAGAGATTTACAAAATTGAGGGGCACGGATAGGATAAATAGACAAAGTCTTTTCCCTGGGGTCAGGGATTCCAGAACTAGAGGACATAGGTTTAGGATGAAAGGGGAAAGATATAAAAGAGACCTAAGGGGCAACGTTTTCACGCAGAGAGTGGTACATGTATGGAATGAGCTGCCAGAGGAAGTGGTGGAGGCTGGTACAATTGCAACATTGAAGAGGCATTTGGATGGGTATATGAATAGGAAGGGTTTGGAGAAATATAGGCCGGGTGCTGGCAGGTGGGACTAGATTGGGTTGGGATATCTGGTTGGTGTGGATGGGTTGGACCGAAGGGTCTGTTCCCGTGCTGTACGTCTCTATGACTACTGATGTGTACAATGTAAAAAAATGCTTTGCTGTCTTTTTGAGTCAGAGGTTAAATTAAGCCCAAATATCATTTAGGAATAACAATTTGCTTTGTTATAGCTTGCAAATGCACATGCCTGCCCGACACAAATTCAAACAACTTTTGGCATTTTGCAGTCTGAAATGGAACTTTGCATTACCAACATAAGTTATCACTTCCACTCACTGAAACAAAAGTAAACTTTCCAATAATTGAACAAACAAAAGGTGAACTAATTAAAGCCTTGACATATATGCCTTGGTAAATTGTCCCAAATTTGTGGAAAACCAGATCACTGTAGTGCAAAATGCTTAGAAGTAACAGGATAACATTTCTGCTTCACAGTCACATTCTTCTCTACCTGACACAGTGTAAAGTCACTCCTGCGCTTCCTAGCAGCTTCAGCGTGTTGGAAATGTATACAGCAAAACTGCACGCCCATACTTGACAACTTTCCACTCACTAAATTTAACAGAAAAATCATCAACTTGCAGTTCAAAATTCTGTAAATGTGCACTATCATATACAAAAGCATAATTATTAGAATATAAACAACTTGGTTAATGCAAATAGTTCTAGAAATAAAAAAAAGAGGGAACTTGACATTATGCAAGGAACTTTGCACAACATATAATCTCAGTGATGTTGATATAACTAAAGGAAGCTATCAAATATTCATGTAGAACAGGCTCTTTTTAAACAGTAGAGATTTTAATTGCAACAGTTGGAAAAATCCTGCCAGGTCCCACCACTAAATGCAGTAAAGCGATGGTTCATTTTATTTCACAACAATTTGGTGAACTTCACATTTAAAGATATTTGTATTGCAACAGCAGCAGTTCAGATAGTAATACAAGTTTCTGAGAGAGATAAAATATATATATTTTTTTAAAATCTCAATTTCTTGTTTCCTCAGACTAGATTACATTCTTCAAACAAGGGCATTGTTTCACATATTGTTTCAGATTAGAGAAAACTGCTTCTGTGCACCATCCCTCTATAATTTTGTTCCAGTCTTTACGCTGGTGTAGAGGCTAGTCCAGGAACATGCTTAGAAGTAAGATGCCTTTTTGCCATCACACATGGCAGGTGGATCAGGGTACTGAAGATTGAGCCAAATTGATGTATTAGTATGCCACAAATGCAATGCTAAAAAATACTGAATTGGTTCAATGCATTTTGGAGACCAGTATTCATGTTTTAGATCAAGAGACCCACAAAAAAAAGTGAATTTTTATTGTTACTGTAAATGAGGTAGGCCAGGCATCAACAGATGTCTGCTTTAAACTTCAGTGGCATTTTGGTGAAGCAACATAAAGAGGCATAAACAAAATGTTCATGTAACATTTTAGCTATCACCCATTACACAACAATTCTATGATTATTTTATTTGGAGAAAATAAATGTCTCAAAAATCCTGATTAGTAGAATAAAGTATAAAATAGGAATTAAATTTCTTTTTAAACCCTACAAAATCTGATACCATATGAAATTGCTGGAACTATGGTATTTTCCTGTTCATGTTAAAGAAAATAAAACCAACTGTGGAATTTTTTTGAACGGCCTATTGTGATTAAGGATGCACATTAGGCCACATCCTGATGTGCTGTAAATCTTTTACATGGCAATAAAATCAAATAATTAATCAGCTGAAATGCAGAGCCTTAGATACAGAATACTGGTTTAAAATGATTCCAATGATTATTAATACTGAATTTTTTAAATAATCACCATGGTTAAACAATGTTGCTGTTCAGTTACCCCTCGAAGTTTGGAGCAACAAATTGATGGATTAATGTGTACTGTTTCCGGTACTTGTGTAAAGTAGATAGCAGCTGAAAAATGTGTTGCTGGAAAAGCGCAACAGGTCAGGCAGCATCCAAGGAGCAGGAGAATCGATGTTTTGGGCATAAGCGCTTCTTCAGGGATCAGTGATTGAATTAATAAAAATTCTTTGAAAGTAATAGGTTTGTGACAAATTCAGAAACAAAAAAGTGTTTGTATTACAACATTCATCTAACACACGAAATTAAGAAATAAGAGTGCAAGCTAAAGATGATGAATGTTCTTACCCCGAAGTATGCACGTATCTTCAGTTCTATAATACACTACTACTACAACTAATAACTGATTGCTCATGGTCAAAGTCCCACAAAAAAAAATCAACACTTGAATTCGTATCAGACAAACTATCAACATTGAAAAATCTGACAGCAGTTGAAACAATAATAGAATTCCTAAAAGTTCCAGTTCTTAGTACTTACAATCTTTCAATACTTTGTTTTCCTTTTTCAAACTAAGATGTTGATAATATTTACGGTGTTTTTAGTTTGCATTCTTAGCCAAATCTAAAGTCAGGATCAGAGTCTCTCAGTTATTATTTTAATTGTCACACAATTCCCTTCATTAGCAAGGGAAAAAGAAAGAGCCTTGACTAACCAAGAAGTATATTACAAAAAAAAAAGTTTATTAAATGCACTGAAGTCTCATCTCAGTTTCCAAAATTGTTTGTTAATGGAATAAGTATAATAACACAGAACAAATAAAACATAGGTTTAAATCAAAGAAAGTAAAGTAATCAAATGGGTTAAATATTCATATCAATAGTCTCTATAAGAACGTAGGAAAAATGGATAACAATTTTCCGATAAAAAAACATTTCTTACTCTCCTCAGAAATCCAAAGCCATGGCGTTCTTTTCCAATTTAAATTACTTGTATATGGGAACAGCAGTAGGCAATTTTATTCCCTCAGCCATGTTTCACCATTCAATGAGATCATGGCTTATTTGTGACCCAAATCCATATGGATGTCTTTGCTTCATTTCCATTACCAATGATTAATAAAAATCAATCTTGGAGTTAAATGAACAATTTACTAAGCATAAATTACTGTTTTGTGGAACAGAGTCTCAAACTTCCGTTATCCTTTGCACGTAGTTTCACACTTCATATAGCAATAATAATTTGAATTAATTTTTTAAGTTTAGTGATTTGGGCATCATAAATGTTAGAAGCTCGAGTTGAAAATAACCTGAAAACTGAACGAAACGAAATATCCTACACAACTATACACCAATCTACATCGGCCCAAATAAAACATTTGAGTTGCAGAGTATTTTCAAGTCTAAAAAGAAGCTTTACACATGGTATTGCAGCTGAGTATTTCAAATTAGTATTGAGTATACATTAAGGAACCATACTGCACTCCAACATTGAATGGCTATTCTATTTCAGACATTTTACCTTAAATCGAACAAAAATATATATGTGTCCTACTACACACTATTACAAACATTCTCAAATAGAATATTCTATAATTTTGAATAAAAATGTAAAAATCTTCACAGCTTCCATACCTCACCATACTGTCCAAAGCTCTTCAGCCCTACAAATAAAGCCAACAGCCACTAATCCAGTTTAAGTATACAAAAGTCAATAACTCCAGAACAGCTCAGAGAAATAAGAGAAAGGGCTTAATTAGGATTTGGTGAGTGTGGTTGGGCAGTTAAGAGAATTTTGTAACAAACAGATTGCAACGCTTGTTCAGAGTCACTGCAACGTTACATTACAACTGTACCTCAGTAGGCTTCCAAGAAGAGACAACAGCTGCTTCAATGAGGTTATAATGCGGAAAAGGAAATCAGATCAAAGTCCTATCGTAGAGAGAGCAGCAGACATTTTTAGGAAGTAAAAATACTGCTAAGCTTTATTACTGGCTCTCATTAGAGCATAATATTTAACATTCGGGTTTCCTCAAGATTTATTTGATAGGTTGTAAAAACGTTCAATTTGATATTTACTGAATCGATTCATCATTTTCAATGGCAGTATTTTGTGTAATATTTCATATTTAATGGTTGTAGTGACAGCTCTCAGATAAAGTTTACTGAATAACTGAACTGAAGTTCTGACTATTTTTATTTTTCTGAAAATCAATCTCATAATAGAAAGTGTGCAAACAGCTGTCAAGGTGTAAAATATTTCCTCTTCCCACCAGCCCACATTTTCCATCTTCCCAACCCTAACTACTTAGTATTTATACTGTACTATAAAAAAAGCTTACTGCAACCATAAAGATTTACTCAAGCTCAATACTCAGTATCAACTACTAAAGTGTTGCTGATGAGTTGGTTTTAAATCAAACGAATGCTCTAATACAATGTACATAATTTCCTTCCAACTACTAAAAATGTTCACTTCAAAAAAGGCCAGTCAAACTTTCCATAAATGAGAACTTCAACAATTTGATTAGTTTTATTTTATATGTAGGTCCACCAAATTCAAACAAAAATATTGACCAATTTGGAAACAATAATAAAGAACTGAATTAAGCTTTTTAACAAATTAGATTCTGTGCTCTGAAATTAACTTTTAAATTATCTGACAACTCATGTCTGAATAAAATATTTCACTCCATGGAAAAACCAACATTCAAACTGGTACAAAAAAAAAGTAAACATATTTCTCAGGACTAACAACTGTCCAATTGTGCCATTACCCAACTTTCATTTTTGATTATATTCTCAGATAAACAAAACAAATAACTTCCATTTTACAGGGAACTGAAACACTTCATATTTTGTACTCTCAGAATCCAGCTTTGGTATTACATTTTGGGCCAGGGTAACTTGAAAATATATGCTAACTTCAACTTCAGAAGGATGTTGATCTTATGTGGTCTATTTCTCATGACAGCCTCTTTGTACCTCATTGATACCATGAGCACATAGGACCCTGAAGTTTAGTTTGGATTGACTATTTGAATCTGGAATTTCCAGTTCTATTATTCTAAGAAACATTGTGGAAAAATCACTGAAAATGATTACTTTTGCTTTCTAAGATAAAAAGTGATGTCAAATATAAAGGAAGTCATAGTGACATAGCATTGTAAAGTGACAATAGTCAATTAGTAGTATGTTATTTGATAACACAGGGCTTCTACATTTAATCAGCATATAAAAACATAAAACAGGTCAATCTTCATTTTTGATGATAAGATCTCTTTACTTGCACCTAAATGGAGAATGTTTAAAATGTCCCATTTGACAGGCAGTAGATATAATTCTCAAATTTTATCAGATAGACAGCAAAAGACAATGGTGCAAATTTCACTCCAGCTCCATGGTAAAATTCATCCAATTTTAACATCAAACAAAACAATCCTTGATAATATTTAATATTGCACAGAAGTATTAACTTAGATTATTTGCTCAAATCCTAAATGCTGTAATGTAAGACTTTTTCTGATGCAGAAGGGAGGAGAGCTACCATCTTATTTCAATATTCTATTTGGAAACAAAACAGACCCTCTCAAGGTTAAAAATTATTATAGTTATCACAGAGATAAGCCAAAATGGTCTTCAATTTAATTTTTTTGTACTTGGTCCAATTTTTTGAATTTAGCTGAAACCAGTTACCTTTGAAAAATTATACAGATATAATCTACTAAATGCAGAATTAAAATTGACCAGTTAATATAGGAAATTTCTCTAGGTGGCAGTAGCATTACCAATGGTGCAGTTACAGATCTGTTAGAAAGAGATTTTATTCAAGGATAGTTTCCACCTGAAATTTCATGTTGTTTGATATTGTTAACTACAGCTGGAGCGGTTTTTAATAAATGGTTTAAATGAGGCTGGCTTTCTAAATATGTTCCTGCTGACGTCCCAAGATAAAACTAGGAAGCACTGCAAGGAACGATAACAGTAAGAGAAGAAAAACTGCAGTGAACTGGCAGTCAGCCACAACACAATTCAATATGAATTATAACCCATTTCCTTTCTTTTAAATCTATTCCTTCCCGGCCACACTATCAAAACTTCAAATACGATCGAAGGACAAATCTTCGTCTGCTATGCAGCCCATGTACACCTACTGATGAGACACAAACCAAAAAGGAAAGATGCACAAGAAAACATCAATGGATATCTATGCTAACTTTGCAGTTTAATTGCATTTGTGCTCTACTGAAGCTCCACTTCTGTGCACCTCAAGACATTTCAAATTTAAATACAGCTTAATTAAATAGACCTGGGTCATGAGACCAGTTCACTTTAATTTGGTTTGAATCTCGCCACTTTTAGCTCCAACAAATAACATTTGCGTAATATTCCAAGTACTAGACAATAGTCATCTGACAAAAAGAGAATCTAATCATCTTCCCTGGACATTCAATGGCATCACATTCACTGAATTCTCCAACATCAACACTCCAATGCTACCAATCAGAATCTGAACTGCAGCTACTTAAATACGGTGACTACAAGATTTAGAAACTAGGAATTCTACAGCAAGTAATTCACCTTTTGAACATCTAATGCCTCTATCCGTAAGGCATCCGTAAAATATGGAATAATCTCCACTTGTATGGATCATTACAGCTCAGTGCCATCCAGGACAAAGCAACCTGTCACCTGAAACATTGATTCCCTCCACGGTTGCACAGTGACAGCGATAGTCACCATATAGATGAAGAACAGCTGCAGCAGCAATAAAACTTTTAACAAGTATTAATGGAGTTCCTTCAAAAGCTATGCCTAATAAAAAGGAAAACTTCCAAGGGATCCACACCTTCTTTATGAAGGATCTTCAATCACATTTTAAACAAACATGGCCAACTCAGTCATACTTAAAAAGGTGACCAATGCCATGAATCTTCTTGTCATTCACTACCAACCATTGATTGCCTCATTCAGAAGGCCAAATATCTACTGCAGGTTCCCCTTATAACAGAAAGGTGTGTACCAGAAACCTGGGCTGCTTTGGGTTGGCAGGATTCTTCAAAAAGAAAAAACACATACGGAACATAACCTGATCCAGCCCTCCTACCACAGATGCCCTCCATAAGTTGCAAGGGCTACCACTCCACTGATGTCTAATTTGAACATGATTATTTTGTCATTTCACCACACAGCAGAGTGTGTTAAATCCAGTGAGGAAGTATAACTGAGGAAATGGAGTGCAAATTTGGATTTTGAGTACAACCGTTCTCACCCTACAGAAAATCAGTTCTTGCTCCATTACAAAGAGCTAACTGCTTGGTTAGTATTGGCTAAGTGATAAAAGTCTCTTCCCCTCTTACAAAGTTAAAATAGCATACAAAGTGATAGTAATTAATTGCAACTCTTTCAGGATGGCAGTACTGGCAATATATCAAGGTTGCCGCATATGAGTGTTGTGATCCAAAGCGAACAAATCTGTAGTAAGCACTTGAGGTTTGAGAAGTGTGAAAACTAAATAGTGCAAAAGGAAACATTTTCTAAAAATATTCTTGGGGGGGGGGGGGGTGCAATTGTGGATGGAGGGAGCAAAGGAAAGAGAATGAGAATTGTGAATTACAACAGTTTATGCCATCCTCAGGACAACTACAATACAATTAGGGATAATCAACATGGCTCTGTACATGAGAAGTCACAAACTTGATGATTGTTACTTTTAAAAGAAAACTGAGGATTGAGAAGGGCAGAGTGGTAGACATGATCTATATGGACTTCAGTAAGGCATTCGACAAGGTTCCCCATGGGAGATTGGTTAGCAAGGGGAGATGTCAGGGGTGGGTTCTTTACCCAGAGAGTGGTGGGGGCATGGAATGCGCTGCCCGTGGGAGTGGTGGAGTCGGAATCATTGGCGACCTTTAAGCGGCATTTGGATAGGTACATGGATGGGTACTTAATCTAGGTTAGAAGTTCGGCACAACATCGTGGGCCGAAGGGCCTGTTCTGTGCTGTATTGTTCTATGTTCTAAGGTTAGATCTCATGGAACACAGGGAGAACTAGCTCGAAGGTAGAAGACAGAGGATGGTGGTTGCTTTTCAAACAGGAGGCCAGTGACCAGTGGAGTGCCACAAGGATTGGTACTGGCTCCACTACTTTTTGTCATTTACAGAAATGATTTGGATGTGAGCTTAAGGGGTATAGTTACTAAGTTTGCAAGTGACACCAAGATTGGACGTATAATGGACAGCAAAGAAGGTTACCTCAAATTACAATGGGATCTTGGTCAGATGAGCCAATGGGTTGAGGAGTGGCAGGTGGAGTCTAATTCAGATAAATGGGAGGTGCTGCATTTCAGGAAAGCAAATTTTAAGCAGGAACTTATACACTTAATGGTAAAGTCCTGGGGAGTGTTGCTAAACAAAGAGACCTTGGAGTGCATGCTCATAGCTCATTGAGAGTACAGTCGCAGGTAGATTGGATAATGAAGGCAGCATTTGGTATGCTTTCCTTTATTGGTCAGAGTATTGAGTACAGGAGTTGGGAGCTGAAAATATGTTGCTGGAAAAGCGCAGGTCAGGCAGCATCCAAGGAGCAGGAGAATCGACGTTTCGGGCATGAGCCCTTCTTCAGGGATGAGGAAAGTGTGTCAAGCAGACTAAGATAAAAGGTAGGGAGGAGGGACTTGGGGGAGGGGTGTTGGAAATGCGATAGGTGGAAGGAGGTTAAGGTGAGGATGATAAGGTGAGGGTGATAGGCCGGAGTG
>NC_057743.1:33227618-33299232 GCF_004010195.1 Chiloscyllium plagiosum
AGTTTCATTTCCCCTCCCCCCACCTTGTCTCAGTCCCAACCCTCGAACTCAGCACCACCTTCCGAACCTGCAATCTTCTTCCTGACCTCTCCGCCCCCATCGCCACTCCAGCCCATCACCCTCACCTTAACCTCCTTCCACCTATCACATTTCCAACGCCCCTCCCCCAAGTCCCTCCTCCCTACCTTTTATCTTGGCCTGCTTGGCACACCCTCCTCATTCCTGATGAAGGGCTCATTCCCGAAACGTCGATTCTCCTGCTCCCTGGATGCTGCCTGACCTGCTGCGCTTTTCCAGCAACACATTTTCAGCTCTGATCTCCAGCATCTACAGTCCTCACTTTCTCCTACAGGAGTTGGGAGGTCATGTTGCAGCTGTACAAGACATTTGTTAGGGCACTGTTGGAATGTTGGTGCAATTCTGGTCTCCTTCCTATTGGAAAGATGTTGCAAAACTTGAAAGGGTTCAGAAAAAGGTTTAAAAGGATGTTGCCAGGGTTGGAGGATTTGAGCTATAGGGAGAGGCTGAATCTGCTAGGGCTGTTTTCCCTGGAGCATTGGAGGCTGAGGTTGACCTTATAGAGATTTATAAGTCATGAGGGACATGGATAAGGTAAATAGACAAGATCTTTTCCCTGGGATGGGGGAGTTTGGAACAAGAGGGCATAGGTTTAGTGTGAGAGGGAAAAGACGTAAGAGACCTAAGAGGCAACTTTTTCATGCAGCGGATGGTGAGTGTGTGGAATGGGCTGCCAGAGGAAGTGGTGGAGGCTAGTACAATTGCAACATTTAAAAGGCATCTGGATGGGTATATGAATAGGAAGGGTTTGGAGGGATATGGACTGGGCGCTGACAGGTGGGACTAGTTTGGGTTGGGATATCTGGTCGGCATGGACGGGTTGGACTGAAGGGTCGGTTTCCGTGCTATACTTCGCCTTGAATTTATGACTAATCACACGGAAAAAAAAATTCTTAGAAAAGGATATATGTTACCAAAGTTAGACAAACATCAACAGTATTAGATCACTGTAAAGAATGGTTTCAGGAAGAGGAGGAAATCAGATAACTAAATTAGTCATTAAAAGAAAAATAAATGATTAAAACAAAGTTTGTTAACATTTAATAGAAACAATCTTCCTCAGTTTAAAAAAAAATTTAGTGTCAAAAAGGTTTAGTGTGTGAGAAACATTATAAATATCCTTCTGACTGCGTTGTGTGGTAGAACAGTGACAAAACTTCAAAAGGATTTCACTGGCTGTAAAGTGTTTTGGGACCTCCCGAGGTCATGAAAGGCAATTGTATAAATGTGGTTTTGTTTTCATTCATTCGTTGTCAATTTTTCCAAAAGAATCCCTTTAACTGGTAACTAATTTGTTATTAAACCTTTCTGAACAGCTTGTTAAAGGTCAGAATGTGGGTGTAGGTACAAAAGTAGCTATCTGAATTCTACAGCAGACATATATCTTCCATTCATATTCCAACTTGATTTTGTTTCCCCTTTCGAAGCTGCATTACTCCACATTCCTTTCTAACAACAAATTATACTGGGCTTTGAAAAGTACGAAACAGCAAATTTCATTTATCCTCAAAATTTGAATGAAATAAAAATCAATTCACATAAATATATATATCAGTTCAATGAAATATATTTTCAAATTGCATCTGTGCCCTTTGTTGAATAGAAAAAAAAAGGCATTTCTAATTTTGTTGAAAACAGAGAGGGTTTCTACTTGGAATGGCAGGTTAACTAATTTATTTTTCCAGATGATGTAAACGTTCGACATTCTTACCAATTTTATCGCCTCGGAGAACAATCCCCAAACAGATTTTGCTTGGGGTGGTGCTAAATCTCTCATCCCATGTACACACTTCATTTCTTTTTGGAATTGTAGATTCCTGAATATGGCATAGTTACAACGTTTTTTTCAAAAAAGTTATCAGGAGAAAATAGGTTATACTTCTGTAGATCCACAAGTCCAGTAGTGTTCAGTAATTAGCAAAAGAATCTTTATACGGCTCAACACAGATGCACTAATGGTGTAGGCTGATCAAGTATTAATCATATTGAAGTCTACAAAAATAATTACATTTTAAAAATTCTAAAGCAGTCAAGTCTGGATAGCCATTGATCCTGAATAAAATATTCAAACTTAGCCAATTGGTGTTAATATTTGGTAATTTTCTTATATAAAAATTATTTTTTTGATCATTCGGTTTCCTTCCTCTATTTCCTCATACCCAAGCACGAGACCCTTTCAAGTCCGTGAAAACCAGTAAAATAGAAAAGTATAAAAGGTGTTGGCTCTCAATTTCAGCAAAACCCACCTAACATTTGTGCTAGCACATTTTCTTTTTATTTCGTCAGGAGTAAAAATAGGAAAACTGGCAAAGTCATATTTATTTTATGAAATCTATGTTGCAATATTTAAATTAACAGTAGATAAATGCACAAAGCCTTACAGAATATGAGCTGAAGGATGCATAAGCAGAGGAGAAAATAAGTTTGCATGAGTGTTCATAACATGGTTATATAAATACAGGTAGCTGTGACAATGTGTATACTTAAAATTAATATGTAGTTTGTTCATTGTATTGCAAGGTATTTAAAGCACAGAAACAGATCAAATCCAATGTGTCACTTATTCCTTACTGACTAACCCAAATGAATCACAATCAAATTCTCAAATTAAACTAGAAAACTGATGTGAAAACCTAACATTTTGCTGAAGTGTCATAGATTGATAACAACAATTTTGTAATAATACTGAAGCTTTTACAGTTAAAAAAATTCTTTTTAATAAAAAAAAAGTCCAATATTTTTAGTAGGAAGTTCAGCTAGTCTAAGTGGGAAGCTCAAGTGTGGGATAGCTGTTCATTGACCAATTGCTGAGGGAATTAGACACTAATTCTGTCCTGTCAGTCACAGGTAGGGTGCAAATGCAGATGGGTGGAGTTATGTAGGGCAGGTCCTACCACTATCCCTACGTGGTAGGGATAGGGAACGCTGAAGCTACAAAATGCAATGCCTCAGCTGTAGTCAACAACATGATAGTTCAAGCATCCTTACCCTTATATGATATTATTTTTATGGAAAGGGTACTGAGGGATAGGATTTATGAGTATCTGGAAAGACACTGCTTGATTAGGGACAGCCAGCACGGATTTGTGAAGGGTAGGTCTTGCCTTACAAGTCTTATTGAATTCTTCGAGGAGGTGACCAAGCATGTGGATGAGGGTAGAGCAGTGGATGTAGTGTACATGGATTTTAGTAAGGCATTTGATAAGGTTCCCCATGGTAGGCTTATGCGGAAAGTCAGGAGGCATGGGATAGAGGGAAATTTGGCCAATTGGATAGAAAACTGGCTAACCGGTCGAAGGCAGAGAGTGGTGGTAGATGGTAAATATTCAGCCTGGAGCCCAGTTACAAGTGGAGTTCCGCAGGGACCAGTTCTGGGTCCTCTGCTGTTTGTAATTTTTATTAATGACTTAGATGAGGGAGTCGAAGGATGGGTCAGTAAATTTGCAGATGATACGAAGAGAGGTGGAGTTGTGGACAGTGAGGAGGGCAGTTGTCGGCTGCAGAGGGACTTAGATATGATGCAGAGCGGGGCTGAGGAGTGGCAGATGGAGTTCAACACTGCCAAGTGTGAGGTTGTCCATTTTTCTTTCATCATTTGACTGTCTAGATATTTTTATTTATTAATAGAAATAACACACACTTAGTAAGTGCACTATCTTCAATAATTTTTCACAACACTTTAGAATGGGAGGGATTTCATACCCTCCCCCAAAGCAAGTTTGGAGGTGAGGGGCATTTAATCAGGCAAGAGGATGATGGCTGGAAAGTGTGCTACCTTTACACCATTGCCCTCATCAAGCCGGGAGCATGCAGGCTTCTGCTTGGCAGTCCCATCCCATCTGAAACTGAGGCACTTAAGTAAGCAATTAATGGTGGAGGGTATAGGGGAGATGTCAGGGGTGGGTTCTTTACCCAGAGAGTGTTGGGGGCATGGAATGCGCTGCCCGTGGGAGTGGTAGAGTCGGGATCATTGGCGACCTTTAAGCGGCATTTGGATAGGTACATGGATGGGTACTTAATCTAGGTTAGAAGTTCGGCACAACATCGTGGGCCGAAGGGCCTGTTCTGTGCTGTATTGTTCTATGTTCTATGTTCTATTATCTGCAATCTAGGAGTCGGTTGCTTCAACGAGAAGAAAAATGCTTGGCTATTACAACAACTTTCATATTGGGATGTTCAAAGAGACTAGGATAAAGTGAGGACTGCAGATACTGGAGATCAGACTCGAGCGTATGGTGCTGGAAAAGCAGAGCAGGTCAGGCAGCACTAGAGGAGCAGGAGAATCGACATTTCGGGCAATAAGCTCTTGATCAGGAATGAGGCTTGTGGGTCGGGGTCTGAGAGACAAATGGGTTGGGGGGCTGGGGAAAAAAGATAGCCAAGAATGTGATAGATAGATGAAGGTGGGGAAGAAGATGCTAGGTCTGAGACGAGGGTGGAGCAGATGGATGGGAAAGGCGATGGATAGTGCCAATTTGGAGGCTTGGGGCTAGGATACTGTGGGGGGGAGGGGAAGGGAGAAAGCTGGCGAAATTCACATTAACCCCACATGGTTGCAGGGTCGGAAGAAAGTGGAAGATGAGGCATTCTTCCTCTAGGTATTGGGTGATAAGGGTTTGGCAATGGAGGCGGCCTAGGAATTGCATGTCCTTGGCAGAGTGGGAGAGGCAACTGAAGTGTTCAGCCATGAGGCAGTAGGGTTTGTTGTGCGGGTGTCTGAAACGATCCACAAGTTGGCGTCCAGTCTCCCCAATGTAAAGGAGACCACATCGGATGCAATGGATACAGTAGGTGACACTGGTGAAGGTGCAGATAAATTTCTGTCAGATGTAGAAGGATCCTTTGGGCCCTTGAATGGAGGTGTGGGTTCAGGTTTTGCACTTCCTGAGGTGGCATTGGAAGGTGCTGGGAGTCGGGTGTGGGCTGGTGGAGGCGCATTGATCTGACAAGGGAGTCAGAGGGGGAATGGTCTTTCTGTAACGCTGATTGAGATGTGTGTGTGTGTGCACGTGTGCGAGTGTGTGTGTCCATCATGGTCAGGTCTGTATGTAGGTGGCGGAAGTTGCAGAGGATGATGTGGTGAGTACGGAGGTTAGTGGGATGGAAGGTGAGGACCAGCAGTTCTGTCCTTGTTTTGGGAGGGGTGGGGTTTAAGGCAGAAGTGGAGGAAATGCGCGGAGGGCATAGTCAACCATATGGGAGGGGAAATTGCAATCTTTGAAGAAGGAGGCCATCTGGGGTCTTCTAAGGTGGAATTGGTCATTCTGAGAACCAATGCTATGAAGGCGCAGGAATTGGGAATAAAGGATGGCATTCTTACAGGAGGTAGAGTGGGAGGAGGTGTAGCCTAGGTAGCCATGGGAGTTGGTGGGTTTGTAGTAGATATCCGTGGTTAGTCAGTCGCTGGAGGTAGAGAAGTCCAGGAAGGGAGGGAGGTGTCCAACATGGTCTAGATGGATTTGATGTCAGGTGAAAGGGGCAAGTGAAGTTGAGGAACTGTTCAACACACTCATGGGAGCATGAGGTAGTGCCAATAACAGTCACTGATGTAGTGAGGAAAAGTGGGGGGGTGGTGCTGGTGTAGCTGTGGTAGATGGACAACGAGTCAGGCATAGCTGGGGCCTATGTGGGTGCCCACGGCTACCTCTTTGGTTTGAAGGGAGTGGGAGGATTGGAAAGTTATAGAGGGTGAGGACCAGTTCAACCAGGCAGATGAGGGTGTCAGTGTAAGGGTACTCGTTAGGATGCGGAGAGAGGAAGAAACTGAGGGCTTGGAGGCCTTAGGTCGAGGTGGATAGATATGTACAGGGACTGGATGTCCATGGTGAAGGTAAGGCGTGGTGGGTCAGGGAAACGAAAGTCTTAGAGGTGGTTAAGGGCGTCCCGAACATGGGTGGGGAGTTCCTGGACTAAGGGGGACAGGACGATGTCAAGGTATGCGGAGTGGAGTTCAGTGGGACAGGAGCAGGCTCACACAATGGGTTGACCGACAGCTACAAAAAGTGAATGTATATTTACAAAACGGCAGGATATGTAAAATGTAGTGCCACCTATGTGCCTTTGGTAGGTTTTTTGCTGCCTTTCCCTCCCACTACATTTAAGCACTGTTCCAATGTCTATAATTGGAGTAGGGAGGAGAACCAGCCTCTAGCTGACCTGGAAGACTCAGGGCCAAGGTCTAAGAGAATGCCTTTCTCAGTTGCAGGCTTACCCTCCTCAGCAGGCATTGGCAAGACAGGTACAGAGTAGGTGGACAGACAGAGCATCTTCAGGAGTGCCCTGAGAACATATCTTGAGGCCTTGTGTTTGGCCCTTCCTTCCTTTGGGTGCCTGCTGACACCAACTTTTCTTCAAAGAAACAGGACACCTGGGACGGAGGTAAAGATCCCTCATCCTCCTCTCACCTTGTCACAGATGCAGAACGCCAATAACTAAAAAGGTGATGGAATGCAAGTTCATGCATATTTCCAGTGGACAGAGTGCGCTGGACAGGGGTTTCCTGGTAGTTGCTGACCTGTTCATGGAGGCAGCTGCACGTATGCATCTTGGAAACCACATTGTGCTGATAAATGTTGATGGACTTCATCCTTGATCCTGTTTACTGACTGCTTTTGACAAACCTATCCGATATTCCTTTGCATCTCAGTGCATTTTGACCGAGTCAGTAATGGCAGAAACTATGGGACCATCTTCTGCCTAAGGAGCTGCTGGTGCCTGGTCTCCAGCAGTGCTGAACACTCGAGTCCAGGGACATTTCTTCCCTGACAAGCCGCAGAGATGTTTCAGTCATGTGCTCACCAGATTTTCTTGATTAAAGTCGGTAGCACAGACAATCCAATGAGGTTAAAGTCTGAGATGCAGAAGGATGCAGATAAAAGCCTTGCTGGTGTGTCCTCTTAGTGTTGCATAGCTTTGTCCTTAGAGGTGGAGATTGAGCCAAGAGTAGGCAGTCATTCACAAAGTCCCACTAATACCTACATAAGCAGAAAGGTAGTTAATGGTGGAAAAGGGCTAAACGCCTGTTCAGGATAAGGATTAAATTATCTAGCATTGGCTTGTATGGTGCAGCAGCACAACATAATGAAGCTCACTCGCTTTGTGGCCTTTTGGCTGTTTGCGTCCTCACATGAGCAGTCCTGCTCTTTGCATAACTCACATGGAGTTTAATACCTGCCATCCCATTGCCAGTCTTGAAATCTCAGCCTGGTTAGGAGATGATTTTTGCCTGCAATTACACAATGCGAGGGATGGAATGCAATGGAAGTGATGTTAGTGGTGAGGCGAGGCCAAGAGGGGTGGGAGGTGTCTGCAGTGAGAGTAGGAAATGCAGAGGTCAAATAAAATTAGCATCTTGGGAGGATGACGTGGGTGAGAGCCATTGAATAGACATACAATCCTTAGTGTTGAATGCAGTATGAGTCTTAGTATGCAGTGGCAGGATTAGAGGGAGTAATGGCGAGTCTGGGAATGTGACATAATACAGCCGCAAATGGTGGCGCTTACCATTGTGAGTGCAAAGATTAGTAACCTTCTTTTGGCATTGTTGGGTGTTTCTTTTAACATGAGACACCATACTAGCCCAGGCAGCTATTTCTGTCCAAGCTAGCTGTGTCTGGTGGCATGGTTTGCTTTGGTGACCTGGAGGAGATTACACTGCTCTTCTCTCAATCGTCCTGTCTGGTCTGCACCTCCAAGTCTGGGGAACCGTGTGCCAGCTTCCTTTCTTGGGTTATTTGCTTAGTTACAATTGTAGGGCAGCAGAGTGAGAAACAGCAAGTAAGGAAGAGATCATTTTCTTTACAAGGGAAAGAGGGTGCTCAATAAATTTGAAACAACAGCGAAGGACTGTCAAAAATTAAAGTCAACAACTCATTATTAAAAGTCACACAACACTAGGTTATGGTCCACTAGGTTTATTTGGAAGCACTAGCTTTCGGAGCTCTGCTCCTTCATCAGATGGTTTTGAAGCTGGACCTTAAGACACAGAATTTGTAGCAAAAGATTACAGTGATACAATGATATATTGAACAGACCTAGCTTGTCAAGTCGATGTAAATCCCAGAACCTCTTTTCAGTCACATTCTCAAGATAATTTAAGGTTTTATAACAAAAGGTGACATCTTAGCTCAGATAATGCCTTAAAAGATGTGAAAATCAACTAGGAGAAAGTGAGAATTGCAGATGCTGGAGGTCAGAGTCGAGAGGGTGGTGCCGGAAAAGCAGAGCAGGTCAGGCAATATCCGACGAGCAGGAGTTTCGGGCAAGAGCCCTTCATCAGGGATGAGGCTTATGAGCAGGGGGAAAGTAGCTGAGTGCGTGATAGGTAGATGGAGATGGGGGTAATGGTGATAGGCTGGAGAGGAGAGTGGACCGGATAGGTATCAATATGGACTTCACTGGTTTCCTCATTTCACCTCCCGCGACCTTATCACAGATCTAACCTTCCACCTTGGCACCACACTCACGACCTGTCCATCTTCCTTCCCAACTATCCGCTCCACCCTCCTATCCAGCTTATCACCATTACCCCCACTTCCATCTACCTCCCCCCACTCCCATTTATCTCTCTACACCCTTGGCTCAAAAGTCTAATTCCTGATGAAGGGCTTTTGCCCGAAAAATCGATTCTCCAGCTCCTCGGATGCTGCCTGACCTGCTGTGCTTTTCCCGCATCACACTCTCAATTTAAAAAAGGTGCGAGTCAAACCAATCTCAAGTCGAGATTGGTCTGACTCATATTTTTTGAGGCATTGTCTGAGCTGAGATATCACATTTTGTTTTACAACCTTAAATTATCTTAAAAGAAGTTCTGGAATTTACATGTTAAAGAACCGAAACCAGCAAATCCATTCTAAAAGATGAAAAGGCTTGCTCAATCTATTATTGTATGACTGTAATCCTTTGCCACAAATTCTGTGTCTTATTGTCCAGCTTCACAACCACCTGATGAAGGAGCAGAGCTCCGAAAGCTAGTGCTTCCAAATAAACCTGTTGGATGTTAACCTGGTGGTGTTGTGTGATTCTTAACTTTGTCCACTGCATTTCAACACCGGCTCCTCCAAATCACAACTCATTTGTAACCGGTACACTGTATTTCAATAAGTATTACTGTCTGATTCACTTGTACCTGAAGTAGAAATTATATTTCTCAAGTTTTAGACTGCAAAGTAATATTAAGTCAACTTTAGAATGAAGATTACTATAACAGGACATAGGATTTATCTCAAAATACAAATAATCAATAAATTTACTTTCAATGATTTAAAGGAGACAATCGCCACTTTATTTAAAATGTCTTTAATAGATGCAGCTTAGGTTGCTGTTGTGATTGTAATGTTACAATGGTTTTGATTTACATGAGATCAAAAGAGCAGTATACAGGTATTTGCAAGGAATTTAACAAGTGCAGTCACACCAGTGTTAACTTGAGGTACTGCTTTGTCAGTACAGTAGTAAGATGGTAAAGAAACAAATCTGAAATGATCAAACTAATGCTTTGAATGCATTTTGTTGAAGACAATTAAAATATTGGCTTGGATCATGAAATTTAGCATGCTGATCTTGAAGGAAATTGACGACTAGGATCTAGCAGACTCTGTGGCAGAGGCAGTATTTCGCTATGGTAGATTAGGACACTTTCAGATGTACAGCAGCAAACAAGGTAAGCAGCCAGTCCCACTGAAGTACTCTCACCACAGCCAACCAGGAAGTTAAAAACACGGAATTTCTTTACATTCAGAGAGGAAAATTAATAATTATCTTCACTTCAGCGGTGATCAACCTGGTCTCAGGAGGAAATCAGTTACCAAAAAGCACTTAAAGAGGGCATGTTCCTCCATTTTTAAGTGCTTTTCTTCTAAACCTATTTAGGCTGAGTTTCTCAGACCTCAGGAAACCTGGTAGAGGAAGAACAGATATATTGCGGACTTACTCCAAGCCCTACAAACATACCTGCTTGTACACAACACCCCATGTCCTGACGATCTACATACACACCTGAACAAGATCATAATATATCCCCTTTGCCTCCTTTGTTATAGACAAATTCACCAAACCCACACTGTCAGTTAGACTGATTGTCTGGCTGGGAATCTACAAAAAAAATAACATATTCTGTAGTTAATTTATGCAGGGTGCCCAGGAAACCTGTTACTTTACCCATCCAGAACTATCTCCCCACTCAGTTTCCAACCGCCCTAAAAATATTGGGGTTACTATTTTAGCCTCAGCTTTAGGATTCCACTAGCAGCAGGACTGAATATTGAAGCATATTATCAAACTAAAGAAATAACTATAGTTATAACCAAACATTAATACTTTTGAACAAATTTTTATGAACTATATATCAAAAAGGTAATTATGAAAGAAAGAAACATGTAAATATATTTTACTAATTGCATTAATATATTGTATGTTTATATTAAAGCATTAATGTGAAATAATTTAGGATTACTGATTAGATTTTCTTTTCCTGCGGCATTGATTCATTTTGACAGTAATCCCACATTAAAGCTACTTTCAGGGAGCTCTTGGGAGTAATTCCAAACAGGCATCAATGAAGCTCTTCCCTCAGCTATAGTTGCACCAATAGAATTGGAAAGGACATAGACATCATTAAAAAAAAAGTTTGGAAAACTTTTTCTAACATTCTAACAGTGTGGCCTTTAATATAATTTGCAAGAATTTAGTTTGTTTGCATAGAACATAAACAAAGTGATTATAAACTAAATTGAAATATCTATACAAAAGGTACACCAGAAAACTTTGTTTTGAGTCAGACTTAAAATTATACCATGAGAGAATGTTAACCACAAATTTTTAAAAAAACTGAGTCTCAGCAAATCTTGTAGTGTCCATGGTGACAAAAACTGAGTTAATGTCAAGTCCAGTACAACTCCTCCTCATGCCACCCACAATTACAGATATCTTGGAGACATAAAACTTTCTTGAACAGCTGTTAGTGCTACGCCCTATTACACGCACACTCAACCTCTCTATCTTCCTCCCCCCCCCCAAATATCTACACCATCTCAATCCTCTCAAACCTGACTTGGTCATCAGTTTTGTTTCATTCCACCTAGGACAACAGTAGCTCCATACAGTTTGTATTATCCAAATAAGCAGTCAGTCCACTTAAATACAAAATAATTGACAGTTTTCTCATTGTTGAAGCCACTTTTCATATAAAGTCAATGAATCACTTTCTGCTATAAATTGCAGAAATCCCAATTTTAAAAATGTGGAGAATATCATTAATGATTCCAGTGGCATGATGCTTACTATAATGTTGCCTATACATTGACTGCATTTTTACAGAAGAAATTTCATAGAAAAATATTAATTTTAAAAATAACAGTTGTAAGGCCTATAGGATAACGGTTGGGTTGGCAAGCAGTGGGGGAAATCAAATTATCCCCATTTCAAAAAAGGACATGCTAAATCAAAAATTAATGCATCTGTAGACAGTTTCTGCTAACATTGTATAATTCAAAACATAATAGCCATTCAGACTTTGAACCTGTTTCAACATTCACTTAGATCATAGCTGATTTGTATCAAATCCATTTATGTACTTTGGTTCCATATCCCATTACATTCTGACCTAACAAAACTAAATCAATTTCAGTTTAGAACTTTTCAACCGATACAGCTTTAACAGCTTTTGGGATTACTCCTTACATAAAGGACGGACTTCGACACTGCCTTTGAGGAAGCCTAATTTACCATCTTAGTCTGGATTGTATCACTAAAGGAAATGGTTTTGTTGAATCCAACCTATCAATCCTTTAAATTATCTTAAATATTCTATAATCAAGTGGATTCAAGTCTAGTCTATTCAATTTATCTTTCTAAGTTAACCCTTAAATTTCACTGCTGAATCTATGACGCACCATTACCAAGGGCAATATATTCTTCCCAATGTCGACTGTATAACTTCCATCACTTTTATTACAACCCCTCGGAGAGGTATGTTCATTTTGCAATTATTTATTAGTTGAAGTATGTGGACACTTAGATTCCTTGGCAGCTCTATTATTCCTAGCATTTTGACTATTACAGTTTTTTTGGCCAACAGTACGATTCTCACTTCTCCACACTGGACCACAAATGGCACAGATTTGGCCATTCGTTTTAAATTAACTAATGTTCCTTTGCAACTTCCTATTCCTGTCTTTGGTACTTGCTGCGCCTCCTGGGTATTTTCAGCAAACAGAGATCCTCTTGAATTCTATCGAGATCACTGATCACTTAAAAACTAATGCACCAGTACAGACCACCACTCATCACAACTTGTCAAGTGTAGTACGCAGGTATTATCACTGTTCTGACTCCCATTTCCATAATCACATCATTTTCATTTTTACTAATAACCTGTCATGTAGAATTGTCATCAAACACTTTCTGGCAAGTCAAAAAACTTGTACATTTTAAAAAGAATGAGACTTGTTTAATGATCTATTTTGTTTACTATTTCAACTGAAGAATTATTGCAAGTCCTGAAGAAACAAGTACAAAGGAAATATCATTAAACTTTGCAAGGCAAACTGGCGACACAAAATTAGCTGTGCATGCAAATACCCAAATGGTTTAAGAAAGGAAGGAACTAGAAAACACCAATTTATTTTCAATTCCTGAACCCTACCAATGCTATTTCAAAGCCAGTCTCCTGCACATTTTATCAGTTTCATATCTTTGATTTTCCTTCACTATTGAAAATTAAATCCTTACGTTTGCTCATACACAATCTCAAGCAAATGCAAAACAATATAACATTTCAGAAACAATATGGTTTAGCAACCTTTCAATAATTAAAATTAGTCTGTTAGGACTATCTGGTTCATTTTTGCACAAAAATAATTCTAGTTTCCCTCTGAGCAGGTTAAAAAGGAAATGATTAACATCCCAAAACTATCAGAAGCCTTTATCCTTAAAATTTTGCAGAATTCAGTTATTAGAATTGATTTTGGATCTTGCACAAAGTTTAATGCTCGCCTGAAAACAGTTTCAGTCTTGGGATATGTAAACATCTGTTCAAGGTTGTTTTAGCCAGTAAATTTACTGGAACAAGGAGGATTAATAGAAGATTGATAAGGTTGTTCCAAATGGTGAGGGATTTTGACAAGGTAAAGAGGGAAATATTAATTCCACTAATGGACTGGGCTTTTGGCTATGCCCTTTACTGTTCATTGAATTACAGAAATCATAACATGGAAACAGGCCAATAGTCCATGCTGGTGTTTTCTCTCTGCATAAGTAGTATATCTAATTTTATGCGCCATGGCCATGTGTCTTGTTTTACATCCACTAGAAAGAAATGTATTCCTTTATAATTTTAAGTACCTCAGTCATATGCTATAATTTCTCAATTAATACAGTCCAATTTCACTTTCGAAAACCTTTCTTTGAATTTCTTTATACCATGCAGAATCCAAATGAATATGTGCTGTATCTTGCTATTATCTCAATCGATGCTATTTTTAAACTTGGTCTTTGTCTGTGAGTCAGGCTTCTAGAGCCCAGTCTACCTTAGCAGAAACAACTGCTATTTAGCTTCCAGGTTTTTGGTTAGACCTGGTGTGCCACCATTCTCAATAGGATGGTGGCAGTCACTTGGCTGCCATTCATATTATTTAGAGGGAAGTCAGACCATCTGCATCAACAACCTGCAACTCTTTCTGACCTTGGGACCATTGCATAAATATTAATACCTGATCATCGGGTCAATTCCACATGTACACTGACAAAGCCAAGATTTGTCTCTCTGCTCCTAATCTCTTGATTCATCCTGCACCTCAGCGATATCAGACTACCTGACTGATATCCAATCCTGACAGCCACAAATTTTTCTTCAGTTAAACACTGGGAAACCCAATGATATCATCACCCCTTACAATAAATGCCATACTCTTCCCACCTATTTGACTGCACTTTTTCCTTGGACTCCCATTTTCTCATGGTCAAGTAAATGGTTTGTAAACTCAGTCTTATGTGACCTGGACAGGAGTTTCCAAACTCTCCATCTCAAAGACTGCTTACCTTCACCACTTAGCATTGCTCAATACCATACTTGTACTTGCATTGGTACAACTGGTGCTGAAAAGTTTCTTCCATGCCATCTTTCACATCCAGACTCAATTACAGTACACACCATCAATGCCAATCATGCACATCTAATAGCGATTATGAAGTCCCCAGGAGTTATTTACAAAGTTTTACAACAGAACTATTTGAGTAATGCTGTTGATTCTTCAATGAATTTGAACCTTGTTAGTCCCTGTATTTACTTATTTGAGTGTGCAAGGAATTAATAGGATGTAAACTCCTTTAATTACTTTATTTGTGAAAATGATCCTTTGTTTTGGTAATTGGAGTCCAGCTAAGAATGGAATGGGGTTCCTTCATGAAACATATCAAATTAGAGCTGAATGGGGACAGAGGGAAATGCCTGACTAGAGTCACAAGTATGAGGAATGAAAACACGTAATTTTAACCCCCATCTACCCAGATTCTGCGATAGGAGCCTGGCTAAAAGTCAATACTAGAGCTCTTGGGATGCACTGACAGTATTCTAATCTCTGCCAGAAGGCCCAGGTTATGGCTGTTTATCATAACATTCATGATGTGGAGGTGCCAGTGTTGGACTGGGGTGGACAAAAGTTAAAAATCACAACACCAGGTTGCTCCTTCGTCAGTTAGCTAGTGGAGCAGAATCATAGGACACAGAATTTATAGCAAAACATCATTGTGTCATACAACTGATGCGATATATTGAACAAACCTAGATTGCTGTCATCTTTTAGAATGGGTTGCAGGTTTTGATTCATTAATATGTAAATCCAAGAACTTCTTTCAAGTCACATTCCCAAGATAACTGAAGGTTTTATGACAAAAAAAAGGTGACATCTCAGTTCAGACAATGCCTGGACTAGTTGATTAAAAATGTCAAAAAAAAACACAATGATATTTACTTGAATTGTCATTAGTAATAATTGAAGCTTGCATTTTCATAGCAAGGTTCAAGCAAGCAGTCAGTAGTAATGAGGAAAGGTTCACAAAATAATTTTTTAGAGTAGCTGGTAAAATTTGTTTAGTAGTTTGGAGGGATCTGAAGTGGTCCATAAAGTCAACTGATTGCAAAAGTGGTATGTACTGCTGCTATGTAGTGGTTTTAAATGAGGACAAAATTTTGTCTACAAGCCATCAGTCTTCTCTCGGGATTTTCAAGTGATACAACTATGTGGATTACTGCACAATAAAATCATCATTGATGGTCCCTGGATGATCATTAATCCCCACAGTATTCTATTATTGTGGTCAAAAAACACTCAAATGTACATGAACTACATTTCCTTTCTGTTCATAACTGTATTCTGGTTGATGTGCGGCAACACGAAGATCCCTTTATAATGCACTGAGCTAGTAAACCTGCCAACAAAAGGTCTGAACCATCTGTAGTTATAACATTTCCAATGAAAAAGTCGTCAAAGTATTTCCCCAACAAGCATGCTAGTGACAGCCGATTCCTTATCCAATAAATGTGCCTCGGAATAACCTTAAAATTAGCACAGAAGCTTTGTGTCATTGGGAATTTCAGAGTTTTGTGAAGAATTGTCCAACTCCTTTAGCTACTAAGTCAACCCACAACAAACAGTAAAATTGGGTGACTGATTTCCACAGTGAGGCTGAGGCAGTAAAGCCTGGGCTCCTCCAAGATACCCAAGACTGGTGCAGTCGAGAAAGATTAGTGGAAATATTGTCCTATGATTTAAATGCAAACTTTATTACCTCACACAGTTAGGATTCACTTACTCACCTTCATTTAAATCTTACAGAGAGAAATTTTGATCTTCATCAAGAATTGGAATTATTTCCAAAGACGACAAAATAAAGAGGAGATAACTTAGCTGGGCATCAGGAACTGATCAAAGTGCTTGAATATATTGTGGAAACAGATGTACAGCATGGAACCAGACCCTTCGGTCCAACTTATCCATGTCGACTAGATATCCTAAATTAATCTAGTCCCATTTGCCAGCACTTAGCCCATATAACTGTAAACTCTTCCTATTCATATACTCATCCAGATGCCTTTTAAAATGTTGTAATTATACCAGCCTTCACCACTTCCTCTGGCAGCTTGTTCCATACACACACCATTCTCTGCATGCAAGTGTTGCCCCTTAGGTCCCTTTTAAATCTTTCCCCTCTCACCCTAAAACTATGCCCTCTAGTTCTGGACTCCCCCATTCCAGGGAAAATATGTTGTTTGTTTACTCTATCCATGCCTCTCTGATTTTATAAACTTCTATCTGGTCACCCCTCAGCCTCCAACACTCCAGGGAAAACAGCCAAAGCCTTCTCCCTATAGCTCAAACCCTCCAACACGGCAACATCCTTGGAAGGGTTCAGAAAAGATTTACAAGTTCACAACATCCTTCCTATAGGAAGCAGAGCAGAATTGCACACAATGTTCCAAAAGTTGTCTAATGTCCTGTACAGCCACAACATGACCTCCCAACTCCTATACTCAATGCTCGAATAGAGCAATTTCATCTGAAATACTTGTTAACATACTTATATTAGTACATTTCATAATAAGTATTCACAATTATACATTTGCTGAAAACTCTTTTCAACATTACTAAATATGCTGTTGAATTGTAACTTATTTTTTAAAAAAGTCACAAACAAACAGAAATAACTGTAAAACCAAGTAAATGTCATATATATTTCTATTTCCTCCCTAAAAGTTTGTGCTTTATCAAATCAATCATTTAAGGAATTGATAAAATACTATAAAACATGGAGATACAACATAATAAAACCTGGAAAAAGTGCAAACATCAACTTGTCAAAAATTTACAGCATGCTAATACCATCTGGAGTATTCATTGCTTTCTAATATGTGTGTTCTTTCTGCCAGTGATTTAATTTCCTCTCATAAATCTTTTATTTCAACAGGCTACATGGTTATTCTGCATTATCTTCATGTTGACAAAAAAGGACCAGGATGAAAGATGATTTTAAAAAAATATCATAGTTGAATCATCAAGCCTGCTCAATTCTCTGCACGCCAAGTTAAATTCAATGCAATTGAATAAAGATAAAGTAAAAAGACCCTTATGTACAACTGTGGAGAATTCTAAGCAAGGAATGTTCCTGAAATGTTTATAAATACATAAATTTGATTAAATCCATAAGAGAAACTTATAGTCTTACAACCTTTAAAGAACAAGAAATCCATTTTGAATTGGTACTTACCTTAGGAAACAACCAAGTATTTAACTGCTTTCACAATTATTATTTTTCTGTAAATTATCCAGAGTGCATCCCCAAGTAAAACATCCAATTTATTCAAATAGTTATATTTTAAATTGCAAAGTGCATTTTTTTTCATCATTATTCAAATACTTTGTTACACGTCCGTAACAGAAAGGTAAGAAAAACTATTAGCAAGTTGATGAAAGTCAAACTTTTGTTTAAAAGCTAGTCGATGAACAGTGAAGTTCTATTAAAATCCTATATCGTAAACTTCAAGAGGTAAGCGAAACTGGACTTAATGGGAATTCTGAAATAAACAAAATACGCAGAGGACAGTTATATTTAAAGCCTGTCCATATCAAGTAATAATCTAATCATATGTATTTTCCATCCTCATAAACCCAAGGGCCTGCAAGATTGAACCGTACTATAGTTGCCACTTATTCCAGTGCCATGGATTTAGAGACGGCTCCCAACTAGAACTTTACAGGGAAAATATATATATATAACTCGTGCGTTCAGCAACGAGTGAAACACAGTTAACTAAGTGGTGGCGTGTCTTACCTCCGGGATGTCATGGCTGTTAAGAGAAGCTGGATGGATCCAGAGCCTGAGAGACCTCTGAGTGAGTGAGTGACCAGGAGACAGCGGCTACCGGCTTAAAGAGTACACCAGCCTTGGGACCTGTCCGATGATGGACACCTACTGCCCCCAATCCACAGCGAGTAGTCCGGCCCGACCGGCCCCGCCCACTCACGCGGTAGTCAATCGACAGCGCGCAGGTGCGTTAATTGACAGCCTAGTCGCCAATAGTGAGCCGGAGGTGTACCCACGCGGGGCACCGCCTACCAGTCGCAACACCCATTCGACGGCGCGGTAGCACCTTGATTGACGGCCAGCCCGCCAGCTGTGCGCCGGTAGATCCGCCCACTCGGGGTCCCGCCCACCACTGTCCCACCCACTTGGTGCGGCGGGGGGCCAATCGACGGCGGGCACACTGGATGATTGACAGCCTCCCCAAAACACCGGTCAGTCCCGTTGAGGAGCCGAGCTGACCGTTTAACGGTCACAGCCCCGCCTTCGCTCCGCGTGCGCGCTATAGGCTGACAGCTCTCACTTACCCCACGTGCGCGCGCGCTGTGCAACGACGACTCCCCCCGTCGCATGCGCACGCGCGCAATTAATTGACAGCTCCCCATGCGTGCGCGCGCATTAAACTGACGGCTATTCTCTGTGCGCGCGCTGGGTTGGCAGCTCTCCCTTCCCCACTGTGCACGCGTATTGGGCTGACAGCTCTCTCCACCGTGCGCGCGCATTGGACTGACAGCTGTGCATTTCTCCACGTGCCCGCGCATTGGGTGACGGCTCTCCCCGCCGTGCCCGCGCATTGGGCATCAGCTCTCCCTTTCTCCACGTGCCCGCGCATTGGATGACAGCTCTCCCCACCGTGCCCGCGCACTGGGTGACAGCTCTCCCTTTCTCCACGAGCCCGCGCATTGGGTGACAGCTCTCCCCACCGTGCCCGCGCATTGGGTGACAGCTCTCCCTTTCTTCACGTGCCCGCGCATTGGATGACAGCTCTCCCTTTCTCCACGTGCCCGCGCATTGGATGACAGCTCTCCCTTTCTCCACGTGCCCGCGCATTGGATAACAGCTCTCCCTTTCTCCACGTGCCCGCGCATTGGATGACAGCTCTCCCTTTCTCCAACTGCATGCTGCCAGATGGGCAGGAGTTGGGGAAGTAGGAGTTTGAGTTAATGGGAGGGGGGTAGAGCGATGGAGGTGGGGAAGTGGAGGTAGAGTAAAGGGGTAGGGTGGGGTTAGAGTGAGGAGCTTGGACTTAAGGGAGTGGGAAGAGTGAACGAGTTGGGTGAAAGTAGGAGATTGATATATATGTAAGTTAGCTCGCTGATCTGCAAGGTTTGTTTTCAGATCTTCTCAAAATCTATTAGGAGGTTGAGGTAATGGAATGGGGAAGGGTCAGGATGGGGCAGAGTGAGGGAGTTGGGGGGAGGAAGTTGGGAATCTAGAGGGAGGGTAGAGTGAAGAGGGAGGCAGTAGGGGAGCAGGAGGGTTGATTAGGGTAAGGAGCAGGTGATGGGGGGAAAAGGCTACCAAAAAATTCTGGCAATGCTCAGCAGGTTTGGCAGTACCTCTGGGGAGAGAAGCATTGTTAGTGTTTCCAGTTCGGCATGACTCTTCCTTGGAAGACAATGCTCTGGATTTTGGTACTTTTTAAAAAATATATATTTCATTAATCTGTTCAGTCATGTTATTACATGCCTGTGTAATAGGTCGGACTTGAACCCAGGCCTCCTGGCTTAGAGATAGTGTCACTAAGACTGCACCATAAATACCTATTTTTTTTAATGTTCTTTTTAGGCAGAGGGAAAGAGGAGTGAGCAGAAGAGATGGTAGGGGTGTCCAAAGAGTGTTTGTGGTAGTTAAGGGATGTTAAATATGTGCACAATATTAGTAGAAAGTGGATCTGCTCTGCTGACAACAAAGGCAAGACATGCCTAAGAGAGGATAGAGGATGTAAAAGGAATGGAGGATACAGAGGCCATAATCTGAAGTTGTGAACCTCAATATTGAGTTCCTAGAAGCTACCTCTTCTGGATAGCAAACCCATTTTCTCGTTTTTCTACCTAATTGTACGCCTATTTTTTTTTATCTATCTATCTATCTATCTATCTATCTATCTATCTATCTATCTATCTATCTATCTATCTATCCCATCTTCATTACAAACATTATTACTGCCTTTGTCCTTATCTCAGGGTACCCTCACAACCGGTTCCCCTTGGCTCTTCTCCAGTTTTGTCTAGAATATATTTTTATAAATCAAGCCTTTTCAGTTCCACAGAAGAGTAATCAAAACGTTGACTCTGTTTCTCCAAACATGCTGCTAGATGTGCTGAGTTTCTCCTGCACTTTCTGTTTATCTTTTAGATTTCCAGCATTCATGGTGTTTTGCTTTCATTGGAGAATGGGAGCTCGGTTCACACTGCTTTACTATTGCAACAGTCAAAACTAAATCTAAAGGAACCAGGATATGGAGTTTGAGGGGCTCCTTATTTCTAGAATAAACAATACCATATTGACATTTCCTATCACTATCTCATATTGAAGTCCAGCCAAGGTTTGTGTCCAAAAGTAGTTTCGTGCTTTGTATTTGGAAAAAATTGAATTTATTTTGTGAGGTGACAAATCTCGAATCTTATATGAGGCAGCATCCTATAACCGAAACTACTTTTTCCTGTGCCCCCGACGCAGTGAGCATTTCCAGAATTTTCTGGATCTTCTAAACGATGAGCTACTTTGTCACAAGTCTAGTCCTAGTCTGGGGGTTGGTTAGCTTAGTTGGCTGGACAGCTGGTTTGTAATGCAGTATGGGTTCAAGTCCTGACCCTTAGGTGAAACCACGACCTGTCATCTGTCTCCAGTGGAGAGAGTTGCAGGACTATGACACTCTCAGTCAGGCTAAAAGTACATAAAACACCTGGGCATGCCCTGAACATACTGGATGGAATAGTTTCATTGAGCTAAATGGTCTCCACAATCATGTTTATTTTCTGATTGATCTATGCCAATTACATACCTGAACACTACCCCTGCCAATAGCTAGCCCCAAGTCATTTTAGAGAATTACATTTGAGCAAATATTATTGACAACAGCATGGTTGCTGAACTCTGTACAAGCCAGAGAAATGTATAAGTGCAACATAATTAAGTAAACCAAGTCAGGCTGCCCACCAAAACTGCGACCTAATAATTGTCATATAGGCTCATATTCCTACACAGGACTTTCCGATAGCTAAATGTCAACTGATATTGCCAGCAGTACTCTAATGACTAAGTGCCTTTGTGTACTGGTTATGACATTAGATCCTGCTTCTCACCACATATTAAGAAACAAAACACTGTACAAGATATATTCATAAAATATATGCTTTGAGTGAGTTACAGAAGTCTCTTTTATAAATGGAATAAATGTACTTTAAAGCATCTTGCATGCAACATTCTCATTTTAATAGGCTGACAAAGTGCAGAAGTTGTTTTTCTCTTAATCCAGACTAAAAATAGACTGTCATGAAATCCAGATTTATCTGAAAAGTGCGAAGTACCACTGGGTGCAAGATATGCCACCACACCTCTGGATGATTCACTATCCTCAGGAATGGTGGGTGAGGTGTGGGATGGGGGAAGGGAGGCTACAGGGAATAAACTGAGGAGAAATATACTCTAAACTTCTTTACTATGGAATTTCCATTGCAGCATAATTTATTGCATTAGGACGAGAGTTTACAAGCAAAATATTTGCATGTTGCAGGAATTTAGCTTGATTTCACATTGAATTAATAATTAAAAGCCAGCTTTAAACCAAATTATTGAGGTTGTCATGTCTCACTGGGGTAACTTACTAGGAATCAAGCCCCACTGTTGCCATACTGTCACCAAAAATTAAAGATTTTATCAAAGTACCCAGAATTTCCTTATTTGCCTGTCAGACATACTCAAGTTAACAGAAACATAGTTCAGGTTTCTGTACTTAAGAGGAATTACTATTTATTACAAATAAATAGACTGCAATTGCATGTTAAAAAAAAATCTATGAGATGTTGATAGACAACTCTACTGATTAAAATTTTATACCCCTACTAAAACTCCCTTCCAGACAGAGACAGACAAAAAAAATGCATAGGTGTAATGGATGGAAGTGAAATCTGGGAAAGCAGTTCAATAGTCTGAGAGGATTATTCTGCTTGCTAAGACTTTTGGTTCTCCAGTCTCTTTGATTGAGATCCTTTTCACCTCTTTACAGGATGCAAAGACAACTTGTGCATTACCTCCAAAGCCTCTTAGTTACTAGTTAAAAGCCAAAGATTACAGCAAGTGGTGAGGGAAAATAAACTGGCTTTCTCCTAGCTGTGGGTGTCTTACTGGACGAAAAGTGCACCATCTGCCCTTTGTGGCAATCTGAAGGCTTTTGCCAGTATCATGCCTGCCCACAAGATCTTCAGCTACTCAGGAGCTAATCCAATGCTTGTTGTCAGGCTGATGACCTTTGCTATCCACAACTAGTTACAACTCTACACAGTAAACACCAACCCATTGCTGGCCAAATCCTACTGGTGCCAGCCCATCTACCCGTTGCTTAAACAAAGCAGCTGTGTAAACCCAACTTACCATAAGTTTCAGTAATTAAAGCGGAAATTGCTAGAAAAACTCAGCAAGGCTGGCAGCATCTATGGAGAGAAAGCAGCGGTAACACTTCAGATGTAGTGACCCTTCTTCAGAACTGAGTTTTTCTAGCAATATCTGTTTTTGCTTCTGATTTCCAGCATCCACAGTTCTTTCTGTTTTTGTTTAGAGTTTCAGTAACTTGCTTTTAAATAGTACAATAATTCCTTCCTCAGCCATTTGCAGTAAAACAGTCCTTTTATTTCTATTTCAGTCCAAAATAAAAAGCACAGAAAATTTAAAAAATTTAATCTTTAAAATGTGTTCTACTAAAATAGCCCAAGCCTGCGTGGTGATGTGCATAACCTAATGTTGATGAAAAAAATCATGAAACATAGGATGCTGCAGCATAGAAGGAGGAATTTCATCCATTATGTCTGTGTGAGCCCTTCTGCAGAGCTATCCAATTAAGTCCTCTTCACAGTTTGCATTCATCTAATTCCCTTCTGAAAGCCACAAATGAATCTGCTTTCAGCAAAATTTTGGGTAGTGCAACACAAATCTCAAAACATACTAAGTAACAAAAAATGTTTTCTCATGTCACTGCTGCTTCCTTTGCCAAAGACTTTCAGTCTCTGTCCTCTGATTTCTGACCCTTTTGCCCCTAGAAACTATTTCTACTTACTTAATCCACCTAAACCATTCACGAGTTTGAATACCAGTTTCAAATTTCCTCTTCATTTTCTCTGCTGTATGAAAAACAGCAACCCCTCCCACCTCCGTTTCTCCAGTCTCACTGCTGAACTGAGGTCCCTCATCCCTTGTACCATGCAATTAAATTTCCTCTGTACCTTTCTAAAAGCCTTAATATCCTTCCTAATATAAGATGTCCCAGTTTAATAGCCAGTATTTTATAAAAGTTTAACATATCTACTACCCTTTAAGGAAGGAAATCTGTAATTTTAATCTAGTCTAGCCTACATATGATGTCAGACCCACAGCAATGTGTTTGGTCTTAACTGGCCTCCGAAATGTCATCGTACCTCACTTAATTCAAGGGTTTTTTTAAGGATGGGCAACAAATGCTGACCTTTCCAATGCTACCCAGATCTCCTGAAAGGAATCAAAGATTGCTCTGTTCCTGCACTCCTTTCAAAATGTTATCATTTAATTTATATTGCCTCCCTCTTTCCTTCTACCAAAATATATCACTTGAGACATTCTTTATTAAATTTGACTGCCATATAGCGAACCATTTCATCAAGTTTATGGATCTAGTAAACCACATATTTGAGTTTACACAACTGCTTTGTTTAAGCAGTGGAGAAGGCTGTTTGTAGATGGGCTGGCACCAGTGGGTGTGTACAAAGTGAAATTTGGCCGGCAACAGGTCATTGATTGCTTTGTAGAGTTGTGATTGGTTGTGGATAGCACATACCATATCCGGTAAACCATTAACCACATATAACCTACAAGCTATAGGATGTGTTAAAAAATTAACAATGTTCTATTCACTAATACCTTTTGACATTCCTCCCAAGTTCCATGAAAATCCTGATGAACATTTCTGTGCCAAAATGCCCAGAAGTACAATCACAGTTGTGATTCTCCATGTGATAACTTCATTTGTTACTGTCATCAAGTAGAAGGCAAGTTGTTCAAGACTAGTTGCTTCTCTATGCACAAGAAAGTGAATTTCTAAGTGAATTCTGCTCATTTCCCTCCTATATGTTTTAGAGAAAGTGGCTTATGGCAAGTGCAAAGTCGAAAAGTGTGATGCTGGAAAAGCACAGGTGGTCAGGCAGCATCTGAGGAGCAGGAATAAGCAGAGGTTCAGTTGAGGTTCGTGTATACACACTCAAACCTTATTGAACTATTATGGTTTGAAAGTGAAAGTTGTCATAGTCTCAGAGGATTACAGACTATTCTCTCAATAGAGAGAGATGACCGGCAGTGAGTTTAACCTAAGGGTCACCATGCCTCAAGTGAGGTTAAGAAGGGATTGGGGGAAGTGGGGGAAGGTTTCATGTAACCTTAGCCAGTACAGAATGAAACCTATATTGTTGATGTCACTCTGAATCACAAACCAGTCTTTCAGCTAACCAACCTCTCTATTTCTTGATATAGTATAATCTTTGAGATCCAATGTGCAGGATATGAAGCTTTGTTCAGCACCTCCCACCTCAACATTTATGCAAATAAAATGCAATGGATATAAAATCAAAACACAGAGATGTTAATATTGTTTCATAGACCAGGGAAAACTCATCATCTCCTAAAATTGTACAATTTTTGTCTACGTTGGGGGTAGAATTGAATTTGATAATTGATTCTGCTGAGCTGAGAAAGCACTTGTGACTTTGTCACTCATGAATTATGCAATCTCTTCCTTGTCTGTAATACATTTCACATTCGCTATCTGTTAGCTTGTATGGAATGTGGCACAACTTTGGTTTGTTGCTACTGTACTAGTCTTACATTCATGCTCACAGATGTGTGGATCCAAACATATTGATTTTCAATAGGAAAGCAGAAGCTGATGAGAGTCATTTACTGTGTTTAAAATATGATACAGGTTTAGAGGTATTGAGGCGATACAGCAACTGTTTAGAGATTTACAAGCAGGGTGTGCAGATGCTTACCAGTGCACTCATTTTCCAGCTAATTTTCAATGTTTGATGACAGCTAGCCTAAGAATAATGTTATAAAAAGGCATTCACATTCTACCTGGTAGTTTGGTGAAACTATCCTTGTCTTTCAAAAACAGCATAATAAATCACAGTATTATTTTTGGCTGAATAACGTGATATAAACAGGAAACACTCTTCACTATGAAACGTATCTTGGCAAAACAAAAGCTGGGAAACTGTAATTGTTTAATTCCAACACATTCTGAAAAAACAAGATTCAGAGAACACTTGAGGGAGTACCACAGCTTGGGTTGGGATGATGCTGATAAGCTTTCAGGTCTTCACCTTACATTGGAAAACATCCCAGACTCTATGCTGTCCTCATTTTCTGTAGCATTATGTGTTCAAACTGAAAAAGTAAAGAATAGGATTTTTGTTAGTTTATTCTTGAAGAAATTCAAAGTGAAGTGTTTAGTGTTGCCATTTTCCAGCTGTGAGATGAAAGCAAATGAAAACCTGACACTTATGTCTTGTTTCTCTAAATGTTAGAGATTGATCGTGGTTTTCAATACAACAGAAGGAATATAAAATGCAACATTTCAATACATATGCATACATATATCTCTCATCCACCTTTTTGAGCATATGGAAACTTAGTCGTGAAATTTCTCGTGGTGGCATTGGAAGAACAATTCCTAACATGCTCAAAACACTTTCCTTGGTCATGATTTTCACAGACAGAGGAAACAAATTAAGTGGCCTAACATGCACATTTGACTCATGCACATTAAATGCGTTCAATTGACCATCTGTGCCAGAGTCAGTGCAGGATGGCACTGTGGAGCACGCTTGTCGCAAAACTGGACGATTGCGGTAAGTGTGCCTTGACAATGCTCATGTTATCTCCCATTACATAAGTGGCTGGGCATGGGTATTGTGCATTGAAAAATTCAACACCCATTTATTACAACTAACAATTATGTACAAATATTACATTCCTCAGGCACATAAGTGTCTGGGCTAATATTAAGCTATTAGATTACAACAGAGGAGCATGCATCCTACAGAGTGTCATGCTTCAAATGATCTGAGATTAGAAGGAGTATGAAACCATTATACCCTCAGTTTACATGCTATGATGCAGTTAGAACATAGAATAGTACAATACAGGAATGGGCCCTTCAGGCCATGATGTGCTAAACATGACACCAAATTAAACTAATCCCTTCTGCCTGCCCTTGGTCCATATCCCCCCATTCCTTGCATATTTATGTGCTTATCTAAAAGAAGGGATTGAGGGAAGTGGGGGAAGGTTAATTGGAAGGAGCTGTTATGGAAAGTCCACATTTGACATGTGGGAGCTGTTTAAAGACCTACTGATCAGCGTTCAGGACTAGCATGTCCTATTGCATCTGTCTCCACATCACCACTGGCAGCGCATTCCAGACTCCTGCCACTCTCTATGTAAAAATCTTGTCCCTCTCATCTCCTTTGAACTTTCTCCTTAACACCTGAAATGCATGTCCCCTTGTGTTAGTCATTTCAACTCTGGGAAAAAGATTCTGACCGTTAACCTTATCTATACATATCACAATTATATGGACTTCTATAAAATCTCCCCTCAGCTTCTGCAACTCCACAGAAAACAACACAAACCTCTCCTTATAGCTCTTTCTTGATTTCAAAATGCTCTAGCATATTAACATGCTCCACACTAACCTCACTGTCCTCTGTATCCTTCTCCTGGGTGAATGCCAACACAAAGTACTCGTTTAAGATCTTGCCCACATCCTGTGCACCCAACGCAAGTTCCCTCTTTTGTCCATGAGTGGTCTAACTTCTCCCTAGTTATCCTCTTGTTTTTAATGTATGTGTAGAATGTCTTGGGATTCCCCTTAACTGTACTTGCCAAGGTCATTTCATGACCCTTTACTTCCCTCCTAATTCCCTGCTTGAGTTCTTTCCTGCTTTCTTTATATCCCTCACCGGCCCTGTCTGATTTTAGCTTCCTAAACTTTATGTATGCTTCTTTTTTTCCTTTTGACTAAATTCATAACCTCCATCATTATCCAAAGGTCCCTTGCCATCCTTGTCCTTCCTCCCTACTGGAACATGCTAGTCCTGAACGCTGATCAGTAGGTCTTTAAACAGCTCCCACATGTCAAATGTGGACTTTCCATAACAGCTCCTTCCAATTAACATTCCCTAGCACCTGCTTAACACTGATGTAACTTGCCCTCCCTGAATTTAGTACCTTCCCACAAGATCCTGACTTATCTTTATTCATAGCTATCTTAATAGTTAAGGAATTGTGATCACTGTTTCCAAAATGCTTTCCCACTAAAAGTAGGTCATTAGCCAATGCAAGGTCCAATATGACCCCTTCTTTAGTTAGATTATCCACATACTATTTGAAAAAGACCTCTTGGGTGTACTTAACAAATTCTGCCCTGTCTAAGCTTCTTGCTCTAAGGGAGTCCCAGTCAATATTGGGGAAGTTAGATCCCCATTATGACAAACCTGTTGTTATTCTGTCTTTCTGTAATTTGCCTACATATTTATTCCTCAATGTCTCAGTGGCTATTGGGGGACATATAGTATAATCTTATCAGAATGATTGCACCCATCTTATTTTTGAGCTGTACTTGTATTGCTTCAGTGGATGAACTCTCCAGTATGTCCTCTCTGAGTGCAGATGTGACATTCTCCCTGAATAGTAATGCAACTCTTCCACCTCTTTTACCTTCCTTTCTATCTCATCTAAAACAATGAAACCCCAGAAATTTGAGCAGCCAGTCCTCTCCCTCTCAACCAAGCCTCTGTAATGGCTACAACATCATTGTCTCATGTACTAATCCAGGCTCTATGCTCATCTGCTTTACCTATAATACTCCTTGCATTGAAATAAACACAATTCTGTCCATTAGTACCATTGTGTTCGTTAACCTGTCTCTGCCTGTCCATCCCTTCTGACTTACTGGTCCTAACATCTACCTTCCCCTTCCACTTGATGACCTGCTGCTCTGGTTTCCAGTCCCCTGCCTCTCTAGTTGAATCACAGAATCCCGATAGTGTGGAAACAGCCCTTCATCCCAACAAGTCCATACCTCTGAAGTGTAACCCACCCAGACCCATTCCCCTACATTTACCCCTGACTAATACACATAATCTACATATCCCTGAACACCATGGGCAATCTAGCATAGCCAATTCACTTAACCTACACATCTTTGGTCTGTGGGAAGAAACCAGAGCACTCAGAGGAAACCCATGCAGACACAGGAAGAATGTGCAAACTCCACACAGACGATCGCCCGAGACATGAATTGAACCTGAGTCCCTGGCGCTGTGAGGCAGCAGTGCTAACCACTGAGCCACCATGCCTCTAGTTTAAACTATCATCAGGTTATGAGCATGTCTCTTAAAGGCATTCTGCCATACTGACTAACACAAGAATCATGACTTGAGAAATTTCAGGGCTAGACTGAATATCTGATATTTACTTTGGTGGATCTTTCAGTTTTAGTTTCTCTGCTGCACCAATGGCCACAAATTGAGGCATGCAAAGACTGACACTGAGCAGGGAAGTAGTGACAAACTATTGTTATTTTCTCCATAACAGTCTCCCTCTAGCAATCAGTATAATGATGTGGAAATGCTGATGTTGAACTGGGGTGGAAAAGTTAAAAATCACTCAACTCCAGGTTATAGCCTGCCTTGAAGAAGTTTTCCTCCTCTACTGCGAATCCTCTTACAAGGATGCCTGCCTTGAAGAAGTTTTCCTCCTCTCTCTACAAGAATTTCAGGGAGTCCCTCTCTCACTGCAACTCCCAGGTCACTTCCTCTGCCCTGAAGCTCTTCAACCATGTCCTGAAACAAACTCGCTACCACAGCCACATTTCCAGCTTAGCACTGTCCCCATGACTTGTCCTACCTGCCTATCTCCTTTTCCACCTATCCACTCCACCCTCTCCTCCCTGACCTATCACCTTCATCCCCTCCCCCACTCACCTATTGTACTCCATGCTACTTTCTCCCCTCCCCCACCTTCCTCGAGCTTATCTCTCCACGATTCAGGCTCTCTGCCTTTATTCCTGATGAAGGGCTTTTGCCCGAAACGTCGATTTCGCTGCTCCTCGGATGCTGCCTGAACTGCCGTGCTCTTCCAGCACCACTAATCCAAAATCTGGTTTCCAGCATCTGCAGTCATTGTTTTTACCTCCAGATTATAGTCCAACAGGTTTATTTGGAAGTACAAGTTTTCAGTGTGCTGCTCCTTCATCAGGTAGCTAGTGGAATAGGATCACTGGACACAGAATTTATAGCAATATATCATAGTGTCATACTGATGTGATATATTGAACAATATTAGACTGATGTTAAGTCTTTCACCTTTTAGATTGGGCTGCATGTTTTGATTCATTAATATGTAAATCCCAGAACTTCTTTCAAGTCACGTTCCCGAGATAACTTAAGGTTTTATGAAGAAAGGTGACATCTCAGCTCAGACAATGCATTAAAGGTGAGGTTAGAGTCTATAAGTATTCCAATCTTGAGTCAGACTGGTTCTATTTCCAAAGTAAGAATTTATAAAATGTCACATGGATTATAAAAACTACTGACTGCCTACAGATTGTGCGCTTTTTGAATAAAATAGAATGTATCTGCAAATACAATTCTGCAAATGCAAATTCACCCATAGACTTATATGTGTGTGCATGTGAGGGAGAGAGAGAGTAAGAGTGTGTGCGTGTGTGTGTGTGTATGTGGAGGTGGGGTGCACAGGGATGGGGGGAAGTGTGTGTATGTGTGTGCTTGATAGAGTGTGCGTGTGAGTGTGATAGAGTATATGCCTGTGAGAGGATCTGCACATGAATTTGAGTGTGGGCAGGGGGGTGGAGTGGGATGTATGCCTGAGAGACAGCGTGTGTATGAGGCAGCGTCTGCGTGAGTGTGTGAGAATGTAAGACTGTGTATATGTGTGCTTGTGTGTGAATGTCTGTGTGAGAGTGTATAGTGCAGTGGAGTCACCTGTAGTGTGACATGAACCGAAGGTCCCGGTTGAGGCCTTCCCCATGGGTACCAATCTTGGCTATCAGTCTCTGCTCAGCCACTCAGTGTTGTTGTGTATTGCAAAGTCCACCTTGGAGGACAGTCACCCGATGATCCGAGGCCAAATGTCCCTGACCTCTGGGAGGGAACATCCTTGTCTGGCAATTGTTGCGTGGGATCTATTCATCCATTGTCGTAGCATCTGCTTGGTAGTGAATTTTGAGGAGATTTGTAGCTCAGATTGAGGTTCTGGATGTAGGTTTGCTTGCTGAGCTGGAAGGTTAACTTTCAGACGTTTCGTCACCATTCTAGGTAATATCTTCAGTGAGCCACCGGATGAAGAACTGTCGATGTTTCCTTCTTTCTAATTATATGTTTGGGTTTCTTCAGGTTGGTGATGTCATTTCCTGTGATGATGTCATTTCATGTGGTGATGTCATTTCTTGTTCTTTTTCTCAGGGGGTGGTAAATGCAGTCCAAGTCAATGTGTTTGTTGATAGAGTTCCGGTTGGAGTACCATGCTTCTAGGAATTCGTGGGCGTGTCTCTGTTTGGCTTGTCCAAGGATGGATGTGTTGTCCCAGTCGAAGTGGTATTCTTCCTTATCTTATTGTAAGGATACTAGTGAGAAAGGGTCATGTCATTCCGTGGCTAGTTGATGCTCATGTATCCTGGTGGCTAGTTTTCTGCCTGTTTGTCCAATGCAGTGTTGTTACAGTTTTTGCATGGTATTTTGTAAATGACATTAGTTTTGCTTGTTGTCTGAATAGGGTCTTTAAAGTTCATTACCTGCTGTTTTAATGTGTTGGTGGGTTTATGGGCTACCATGATGCCAAGGGGTCTGAGTAGTCTGGCAGTCATTTCTGCAATGTCTTTGATGTAGGGGGAGTGGCCAGGGTTTGGGTTTGTTGCTGAGAAATTGGTGGACTGTGTTTATTGGGTACCCGTTCTTTTTGAATACCCTGTATAGGTGATTTTCCTCTGCTCTGCATAGTTCCTCTGTGCTGCAGTGTGTGGTGGCTCATTGAAATAATGTTCTAGTGCAACTTTGTTTGTGGATGTTGAGATGATTGCTTCTGTAGTTCAATGTTTGGACTGTATGTGTTATTTTCCTGTAGACGCTGGTTTGAAGTTCCCCATTGGCTGTTCACTCTAATGTGACATCTAGGAATGGCAGTTTGTTGTTGTTTTCCTCCTCTTCAGTGAATTTTCTGCCAGTAAGGGTATTATTGATGGTCTTGAAGGTTTCCTCTAATTTGTTTCATTTAGTTATGACAAAGGTGTCATCCATGTGGCGGACCCAAGTTTGGATTGGATGGTTGGCAGAGCTGTTTGTTCGAGTTTCTGCATTACTGCCTCTGCTAAGAACCCTGATATCGGAGATCCCATGGGTGTTCCGTTGGTTTGTCTTTAGGTTTTGTTGTTGAAGGTGAAGTGGGTGGTAAGGCATAGGTCCACCAGCTTGACGATACTGTCCTTGCTGATGAGGTTGGTGGTGTTTGGTGTATGTGTCTTTGGGTCTTCTAATAGTGTAGTCAGTGTTACCTCGGCCAGGTTGATGTTGATTTACATGAACAAGGCTGTTACATCAAAGGAGACCATTATTTCATCTTCTTATTTCACCCATGAGTACCTGCCACGTACGAAGGAGCATCACTCCGAAAGCTTGAACTTCCAAATAAACCTGTTGGACTATAACCTGGTGTTGTATGGTTTTTAAATCAGTATAATGACAGATTGCAACTTACATTCTATGAGTAACGTCCAGGCCCTAGGTTGATGCACGTGGGTGAGGGACAATTTATGCATGAAGCAACAAAATAAGTGAACTTTTCATTTTTTGATCATTATTTTTGTCAGTATTTTAAGTCAGCCATGAATTCATTTTTAAGAAACCAGCATAATACATCCTCATAATTAAATGTTTTAATGCCATTATTAAAACAGAGATGGAAGTCTCCATAAATCACACTTTCCTATTGCCTCCAATAAGATTTCCTTTCACGTGTATTCTTATTTCACATATTATTTGTTTGTAATGTGTAATGGTAACATTCACTCAATACTATGTCATTTTATAAAGTAATATTTTCCTTAAAGTATGCTGCTATTGGAAAGATTGTTGTCATCTTACTTGATGCAGGTTAGTGTTTATTCAACTGTACATTTACATCTGCAAGTCTTTGGTTGCATGGAATGTTTGTCTGAACTTAAGCAAACAGCTGTACCTAGATAACAATTGCCTTTACTTACTGAGGTAATAACACATTGCAGATAACCAATTCCAAAATACATATTTCTTCGAAGCTACAGCATGACTAACCTCTAGCCATAAAAGATTACCTTACATAAACCTATAGAGCTTTAGTTATTCTTTCAACATTTTTTGCAGTATAGACCCATTAATTCTGAATTTCTTGTAGAAATGTTGAGAGATTAAGATGCAAATAGCATGATCTTTCTGTTTACAGATACTAATTTTAAAATTGAATAATGCACTCACTCATACATCATGCCATATAATATGTTATGAATCTTGTTAACGATTAATCACACTTTGGTATTTATAGCCAAGTGCCAATGAACTTAAACACTGTGCTTGTTGTTCAAGGGGGATAATATGGGCTCAATTAAGTGACAAAGGCTGAGTGTCTAGAGAGAAAAAAATGACTCAAACATCTTTGTCTGTCTGTTGCAAAAATCAATTTGTATCTGTCATATGTAGTAATTTGGTTTCTTGTGACATTCAGTCCAATACAAAGACCCTTGCTAACTAGGAGTTGCTAATGCTGCTCAGCACTCTGCCTTCCATCACAAGACTGTGCTTTGTAAAAATGGTTGATTACCATAGACTTTACCTATGTTTTAAAATACACAAGTTTTTAAAACCTATTAGAAATTAAATATATTTTTTATTTATGGTTTGTATTAAATATGAGGAAATTGGTAACACAAATCTATAATTTTCTGTGGCACTCCCTTCAGATTTGCATGACGTAAAACTAATTCATTTCTGAATTATGAGTTCAAATATGTAAAAGGTTTTCAATTATTCTCAGTCTAATTATTTTAATTTAAAAATGTGTACTAATAAAAATGTTGTGAAATAAACTTATTTTGTTTTGTTGAAGAAACATAAATCTAAAGCATACACAAATTTTAAGGGAGTGAAGTATTGTTAGTATAACTTAAGTACTCTTCAATACAGTGCAGGTAGGACTACAGATGAAAGGTAACCCAAAGACTAATCTTATTTTTTCTCTCTATAAAGATAGTGTCTAACCTGCCTTCTTAAGAAAATATTTACAAAATGTGGTTGTCCATAGCTAGGCCAGCATTTATTACCCATCCTTAATTACCAGGAGGGCATTTAAGAGTCAATCATATTGCTGTAGGCCAGACCAGGTAAAGACAACAGGTTTTCTATCCCACAAAGCACTAATACCCCAGATAGGCTTTTCCTCAACAATTGATAATAGTTTCATGCCATTATTAGACTCCTAATTCAACTGGGATTTAAATTCCACCATCTACCATGACTGGATTTGAACCCAGGTCCCAGAATTTTATTTGGTTCTGCTAGATTAACAGGCTAGTGATACTACCACGAGGCCATCACCTCCCCGAGTACTTGATATTTACATTTCAGATTTCTAGATTGCATTGCATTTTACTTTGGAAGATCTTCTGTTGGTTGAGGGATGTGGATCAGAGATAGTTTTTTTTTGAGTTGTAGATCAGTCATTATTATATAATGTTACAAATTGCATTTCTAGCTCTCTATGTGAATGTAACTTCCAGGCTACACTCAATTCCAAGGTGCTACATTCAACGTTGACATTAAATTCTGTCCAGTAATAGGGGAGGGTATTATTGTGATGTTTTCAGTAGGTTACTCTGGATTGTTTGGATTTTATTAAGAGGAGTTCAAAGGATTAGGATGAGAAGGAGAAGGGTGTAGCCTCCATTTCAGGAGTGCCACAGTTAGCTGCATTAGGAACTGCAGACACTCTGTGTAAATGGCTCAGGAAGAGTCAAGTACAGTTGGATAGCTCTGCACTCTCAGAATTTAGGAGAACATTCTAAGAATAAGGAAACAGGTAAATATTGGAGCCAAGGCTTAGAATTCGTCCTGGGAAGCTGAGAAAATGGAACAGTGTCTCGTTCTGTATAGGGGGAAGCCATAAGAGGCTCAGTACATTATTTCCAATAACTGAGCCAGGGATGGGTGGCAGCTTGAAAAATCCATAAGCAATAACAGATGTATGACGCTGAGAAATGTTGGAGTTCAAGGAACAAAAAATGGGGTTAGTTTGAGCTTGGTGAAATAATCTGTCAGTGAAGAGCAAGACTTGTGCTTATGAATGAGTAATATAGCGGTTTTTTCAATGTCTGGGGAGTGCAGGCCCAGGAAAGGAGGGTGACAGAACAGGAGGTGTCCATGACAAAGTGCTTCAGCGAGGGAAATTCAAGGCCAGACCAACAGATGTGGAGAATTGTGACCTCTTGTGAGGTAGAATGAGATTTGATGACCCACTGTGTCAGTGACATTCGATCTCCATTGTTCATTTATTGTAGATTGTGCTATTGTTGTAGTTCATTGCTGTTTGCTTAAAGCCATGGAATTTTGAGTCATTACTCTCTTAGTAAATGCTGGATCTCACATATTATCTACTTTTAAATAAATTGTGACCAGGTCCCAGACAGATAAGAAATATGACAGAACAAAAACAAAAAGCTGTGGATGTTGGAAATCAGAAACAAAAATTCATGTGAAGTGTTGATGGTTAGCACAGGGGTTAGCACTGCTGCCTCACAGCGTTATGGATTGGGTTTGATTCCGTCTTCAGGTGACTGTCCGTGTGAAGTTTGCATATTATCCCTGTGTCTGTATATGTTTCTCTGGGTGCTCTAGTTTCCTTCCACAGTCCAAAGATATGCAGTTAGGTGGATTAACTAAAATGTCCCATGGCGTGCAGGGGTAGGTAGGTTAACTATGGTAAAAGTAGGGTTACGGGGTAAAAGTAGGGTGGTTCTTCGGGGGGTTGGGTGAGGACTCCATGGACTGAATGGTCTTTATCAGCACTGTAGGGATTCTATGAGGAAGATGGGTGGAGAAGCAGTTTAATTTGAGGACACAGCCTGGAATCTGTGAAATTAAATATGTAACCTGTTGGAATTCCCAGAACACCTTTCAGGAATCCTTGAAGTACTTTTGAATTTTACTTCAGTTCTCTGCCTGAAAGCAGGTCCTCGGTGATTGTTCAGCTAAGCTCAGTGATTTTATTATAATGGTTAGTGCAAGGTGGGAAGTCCTGAACCTGCTGCAATTGAGATTGAAGTTTTTGTTGTTGATGTTAAACTGAATCACATGCTAACCAACATCTTGACTTGTGACTCATTGTTGGCAACTGAATGAAATAATTTCTTTGAACACCCTCCCTTATTTTCTGTTTGAATTAATTGAATTAGCTTTATTATCACGTGTATAAATGTGATATTTATATAGCGAAAAGTTTACAAGTCGTCCCATTATAGCACCATCTTAGGAAAAAAAATGAGAAAAATAAAGAAGTAAAAAATCCAGCTTTACAGATCATTGGAATAAATTAAAAAATAAAGAAATAAGAAGTTCAGAATAATGGAATACTTGCTTTCTGATGTATAGTCTCGTGTGGTAACTTTCTGAGAAGTTGTCCTCTGACTTCTATTTATTTCACTTGCAAACAAATGCTATGAATGTACAGAATTTGCTTCAGGTTAATTCACTCAGCCATAACCTTTCTTTACAAGGATTTTCTGAATGTGTGTCCTTTGCATGCTTCTTGTTGTGACTTGATCCTAAATGTTCTCTAGGATTCCGATCCCATTTTCTATCACTGCTGATACACTGCATAGCAGTCAGTTCTAACATACCTCTCTGAATGCAGTTCTCGAAAGTCCATATACATGTTTTATCCTCTATCTTTAATGAGTGGGAAAACGCCAGCAGATTTAAAGAACGGAATGGTTGATATCTGACAAAGACCGAAGCAATCCTTTTGTTGCATTGCTATGTTAGAACTCAATCCACTTCAATCTTACCGATTGTCAATTCATGTCTATTGTGGTTAAGGCTGACAGAGAATGATGTAACCAGTGTTAAAAGAATGGGACAGGATCATTCTTCTGTTGTGAGCTTATGCCCAAAATGTTGATTCTCCTGCTCCTCAGATGCTGCCTGACTTGCTGCGCTTTTCCAGCATCGCAGTCTCGACTCTGATCTCCAGTATCTGCAGTCCTCACTTTCTCTATGTAAAATGGGGCCTTACGCAGCAAAGAAGAAATACCAAAACTTTCACAGCGCCTGACTTCTATGGTAGGGAAATAGTTCACTCCCTACACATTGTTCATTGTGAGGTTAATTTCTGCCACCCTCTGCAGTTACAGCATCAAGGGAACCCAAATAGGAAAGGTTCAAACTGATGTGTTAATGAGTAAACAGGGCATTGGATTTAATGTTTAGATTAGTGGGACTGTTACCGGTAATGGGCTTCTTCTACGCAGTTCCCTGTATAACATTAATATGTAGCCTAGGAACAAGGCTTTATAATGTAGCAAGGGTAAAATGTTCACTGTGAAGAAAACTCCAAACTGTCCTCGAGGGTTCATTCCCCCATTTGTTTTTGGCTGTGTGACCTTTACCATAGGTAACACACCTGGCTATTAATATCAAAAGTCAAGGTGGAAATTGAAAATATGGGTGTGGATGGAAGCCAACTTGTGATGTGAGTAGTGATTGACTTTGGCAGCGATTTACTTTTTGTCGCTTTCAAGCTGCTAAGGTCAATTAAGTCCAGTTTTGTTGCATCATTTGCTAATGCCCTTCAAATGATGCACACCATTTGGTCTTACTTTAAACTGGAGTAATAACATTTTGGATTCAGTAAATGTATGCAATGCACAAGAGCAGCATTTGTATGTTTGTACGTACACACAGATTACAGAAGTGTGACCTGTATAAAGTGAGACTTCATGCCCCTTATAATCACTCATTAAGTTACATCCACCACTCTAAGAGCAAGACTCTGGATGTGGCTTTAATGAAGTGCATGTAACAATTTAATTATGGAAGGAGATGGTTACTGTGTTATGTGACATATCATGGCGCCACAGTCAAGGAGGCAATCTCAGTTGTCACTGCTGTATCTATGGCTCTTGAAATGATCACAGCCCCAACTTTGCTATGTTTCAAATCATCTCAGGGAATTTGACAGGAGTAAACTGCTCCTTGATACACCTTTATCTGCAAGGGATCATTGGATTTCTGATAGAGCATTTCTCCTGCTAGGAGACTTTGGCACTGATCCATAGCAATTGAGATCCGGGCTGAAAGATGATGAATTCCCAAGGATGTAGGGCATCATCAGTTGAACATAGGTGCTGCTTTGGACTTTATTACTAAGGATTACAGAAATAGGGCAGTGGTGTGAAATTCCTCCAACCTTAGGGTGTTTTACCTAATGCGGAAATACTTACATTATCTCCCATAAAATTAGAAACTGGGCATAGATATTGTGTTTTGAAGAATCCAACATATATTTATGATGCCTGATTATTACGTAAAAACATTACATTCAGCCGGCATATAATCATCTATGCAATATTAAGCTACTTGATTACAACAGAGGAGCATGTTTCCAATAGAGTGTCATGCTTCAAGTGATCTGAGATAAAAGGGAGTCTGAGACTTTCATACCCTTAGATTACATGCTATGATGCAGTAATGATCCTAGCGTGCCTCGCCTGTAGGTCTTCAAGATTTGTGGAGAGATTTGTAGCTCAACTGTCGGTTGTCATGGTTGTGGGCATGTTCACTGAGCTGGGAAGTTGATTTGCAGATGTTTCATTCCCTGCCTAGGTGACATCTTCAGTACTTTGGAACCTCCTGTGAAGCACTGCTGCACTGTGTCTTCTGGAATTTATTTGGTTCTGTTCCTGCTGTTTCTCGTTTCCAATTCTAGTAGTTTGTTGTGATGGCTGGTATATTGGGTCTAGGTCTTTGTTGATGGATTCCATGGATGAGTGCCATGTTTCTAGAAATTCTCTGGCTATCCTCTGTTTAGCTTGTCCTATTATCATTGTGTTGTCCCTGTCAAATTTGTGGTCCTTTTCATTTGTGTGTATGGCTACGAGGAACAGCTGGTTGTGGCGTTTAGTGGCTAGTTGGTATTCGTCAATGCTGATTGCTAGTTGTTTGTCTGTTTGTCTATATAGTGCTTCATGCAGCCTTTGCGTGGAATCTTGTAAATTACTCTAATCGTGCACATGATGGGTATTGTGTTTTTTTTGTTCTGGTGAGTTGTTTGAGTGTGGTTGTCGTTTCTGGGCTATTATGGATCTGAGTGATTGGAGAAGTCTGGGTGTTAGTTCCGAGATTTTTTTTATAAGATAGTGTGGTAGTGTGTTGGGTCGTGGCATGTCCTTGACGTATTGTTTGTCTGTTAGGCATCTGCAGATGAAGTTGCGGGGATATCTGTTCTCAGTGAAGACTCTGTAGAGGTGTTCTTCTTCCTCTCTTTGCAGGTCAGAGTTGCTGCAGTGTGTTATAGCCCTTTTGAACAGTTCCCTAATGCAGTTTCTCTTGTGTGTGTTCAGGTGGTTGCTGTTGTAGTTCAGCATCTGGTCCGTGTCTGTGGTTTTCTGTACACTCTTGTAGTGCATTCCCCATTCTGTGTTATTCCTATAATCACATCCAGGAATGGGAGCTGATTGTTGGCTTCCTTCTCTCTCGTAAATCTGATCCCTGTGAGCATGTATTGATAATCCGGTGTGTGTTCTCGATTTCTGTTCTCTTAATAATTACAAAAGTGTCATCCACATATCTGATCCCGAGTTTGGATTGGATTTGTGGGAGGGCTGTTCGTTCCAGTCTTTCCATCACCACTTCTGCTTTAAGCCTGGAGGTGGGTGAGCCCAAAGGTGTTCCATTGATCTGTTATATTTGGTTGTGGATGACACTTTTATAATCATTAAGAGAACAGAAATCGAGAACACACACCGGATTATCAACACCATGCTCACAGGGATCAGATTTATGAGAGAGGAGGAAGCCAACAATTGCTCGCATTCCTGGATGTGATTATAAGAATAATACAGAATGGGGAATGCAATACAAGAGTGTACAGAAAAGCCACAGACATGGACCAGATCCTCAACTACAACAGCAACCACCTGAACACACACGAGAAGCTGCATTAAGACCCTGTTCTAAAAGGCTACAACACACTGCAGTACACCTGACATGTGAAGAGAGAAAGAACATCTCTACAGAGTCTTCACTAAGAATGGATATCCCCGCAACTTCATCCGCAGGTGCTAACAGACAAACAACACGACGAGGACATGCCATGAACCAACACGCTAACCATGCTACCTTACATAAAAGATGTCATGGAACTAACACCCAGATTTTTCCGACCACTCAGGTCTATAACAGCTCACAAACCCACAACTCACCAGAACAAAAGACCCTATATCCATCATGTGCAAGACTAGTGTAAGTTACAAAATTCCATGCAAAGACCGCACGAAGTACTATATTGGACAAACAGGCAGACAACTAGCAATTCGCATCCACGAATATCAACTAGCCACTAAACACCACAACCAGCTGTCCCTAGTAGCCATACACACAGGTGACAAGGATGACAAATTTGACTGGGCAACACAATGATAATGAGTTTTGAAAAGATTTGTAGCTCAGGTTGAGGTTCTGGATGTAGGTTTGCTCATTGAGCTGGAAGGTTCATTTTCAGATGTTTCATCACCACACTAGGTAACATCTTCAGTGAGCCTCTGGATGAAGCACTGGTGGTTAAGCCACTTTCTCTTTATATGTTTGAGTTTCCTCGGGTTGGTGATGTCATTTCCTGTGGCGATTTCATTTCCTATAGTGATGTCATTTCCCATTCTTTTTCTCTGGGGTTGGTAAATAGGATCCAAGTCAATGTGTTTGTTGATAGAGTTCTGGTTGGAATGCCATGCTTCTAGGAATTCACATTTTTGGTACTTCTAATAGTGTTTCCTTGGCCAGGTTGATATTGATGGATGTGAACAGGGCTGTTACATCAAAGGAGACCATTATTTCATCCTCTTCTATCTTGGTGTCTTTGAGGGTCTTTAGGAATTCATGGGTGGAGTGGCTGGAGTGGAGTGTGTCTTCTACGAAGTGTTTTAGTCTTTGGTGTACCTTCTTGGCCAATCTGTAAATTTGGGACAACACATCCATCCTCGAACAAGCCAAACAGATACACATGAGAATTCCTGGAAGCATGGCATTCCAACTAAACACATTGACTTGGATCTCATTTTCCACCCACTGAGAAAAAGGACCAGAAATGACATCACCACAGGAAATGATATCACCAACCCAAGGAACCCCAAACATATAAATAGAAAGTGGGCTACACCACCAGTTCTTCATCCAGAGGCTCACTGAAGATGTTACCTAGGATGGTGACAAAACGTATGAAAACGAACCTTCCAGCTCAGCGAGCAAACCTACATCCACAACACAATGATTACAGGACAGGGTAAACAGAGGTACAGCCAGAGAATTTCTAGAAACATGGCACTCATCCATGGAATCCATCAACAAACTCATAGACCTCGACGCAATATGTCAGCCATCACAACAAACTACCAGAATCAGAAACCAGAAGCCGCAGGAACACAGTCAAATAAATTCCAGAAGACACAGCATTTCACAGGAGGCTCCAAAGCACTGAAGACGTCACCTAGACAGGGATGAAACGTCTGCAAATCAACTTTCCAGCTCAGCGAACATATCCACAATCAAAGTACAGTAATGATCTCATAAACCCTTTCTGTTAAATCTTATGAGCCAAAGTTTGGGCGGCACGGTGACTCAGTGGTTAGCACTACTGTCTCACAGTGCCAGCAACCCGGGTTCAATTCCTGCCTCGGGCAATTGTCTGTGTGGAGTTTGCACATTCTCCCCGTATCTGCGTGGGTTTCCTCCAGATACTCCGGTTTCCTCCCACAGTCCGAAGATGTGCAGGTTAGGTGAATTGGCTATGCTAAATTGCCCATAGTGTTAGGTGTAGGGGAATGGGTCTGGGTGGGTTGCTCTTCGGAGGGTGGTGTGGACGTGTTGGGCCAAAGGGCCTGTTTCCACTCTGTAGGTAATCTAATCTAATTATACTGCCATACCAGCTGTGAGGCATCACAAAATAATGATGGTCTGAAAAATTTCAGGGCTAGGCTAAATTTTTGATATAACAACTATGCAGGTGTCATTAATTCTGCTTCATTAATGGCAACAATCAAGATGTGCAAAGACTGATTCTGTAAAAGGAAATGGAGACAAGCTTGTGGTATTTTCTCCACCATAGAAAAATCAGTCTCTGTCTAACAATCAGCATCATAACAGATCTCAATTTGTATTCTACTAGTAGCTTCCATACCCCAGGTGGATGCACCCAAGGTGAGGGAATATCCACACACAAAGCAATAAAATGAGTGAATTTTCAATTTTGTAATTATTTAATGGATGTTAATCCATTTTAAAGAAATTATACAGTTCAACCTTATAATTAATTTGTTTAATGTTATTGAAGCAGAGAAAGAAATCTCCATGTTAAACATTTATATATTTCCTCCAATAGTATTCCTTAGGATTACCTAGAACCAGAGAATTTTACAGTTCAGAAGGAGCCATCATGTCTGTATCAGCTCCCAGGAGCTACCCAGCTATTTTCATTCACTAGCCCTATCTCTGTACTTGCAGGTGTCGCCTTATTTCTTTTTATGTGCAATGGTAACACATTCAATATTACGTAATTCAATAAAGTACTATTTTTGTTAAAATATACTGCTACTGGAAAGGTTATTGTCGTCCTACCAGATTCAGATTAGTGTGTGTTCAATTGTGCAGTTATGTCTACAATCTTTGATTGTATGGAATATTTTCCAGAACTTAAGCAACCTGCTGTATCTAGATAACAATTCCTTTACACACTGAGGTAACAACTCATTGCAGATATTCCAGAATTTATATTTCTTATAAACAGCAGCATTATTCATGAGTTTGTCTCTTAAAAGTGTACTGACAGTCTGATCATGAGACAGTCTCCTTTTACAAAAGATAAAAATGTATCTCAAACAGACATACTTGGTTGAACATAGACATGTGTTGTCAATTTGATACACAAATGGGTAAAACAAAGTTTACGAGACTTACATTCCATTCTTGAGTTGAAAAGTGTGGAGCTGGAAAAGCACAGCAGGCCAGACAGCATCTGAGGAGCAAGAGAATTGATATTTCAGGCATAAGCCCGTCACCAGCACTGTTGGGTAGGGGGTGGGGAGCATGGTGGAAGGGGCTGAGAGATAAACAGAAGGGTTGGAGTGGGGGTGGTTTCAGGTAGCTGGGAAGGCAATGGGGTAGTAGCGGGTCCGATTCAGAATGTGGCTGAAGAGCATCAGGGCAGAGCAGATGACCTGGGGCGGGGGGGGGGGTGCATGCAGGGAGTGAGAGATTCACTGAGATCCTTGTAGAGGGAGGAGAACTTCTTCAAGATAGGCTAATGGCTGAAATATCGACTCTCCTACTCCTTAAATGCTGTCTGACCTGCTGAGCTTTTCCAGTGCTGCCCTTTTCGACTCTGATCTCCAGCATCTGTGGTCCTCACTTTCTCCTAGTTGCTGTAACCTGACATTTCATACTTCAATGTAACATTTTGAATATTTGACAACTTGTCCTCATCTGGTGATGAAACACTTGTCTACGTATGAATGGTATGCCATACATTGGTCTGAGCTGATTTCCACTCCTTTTCAAGGTAGCACCATAATCAGTAATGATTTTGTATGATCTAGGCTAATTGTATATTTTAGAACCAAGTATCTGTGCTGTATTCCTAATACACTTTCTGTCCTGTAGTTCTCTATCTCCTCACTCATCATGTAACACTTTCATTCTCCTCTGTCTTTAAAAAGAATGTCTTGTATCTTGGAATGCTTAGACTGTTGGTTGCTGGGCAAGGTCATTTGCAATTGGCATCTGTGTATAGGGCAGTTTTTCCTTTTCCTTTGGTGTCGTAGGAAAATGCAGAAATGCAATGCAACAATCTTGTTCAATGCTTAACTTTTAATGATTTGGAGTTGCTGGTGTTGGACTGTGGTGTACAAAGTTAAAAATCACACAACACCAGGTTATAGTCTAACAGGTTTATTTGGAAGCACTTTAAAGCTGGACTATAACCTGGTGTTGTGTGATTTTTAACTTTGACTCCTAATGATAATTGATTTAATAGTAATACTGTCCATTCTACTAAACCAACATGATCATGGATAGTGGGGTGGCAATGTGATATGGATTACTCCCATTGTAGTACATGTTGAGAATATTTCCAGCATACAGTAGTCCATTTTCAGACACAGTCTGTTTTGGGACACCAACTAAACTGAAAATAGACTCATTGTATCAATAATAGTCGTGCTAGAGGTGCTGCTAAATTGTTGAAAAGTGACCCATCACCCTAATTTAGAGAAGTGACCCATCACCAGCATATAATTTTCCATGTGCAATGTGAATGGATCAGTCTTTTGTCCAAAGAGTGGATGAAAAATCATGTGGATGTAAGGCTCCCTACTCTGTAGGAGCTGATACTTTTGGCATGTCCCTCATATACTCACAAGGTATTGAAAACTCTGAATCATCTCCAGCCAGTACTCATGTGCTATCTATCATGTGCATTCAGTACTCTATATAACATGGATATGATATCACAACAGAATGCTTTTGAGATTAGGATTTGTCTTGGAATACCATGGACAAAATGAACAAATCTTCTCAGGTGCTTTTTTTTTTAACACTTTCAGACCACCCCCGGAACATGATGTTTGCATCTGTTGCAGTTGCTCATCTTTGGTGATTACTACTTGTAACTATTCACACTGGTTCTGGCCAAAGTGGAACAGATCAATCTTAAGAACATCTTCAACTTCGTGAGCATGTCTCTTAAAAGTATACTGACAGTGAGACATAACAGAACAGACAGAATATTGCACAACCAATGTGTAAATACATGGGACATCCTCATTTAATGTCCAGTTTTCTGGAGCTGCCTTGCAGTGTGCAACATTTGAATGATCATAACAACTTGGAACATTGACACATATGCTTTCGGAGCAAGAGTATATCATTCTAACCTTCAAACCTGCTTTGCCATTCAATAAGATCATAATTGATCTGCTTGTAGTCCCAAACCTGCTTTCCTGTCTATCAAAAATCTAACAAAACCTGATAACATTCAGTGACTGATCTCTACTTTTTTCTAAGGAGAATTCCACATAGTAATGATTCACTGGGTGAAATGAACTCTCATCATCTCTGTTTTAAAAGTAAGACTTCTTAACAAAGCTTGATCCTGACTTCTAGCATCCCCTGCAATGGAAACATCCTATCGGAATCCACCTTGTCAAGTCCCCTCAGGAGCTGGCAAGTTTGAATAAGATCACCCTCTCATTCTTCTGAACAAGTGGATAAATGCTCAACTTGTTCAACCTTGCTTCGCAAACTAAGCCTTTCATCTTGGGAATATATCAAACATAAGAACATCTGAATTAGGAGCAGGAGGCCATTCAACCCCTTGCTCATCATTCAATAAGATCATGGCTGATCTGATTATAACCTTGAATCCCTGTTCTTGTCTATCACGATAACCTTCTACTTCCTCGCTTATCAAGATTCTATCTATTTTCGCTTTAAAATATTCTCAGACTCTACTTCCACCATTTTTTCAAGAAGAGTTTCAGATACTCATGACACTCAGAAGAAAAAAAATCACCTGATCTTTAATGGGTGACCCAGACTTCTAAACAGTGCAGCCGATAAAAGGAAGCATTTTCTCCACATGTGGACACTTTTGATTTTCTAAGTATCCTGCTGTATCCTCTGTAACACTCGCAATTTCTCTGTGACAAATGCTCAGCTAACTGGTCTGTAATTTCCACTTTCTATCTCCCACCTTTCTGAAATAAAGTTGCCATATTAGTTATATTCCAATCTGCTATAACTTTTACAGAATCTTCGGCATTTTAGATGATTATAATGCCTCAATACCTGCAAGTATGGTTTTTGGTAGATCTGCCCAACCTCTTTCACCTTGGCTGATAGCCCTAGTTTTTATGATGCTCAATACATCTGAGAAACACCGGAATGACTATAATAAACAATGTTCTCAAGCCTTGAAAGAAAAATTTCACCACTTAGTTTACTTAATAGCACCATGTAGCACAAATGTGCAAGAGTACTCCATGCTATAACAATTTGAAAAACCATGCAAAAGCCACATGGAGGGAAGTTGCTATTTCCGATTATCCCTGACTTTCAGGACCTTATCTTCTGAACTTCCCTAGAACATAAAATCCATTAAGTGTAAAAATCAATTCTGTTCCTCCAAGCCATTCAGAGATGCCTCCTCTCTATCTGTCAGTCCCCTTTCACAGCCACCACCTGATGTCAATACATCAACGTGTCCTTTCTGCTGGTTCAAAAAAGCTCTTTGTTCAAGCTGCTCCCACTCAATACAAAACCAGGAAGATGGTCCTCACCTATAGAACATGTTAACCAATAAAGATCTAGATGGATCCAAAGGTATGGGGAGAAAATGGGAAAATTGCATTGAGATAGAGAATCAGCCATGATCATATTGTTTGGTGGAGAAAGCCTGGGGGAGTTGAATGGCTTATTAATTAACCCAGTTTCTATATTTCTATGAAACGTAAGGAGCGTTTTTTTAAATTGCTGCATACTTAATGCCAAAGGTTAAATTTAATCTGGTGAAGTTGTGTTTTAATAAGCATGCATTATGTGCTGATGCATTAAAATGGGATTCCTGCCACTTGACACTGGGAAGCACAATCTCCAGGCAATCTAATAACCAGCTTTCATTACATCAGGAAGATGACACTTTGCCCCTTGTTCAATTAAATGCTCTCACCCACTTAGTTACTCACTCCCAGGACCTTCATGAGATACCCCATAGTGTGGAGTTACCACTGGGCCACTATGTTCGTCTGTTGAGAGAGCAGCACAAAGGTAATAATAAGCCTAATGTTACATGCTGGAATGTCAATGATGTAAATGGGTTTCTAACAGCCAGGGAGATTTGTTATCCTCTGACCAGAGACAATCTCCCCACAAATATATGATAGTTGTGGAACCAGTGCCATTGTATAGACAATTTCATTGAACCTTCCAAACCAAACAAGTCAAGCATATGTTTTCCCAGGACTGTATTGTTGTATTATGATTTAGAGGCAGCATTCGTGAAAAGTAGAGCTCAAACGTAAGATTGGTAGGAGAGTTTTGAGGAACCCACTACACATTTTAATAACATTGAATTTGGAGTGTGATGCCTCTGTTCTTTTTGTGAATTGCAAACTCAATAATAGGTTTTGTGTAATCATACTGGAATAATGTATTTTGATTTTGCCAATTACTCATGTTGGTTTGTGCAACACAACGTTGTTAAAAGCTTGATTCTGTGCTTTGTACACTGTGTCCATATTTTCTCTGGTGTTAAATTAACAAAACAAATTAGAACACAAAAGCAGTCCAATAAATATCACTTTAACCTGACATAATGAGAGTAACATGAAGATGCATATTATCGTATATAGACTATTGTTTGAATATATTTAGTAGCATACTGTTTACCTTAATTGCCCAGTTCACCTGGTTCATTTTGCTACTCAAAATGTACATATGCCAACAAAATGAAATTGGCTGTGATTAATTCTATCATCACATTATCTTCACATATACGCATTAAGTATTCAGCTGGTTTACTGAATTGAGTTCCCACAGACATTGGCTCATTTACTGATAAATGTTGAACCTATTACTTCATGTGTGGTTTTGAGATGATAGCTTCTCATCTTTTACTGTAAGCATACTGTATTGTTAGCGCTAAATGTATAAACAGTATTCTTTTAACTCTATTAACCAAATACGTTAGGCGACTGTATAACTTCTGCAATCATTTACTTTGACAGCAATACTGGCAGTATTACATTGTGCCAATTGTAAAGTGATTAGCTCTTTAGTTTTTCTACAATGTACTGACCTCTAAACCTACAGCTGGGAAGCTAGCAAAGAACAAAATAGTAAGTAAAGAGCACTTTCATAATCGAGGTATAAGTGGATAATCTGCTCTGAGGAGGTGAATAAATGGGTAATGGCTTATGACCTTTTACAAGCTTTTTGTTTATTAAAAGAACAGTGAACATTCAAGGTTTATGGACATTGTGGAGAGACCCAGCAAGTAGAAGAAAGTGATAATTTGTAGGTATGGTGCCTAACTCTGAATCATTGTTACTATACAGTTTGTCAGACCATCATAAATCTGTGAACACTCAGCACCTTTGGTGAAAATGACCAACATTTCAGGCCAAATTAATTGCCAACTCCATTTCTCATTCCACAGATAATGCCTGACCTTTTGAGCATGTCCAGCGCTTTGTTTCTTTTTATTTCAGATTTCCTGTAACTGCAGTATTTCGGTTTTTGGAGGCAATTCCATTGGGAGAGGATCAGAAAATTTCTCAAGACCAGCAACACACATTTAATAATTCATTAAAGATCACTTTCCACACTAACAGGAAAAAGAAATTAAAATTATTCGGAAGTTTTACCACTTTATTTCATGATGATTGGACAAAAGACACGAGTAATAAAGTTAGTAATGGTTACATCATGCTGATCATATACTGTGCACTGTCCTTACAGATTAATTACAGCAGTTTACAATGGTCATGTACCTGAAAAAACACTGTATGGAAACACATAAATAAATCAGCATTTCTCTTCTTTTTAAAAAAAAAGGGCTTGAATATTTTTACACTAGAGTTAAAACACCAGCAGTAAAACATCAAATAAAAATAAGTGCACAATACAAGGTGTGCACGGTGAGGCTCACCAGAAGATTGGTGAACTTGGCATTTAAGGCATTTCTAAAGCCCCCCTTTCTCACAAACATTTCTGAATTCAAGACACAGCATTTTGGAATGTTTCTGCTTATGTTCTAATTCTTCAATTCCCTTGTTGGAAAAAAAACACACGCAAGTTCACTTAATTGACCTCCTCAAAACCAGTGACCAGCATTCCAAAGTTGTCTGCTCACTTGCAGTCTGCAGCAATGATGAGGTAAGCATTAAAAGAACAACAGACAACAGACTGCATTCCTCACCAGTCATTGCAAAGGGCCAGAGATTACGTTAAAATAAAAGTTGTGACATTAAAAATGACCGAAACCATGACAACTACAAAGTCTAAATACTGGCCTAAAAGTTGACAATATCACACAGTGACAGCGAGAACTTATTTTCTTTGCATGTGATCTAGATGCCTTTCACAGAGTAATAAAACAGCACACTAACAGCAGCACCACCCACGTAAATGTCAGAAAGGCATTCCTCATTTCCTCTGTTGTGGTCACCTCTGTTTGACCACCTTGCAGTGATTTTATTTTGGTGGTTGTCACATTCCAATTCCCAGTGATACAGTGCCCCTTTCTATTCCTAACTGTGCTCTTTTCAGCTATCTCCTCACAGGTTTATAGAATGATATGTATTTGAATGTTATATAATATAAAGAAATTCTGTGAATACACATTAGTTGTTAAGGCTGAATTAAAAAAAAGACACCTTCTGTGGATTTTTAAAAAAAAGTCAGGTGATAGGGCCAGAAATAAAATAATTGACACCACTGAATAATGCCGATGACAAAAATATAACAATCTGAATCAATGCACATTGCAGAGACCAAATTTTACAGCAGTCTAGACACATTTATGGCCACTCATGCCACTTGCAAAATCCTTGGCATATTTCATGAAAGCGAAGCTCATTTTCTGCAAACCTTTTCCAACAGCCCATTGTAATTTTAATTTAGCTACTGGGCATGGATTTACAGCAGTAAACTTCCCACCTGCGCCCATGTACTTTCCATTGGTCAAGTCTGCAGGTGGAGCACATTACAGCAAGCAGCAGCTAAGGAGAAAATTATATTATGGGACTGGCTCAGTAGCATGCCACATGTAATACAAAGCTCTTGGGTTCTTTTTTTTTTGAGTGTGATCGCCAACTGGACATCAGTCTTTCTTCATTAAATTTAAAACGTAGGCATATTTTTCCCTGTCCATGACCATTAGAAAAAAATGGACCACCAGCAGGCCACATGCAATCTCACAAGTGTTAAGTGAAAGGTATCTGTTACATATTGGTCCATAGTACATACACTATACACAGTGGGCATCAAAAGCGGGAGATTATTTCTGCATGTGGCAAATTGTAACACCTAAACAGTTTGAGTCTTTACATACAAAAATATAGACAAATGGAAAAACAAATTCAGGAAATTATATCAGCTTGATTCCATATTGAGTTTCAAGTGCCAGTTAATGAAATGCAATAAAGATTCCCTTGGTTTCTAGAATCTCAGCACAGAACCAGGGGTTACCTCTTATGCAGAGTGAATGAACACTGCATGTTTGGGGAAAAAACTTCTTTCTTGACGGAGAGGAAGAAGCAAGCTCCTTATGCTAATGAAAACATTTGATAGTTGAGAAACGTTGCATTAGCAGATTTTATCTCAATGATATTTTGTTTTCTTTTCAGAAGCTACAAAATAATCAAGAGATTCTATTTATTTCCTTTTGATTGCAAACCAAAACATCTGAACTTTGATGATTGAAAAGCAGCCGTATTTATGAGATTCTGTTGTGAAGTACAGGTTTTTAAAACTTAAAATGATTTAGAACTACCTAAAAAGTCCAGAGCAATCGAAGGTGTGCTGCCTTGACTTGGGAATATTGAAAGTAAATTTATTTTAAAAAAAAAAAAGGTGACATGCAAAGCTCTTTCCATCTAGCTGTACATCATTTTGTCTGATGACTTCATATCTTTTATAAGAGGGATATAGCATTTTCCCAAAACAACACGTGTTGGCTAGTTCAGTGTTGCAATATATTTAATCCTTGAAGTATTACACAATTAAACATAAACAACACAAATTATTAAAAGCAGAGAAACAAAGACAGTCGACGCTTATTGTGTCTCACAATTTGATGTGAAGGGTCAAATCTGAGAAAATACATTGGCCAGATAGTAAATACTACAGATTTAAGTCTTCTAGTTGCCTTAAATAAGAAGAGCCTAACCACAAGTTCTTAGATTATGAAGCAGAATGATTCAAAGAAGGCAGCGGGTACTATCAGCACCAAATTTCACAGGTTCAAGTATGACTGAATTAACTGTGTACAGTGTAGTTGTAGCCTAGGACGTTTTGATCGTTTGGTTCGCTTGTGAGATCAGCTTGATATACTGCAACAAAACATTTTCAATATAAAAAGCAATAAAAGTATACAAAAATAGAAAATAATTACAGCAATAGGCATGGCCTGTTCATTATTTGGCTGGACAGTGTAATATTGTGGGATTATTCAAGGCGTCTTCTACTAGTTGAAGTTCCTGACGATCAATGATTACATCCTTTATGCAGCCTATGAAACCAGTGCTGTAGGCCTTTGGCAATCTGTTTCCAAGTGCTAGCTTCTCAATTCCACCTAGAAAAAATGGGAACAATTATCGGTGAGAATTGTGCACAGCACGCTCCACAAAACTAAAAGCTTTACATGGTATGCATTGCCATTCCAAGCACTTTTGCTGAAGGCAGAACCCACTGAATTAATGGACATATTGCATTACAGGCCTAAGAACTCTTGGTACTAATGACACAGATCAATTCAGTTGAATTCTGATTAATGTATAATATAGCTAGTGTGTTAAAATGGGTTATGCTTAGCTCAGGATGTCTGAAGACTGCATGTTTTAAAAAATGCATTTACTTTGGAAGCTGTAAGAAATTGTTTGTTCAGCACATTTACAACCGTAATTGTCAATTGCACTTTGAAACTGGCACATCTTCAATCCATGTCAATTCTTTGCACAGGAAACTCCATGGAGCAATTAAGAAAGGAAATTGAGTCACCAGTATAGACGATATTAATAAGTGTGTATACGGACTAAATTCAAAGAGAAAATCTATGGTACTCGATAAGGATTTAACTCCATATATTTAACTCCATATATTTTTACATGTTTTCTCTTCCTAGTGGAACATGAAGGCCTGAATCCTACTATATTTAGGCCAAGCATCAATTTTATCAAGTTTCACAAAGGGTTTCTCTTCATGGGGCCTATTGAGAATTCTCGCCACATCATCTCACTCATTAACCACCTACTGTGCTCCCATGACACTCCTCTTGTGCAATGTTAGCCCAGGTCCCTATTCGCCACAGTCAAAAGAACTCACCAGTCACTAGATATCCTGGAATATGCTGATCTGCATCTCTGGCACCCACGCCACCTTAAACTTCAGCCAAAAATCTGGCCAAATGTTGGCATTGACATTTATTGATATAACCAGCAATATAATGGTGCAGAATCTCCACACACATAGCAGACATGACAGACACTTCCTGGACGCACATAGCTCCACTTTCTTGTCCTCATCATTATCTAACCACCAGGCCACACAGCTTATCTTCTTTAGCCACATCCCATCTTACCACTGCCCTCTAAGTCATCATTACTGTGCCCCAGTGCGCACTGGAGACCAGCATCTTATTATTGTACATGGGCCATCACATACAAACATTCGGGTAATTCCAAAGAGAGCGTTTATTTCTTCATCAAAAGCAAACACTGGCAAAACAAACAGAGCATGCAGTTCAACTCCACAACTCAAAACAAATGTATGATGATCAACAACTATTCTACAGTCCACAATTTCCTGCTACACCCAGCTCTCATCTACTGGGACTGCGTATCAGTCGGTCCTGTTTGTCTTGTAACACCTGCTGCAGATCTGTCATGAACAAGGACAGTTTCTTTCCTCCTCCTCAGAAGATGACACCCATTCTCCATGTTCCGCAGTATCCGGTACATCGCACCTTTGCCTGCTCCAATGTCCTCCGTCTCATTGTCTGCCCTCTGTAGAATGCAGCATACTATGACGATAGAGTGCATTTGGTCCAAGGTATTTTTTCAGATCCACACCCCTCCCTTCCCCACTCCCCCTCCACTGACTGACTCAAGCATTCAAAGTGTTCCTAATGCCTGCTCCATCATTGCCACTGTCATTAGATCATGATGCTCATCGGAAGAGCCAGCACAGGCAGCCTGGGCCAAATGGCCTTCAGCTGGCCATGACAATAGAAGTAACAATTCTGTGATTACTGCATGCAAAGTGCCTGGGCAGCAGCATTGGAATGCTAGTTGTCGCTGCTTCCCAAAGTGCACCTTTCAAGTGCAGCATTGGTAAAATGAGGGTTCTGAGAACCTGGTGGGTGTCAGATGCCCACATCCATGGACACAGTGTGTGTGCAGCTTGTGTCCATGCAGCTTCTCTGAGACATTGTTGTCGGATGTCAAAGATAGTGGCCTGGAGGAGTTTGCAATGAGCTGAAATTACCAGGTACTCACTCTGGCTTTCATGTCAGGAATTACTGATGTCTCATTTCTTCATGCTGGGTGCTCGGAAAGGAAGCTGCTGATTAATGAGGTAAGACTCATTGTTCATGAAGCTGCCAACCAGCTATAATCCCCATGAAGAGGCATCTCATTGCTTCCCGATGAGAATCTTGTCTTGACGCTCCCAACTCTGTCTGAAAAGTCAATAATTCAATCCTGACATGAAGAAAGGACTCATCTGATTTCTCCCAGATTTTTGCTATAGCCCACGTCGCTCATGGCACTATGAAAATCTATCCTAAATGTTCACAACAGAGTTTAAAACAAATTTTTTAAAATAAAGAGCTGGTGCAAATAAAGCACAAAGCTAAAGCAAACCAGAATTCCTAGCCCCAAACAGTATTACTCCACAACTTCCCACTCAGATTAGCTTCTGAACCCTTAAACACACAAGCCTGTCAACTCATTCACAGAACTCACGCACTCTGGTAAATAAGCCTTTGCTTTGCCTTTTGAACTTAGGATCACTTAAAACAGAAATTAGCTCTGTTCCAAGAACATTAACCTGGCATCCCCTGTTGACTTGGTGAGTTTATTTAGTGACTAGCTGAATCAGATAGGCCATAAGGTCATTAGCTCAGATCCTGATCCTCAAATTAGTAGTTGTGACAGGAGGTGGTTGGTACAGGTTGACTTTAAAGTGATTCACGTGAACAAAGCTACATGCCTTGCCATCCAAATACTCTAAACGTTTATACTAGAATTGTAAACACTGCTCATGATGGTTCCAACTTACCAAGCCAGAGAGCGCCATCAGTATCCAACTGTGTGGCACCAATAGGAGAAGAACCAGTGACAGGGGCTTCATTTCCCACCTGCAGAGTCCCATATCTGTGTATCCTGTTGGGTAACCAGAGCAAGGAGACGGGCACTGATTTGAGTAACTGAAATAATACTGAAGACCCCTCATGACAAACTACTGATACCAACAATATAAACTTGCAAAAGGCAAAATCTGACCATCCCACTGGAATACTAAATCTTAGATCTTAGATATATGAGGGTGGAAAGTAGAATTCATGATATTAAGGAAGAATACTTATCACATTCATGTTAGAAGTATTAATGCTATTTTAAATGTCTTAATATCTTTGCTAAAATAATGGAAAAAGATAAGTCGTTTGATACATCATACATTTAACAACTAGGATAACAAATAGAAATTTCTAACCAATTGTCTGCACTCTCATTTACTGTCCCCAAACCACAATTAGTAACTATTGAAATGAAAGGCAATATGCATCTCAAATGTACCTGTTAGCTTTGATCCTAATCCACTGATTTGTGTTGACTGGAATTGTAGACCGGAGTATTACCGGCTTAGAACCCAGGTCATAGGTCATCTGCACATACCCATCTACTACAGCCAGTGCAATGTAATCAGATCTCTCAGCAATTTTCCCACTCCACAGAATCAGTCCCTGCGTTGCTTCTGTTTTGATGCTCAGTTCAAAGTAATTCATTTGTATCGCTTTTTCGCTAAATACAGAAACAAAAGTCTTTAAGAACAGGTTCAGAGATTCAAATCTTAACATAGTGCCAGTACTAAACATTCACTACAAAGTATCACGTTTTGGGTCCACTAACTCCTCTGTCACTTTGACTCATCATAAATGATCAATTCTTAATTTACATTAAAAAGGACCAAGAAATTGACATTTTCACATACCCAGTGACCTAGATTTGTGGCTTTTGGGGTTTGTCTAGAAGAATAAAGAGATAGGTTATAGCCAGATTCAAGGAAGTTGGATTTAATTTGCTGTCTGCAGTTCATTTGAATGTTTTTGTGTACAGATTTGAATATGGCTTACTGGTAGTCAGAGCAGAATATTGTGTATAAGTATAATCTAAAGAAATGGTTCAACTAAAGGGTTTGGAGATGCTGGTGTTGGACTGGGGTGTACAAAGTTAAAAATCACACAAAACCAGGTTATAGTCCAACAGGTTTAATTGGAAGCACTAGCTTTCGGAGCGCTGCTCCTTCATCAGGTGGCTGTGCATTATACAACTGTAAGGCATAGAATTTATAGCAAAAGTTTACAGTGTGATGTAATTGAAATTCTACATTGAAAAATACTTTGATAGTTTGTTAAGTCGCTCATCTGTCAGAATGACCATGTTAGCTTCACTTCTTTCATATGAATCCATGTAAGATTCTGTTAATTCATTTTTGAGATTAGAATCAGTCCAAACATTATGGCACAGACAGCAGCACACAGGGGGCTAACACCTTCAACACATTATCTGGGCTGACGCCAATTGTTAAAGTTAACTGAGAATGTAACTTTTTAAAAAATGTTTTGTGATTTACATATGAAAGAAGTGAAACTAATATAGTCATTCTAACAGATGAGAGACTTAACAAACAATCAAGGTATAATTTCAGTTACATCACACTGTAAACTTTTGCTATAAATTCTGTATCTTACAATTGTGTACTGCACAACCACCTGATGAAGGAGCAGTGCTAGTGCTTCCAATTAAACCTGTTGGACTATAACCTGGTATTGTGTGATTTTTAATTCAACTAAAGGGAGCCTTCACAACAGTGTGACAACATTCTGAAAGCCTTCCGAAAATCCTAAGTCTTTAGAAGCCTTTGCCATAGTTGGAGAGGCACAGGATTAAGAGGAGACTGATAAAAACAACAGGATATGAAGCACAAGTCTGCAACTGACAAAAGCAGTCTCACCACCAATCTCCTGATGGCCTGATGAAGTGGGAGGTAGCACTTCATGAGACAGCTGTGAGTATGGTTATCCTCTGGGCCTCTGTGCGATGCCCATAAGGATGTTGAGAGCCAAAGTTCAGGACACAGCTAATCATTACCATCACTGAATCTGCAAACCATAAGCTCCATGTAGCTTCAGTATCCTTGCCAACAAATAGCACAAACTCTCCTTATTGCACAATCTGTGCCTTATTGGTAAACCAGATCTTTAAAAAATGCTCTGCATTCCATTCTCAGATGCTGTTTCAGAGAAGTTGATGGCATATTGATAGGTGTACTTAATGAGACCATACACCAAGTACTAATCATCTAGTTAAGCCACCTTTGATACATGCCACTGAAAACCTGGTATTGTGTTTCAGTAGTATCATATTATTATTGTTTTTATCTCTCCACCCCTGAAGCTTCCAGCCTCATTCCTAATGAAGGGCCCCTGCCCGAAATGTCGATTTTCCTGCTCCTCGGAGGCTCCCTGAACTGCTGTGCATTTCCAGCACCACTCTAATGTTGATGCTAATCATATTATTGTTAGGCATCTTGTTATAATGCTGGTGGGTTTGATGGCCCAGTTTCTTTTAGGAAGAGGTAACCCCAGTCACATCTTTGGTCAACAAACTGAGGTGCTGGCAAATGGACACTCTCATGTGCAACCAGATCTCCATAAGCTCTGAAAAGGAGTCATATTGGACTGGAAACGTTAACACTGTCTCACTCACTACAGCTGCTGCCAGACCTACTCGGCTTCTCCAGCACTTTCTGTTCTGACCTCATAAGTCTCTCTCTCTTTTTGAAGCATGCCAGACAGGGTAATTCCCAGTAGGAAAACCCACTGGTGTCAGTAACAGGATGAGGAGTGACAAATTATTTACTTTGGCACAGAGGTTTGTGATAATGTAACTGCCTAAACAAATGAAGAAAAATAACCAAAAATGACTAAAATAGGCTTTCCATAACTTAACAGTGTACTTTCCCCAATCTTAATGCTGACTAGCAATACTGGATACCTGCATAAAGTGTTTCATATCCTGCACATTAGAATGGCAGGAAATGTCATGCCTTACAAACCCGATAATGCAATTAAATATCCATCTGTATGAACTGGATGCTTTCTCTGCTGTTGGTTTCACCCTCTGGAAAATGCAAAGGGGTGAAAAATGAACATATCTCTGTGAAAATAGGGCTTCCACCCATTTCCTGTTCCTGCTCATGTGAATACTGATTTTGGGGTGGTATTCATCAGAAAATCTGGGCAGTGAACTTAAGAGGGTTAATAGACCACATAGGATATTTGCAGTGCCACAGACACAACATCCAGAGATAAATAACATTCAAAGACCAACCAGCATCAAACACAACATCAGAAGGTCTTTAGGTTAAAGAAACTGAGAGCAATCTGCTGTACAGCCTGACAAAGCTGTAAATTGGTTTAAATATCACAGAATCAAATCTACACCGATAAAGTATTTATACAGGAATCCTGGTGGTCTGATTTCAAGATTCATAAAGGTTCACAGTTTAGAACTGTACTGTCAGTGAAAGGCAAAAACAATTAGGTCGTATATCTACTGAAAGCTACAGCATTCTATAGGATCAACAAGCCAGGGAGATGTGCAGGTTCTTTGACTATTTGGGGAAGTTTACTCATCTAGATTGCATCAGGCTACATGCTGGTACTTGACAGGACATGAAAAAATCAGACCTAAAGATTGGCTTTCATCCAATGAATTTTTTTTTAGATTAAGTTGCTCCAAACTACTAAATGACAAGTGGGAACAGGGAGACCAAGGATAGAAAACTGAAATTTTTAAAATTACGTGAAGGAAGAATTAAAATGGCTCACACAGAGGAGACTGCAGAATATATAAAAGGAAGACAATAAGAAAGGCAGCCAAGTGTTTAGTTCGAATGACAACTAAGGCTTATATTAGCAGTTTCAGAAGGGATTAGACAAGTGAGGAAATCAATTGAGACATGCAGGTGGTGAACTGTGCGTTCTGTTCGTGAACTGGGAGAATGGTAAGGTGGTGTAAAAAAGTCTATTTTAAAACCATATAAACTCAAGTTTCTAATAAAGACCAAAATAATGAGAAAGGAGAACACACTGAAAAGAGAAGAGAGCAAAAGCCCAAGTAATGAGAGAGAATATTCTGCCAGAAACAGTGCAGGAAGCAGAATATGTAATAGTGATTAAAAAGAAACACATGCAAGTATTTCAAGGAAAACATGAAAAAGGATCAGGAATGAGTTGACAGGGTGGAACAAGCTAACTGACCTTCATTAGAGCTGTCCATACTAATAATAAAATACAGTGTAATCTTGTAGTCATTTCAGCTTTGTTAAGTTCAGCATTTTGAGGCTTTATCTCGAACAAACAATAATTTTAATCATCTATATATAGAATCTTGAATGCCAGACACTTTAAACCAATCTTGACAAATAAGTACTATAACTGCTGCTTTCTTGCTCCACAGTGGAGGAGGTTTGAGAGTGGGGATGTGAGAAGGAAGAAGAGGAATTTGCTTACAATGGTCAAAATAATTTGCATTTAGCTAATGCTATTTGCCTCCCTGCAACATCCCTACCACTTCCTAGTCGATGTAATGCTTTTGAAGTGTAACCATTGTTGTAACGTCAGCAATACATTTAATTACGCAAATCTTGATTACTTTTTATCAGTGTGACAGATTCCTAACCCAAAGCAATTGCGTGACTATCTTTGTGAATTCACCAAATGGTATAGATATTTACGTATGAATCTAATGAGCTGGAAAATCCAATCTTATAGCAAGCTCAATGTAGCTCTCACTTCCTTTATAATTGTACCCAAGACATCATGATGAAAGCCACCACACACAGGAGGACAGACAGAAGCAGTGAATGTAAGCACGGTGAAGACTCACCTTTGATCTGAAGGATAGTCCATGAATTCAGGACTTAGGGGGCAGAAAGAAGAATGCATGCATGCAGTAAGTAGCCATGAAGATCGTTTAATTGCTGAATCATTAAGGGAAAGCTAGACAGCACAATCTGTAAAAAGCCTCAATCAACCAATACATGTAAAGTCTAAACTAAAAATCTGAAAGCACCAAAATAAACAGACAGTGGAACCTGTTTCTTCAGTTAGTACACTTAAGGTGGAAAGTGATTTTAATTTGGCATTCCAAAAGTAAAAATCAGGAAGCAGTGATGTCGTCATAAAAGGTAAAGTTTAAGAAAATTGGCAGTAAAGTGTTGGAGCAGTAATGTGGGGCACAGCAATTTGGATACAGGGGGCACCTGTATTCCAACAATGCAGTGCTCACAATAGCATTCAAAGATGTGTGGGGCTAGACTGCCTGTCAACCACTCTCAGCTGCAAAAGGTAAAAAAACATGCAAATCCAGGAGGAAACAGGACAGCTAAGAGAAAAAAAGGAATTTTGTTTTGTACTTTTTAACTAAAGGCAACAAAAATCTTTTCAAAGAAATGGAATTGTCATTCAAGACACTAGCCCAGATTGAAAACCTGAATTACCAATTTTCCAACCTCTATACAATAGTTGAATAGATAGACATAAAGAAAGAAAATTGACTACAAGATAGTCTCCTCATGGTGGCTCAGTGATTAACACTGCAGCCTCACAGCACCAGGGACCCAGGTTTGATTCCAGCCTCGGATGACTGTGGGGAGTTTGCATATTCTCCCTAATCTCCGTGTCTGCGTGGATTTCCTCCAGGTGCTTCGGTTTCCTCCCACAGTCCAAAGATACGCAAGTCAGATGGATTGGCCATGCTAAATTGCCCATAGTGTTAGGTGCATCAGTCAGAGGGAAATGGGTCTGGGTGGGTTACTCTTCAGAGGATTGGTGTGGACTTGTTGGGCCGAAGGGCCTGTTTCCACACTGTAGGGAATCTAATCTAATCAATTGCTCATTACTGAGCAAGCTGATTTGACATGGTTGGCAGCAGGGTTAAGGGAGCTTAAAACAAATTGTTGCTGCTCTTGGATCACTTTTGAGTGAAACCAATTGTAAAGCGGGTATTAAACAAGGACACTGTCAAGATAGTCATGTGATCTCCCCAAATGTCAAATGGTCTACTGGCTGCCAAGGCTAAGATACAAAGAATTTGTGAACTATTCTTCACAATATGGGACCAGCTGGGAGAAAGTTAGCAAGAGGACAAATAATGTACAAGCACAGTAACAATCATAATAATTTCTCTCCAAAACAAAAATTATGCCTCTTTCAGGTGTATAAGTGATAACATTTATACTTCCAACATGCATATGTTTTGAGAAGAACAGGTAAAAATGAAATCCTTAGCGATCAAAATTGCTTCTTGAATGTATTCTCTGAGGCAAGACAATATATCATTTTGATATATATGAATATTTAATGATATATTTGAGCAGATTTGCAGAATTAGTAGAAGGTCACTGACACAGCACATAAATGATATATAATTGCTTAAAGGTTCCGAGGGTAACGGTGCGATTGGTCTTCTTAACTGTTCAAGTTGAAGGACGAGTGTGATGCAGAAATGGAGTACTCTTCATTTTTAAACTTAGTAATGGCATCAAGCTCTCCCCGGCTAGGTTGGTAGTAATGGTTGCTGTATTGTATAGTTATAGTATTAGTAATAGTTACTTGATTTGGTAGAAATTTAATTTGGTCTGTAAAAGGTGATAGATAGCTCAGAGTAAAATGTTATTACATGGATCTCAGTCATGAATTGCTGATTATGATCTATTGTGAAGGTAGGCAATCACATATTACTCATTTTCAGACAAAATAATTCTCCTGAATATGGCATTTATTGCTTCAGAAAGGGCTGTTGAGCCATCTTCTTGGTTTGATGCAGCTCCTGAGCTAAAGGTATACTCTTACACAATACTCTTAAGTAGGGAAGATCTTTTAAATTCACTTGTGGTACGTGGGTGTTGTTGGCTGGGTCAGCATTTATTAACCCTTCCTAAATAACCTTGCAAAAGTTGTGATGAGCTGCCTGTTTGAATTGCTGTTGAGGAATTTGCCCCAGTGACTTTGAAAGAAAAGGACAAACACCCAGCTCAGCATAGTACCCGGAGATGACGATGTTTCCATGGCATCTTTTTTCCTTGCCCTTCTAAGTATTGGAAATTGGAGGTTTGGGAAATACTGAATAGGATCTGAACAGATGGAAAGCTATTGTGTGGCCTGAAACTATCTTGGTTTGAAGTCAATCCTCATTTAGCATCAGTGAAAGCTTCAATTTAGACATTGGCAAGAGGGGATTGACGTAAAATCTCCACTGGACATGTGCTGCTGTTTACTGTGTAATTCACCCAAAATCAAACAAATTAATACAGAAAGGTAAAGTCACCATTGTTTTACCAGACCAAACGGCTGCTCTCTGTTTAGAGAGAGAGAGACGACTGGTGGTGGTTTAACCTGAGGGTCACCACGTCTCAGGCTAGGGGAGATGTTGAGAAAGAGAGCTGTTTGTGGTAACATCAGCCGGTACAAGAATTGAGCGTATGCTGTTGGTATTACACTGCATTGCAAATCAACTGTCCAGCCAACTGAGCTAACCAACCCCATAATAAAGGATCCAGGAATGTCAAGGGTAAATTAAGCATATTGCAGAAAGAGTTACTGCCATCCAGAGACATAGTGGTGCAATAGTAATGTTACTGGACTAGCAACAGGGACTCAAGCTGGTGGCGTGGATTTAAATCTCACCATAAAAACTGGTAGAATTTAAATTCAAATAGTAAAGAAATGTATGGAATTGAAAGCTGGTCTCAATAGTGGTGGCAGTGGAACTATCATTGATCATCATAAAAATAAAGTGGTTCGCTAAAGCGCCTTAATTCCTTTAAAAACTTACTTCTCTAATCAACCTGTTCTGGGATGCTATTACACACCTATGGAGCAGGTGGAACTTGAACCTGGATCTCCTGAGCTGGAGGTACTGATACTGCCACAAGGGCTCCTACTATTCTGCCATGCTTACCTGGTCATACCTAGATTGATTCCTAATCCAAAAGGTGTGGTCAATTCTTAAATCCTTTCTGAAATAGCTGAGCAACCAAGTGTAACAAGAGATGGACAGCAAAAAATAAATCATGAACAAAAATCATTGGTGTTAGATTAAACAGTGGAAGCTTGCCCAAATCCCACTTCCATCAAGATCAAAAAAAAAAGCCACCATTGTGCATTTCGACTGATTGTACTTGTTTTTGAGGAAATTCTTAAAATTAACTTTTCTTTGGATGTACCGATTTCTATAATTCACAAAGACACTGAAGATCATTGCACACTAATTAAACTATTTTTATGATCAACCCATTTTTTATTCTCTTGGGACCATGCTACCATCCTCAAATGTATGAAGAAATAATTTATAATGCAAAAATTAACATGTTGCTGTTCATTGCAAGGGGTGCTCCTAATTCCTACATTCATACGTTCACCTGCTAGTCCATTTTTGAACATACATTTGATTTTTTTCTTGACAATACGAAAATTTGTTTGATCAGAAACTTCTAAAATCTAAAAATCACAAAACACCAGGTCATAGTCCAACAGGTTTATTTGGAGGGTACAAGCTTTCGGAGCGCTGCTCCTTCATCAGGTAGCTAGTGGGGCAGGATCCTAGGACACAGAATTTATAGCAAGAGATCAAAGTATTATACAACTGATGTAATGTTCTAAAATGTAATGAGGCTTTTGTTTGAGTTGCTAATTATAGTAAAATGGAAATTCCTCCACAGGATTTCTTAGTAAAATAAAGAAAATAAAACCCAATTCCTTCAAAAGAGTGATTGCACATTACATTTGTGTTTAGTGGAGAAAGAATTTCCAAATCAAATTAGTGCTGCAATATTCATGCAGAACCCGGAGATTGCACGTATTAGTTTGGAGAATTAAAATCCAAATCTGGCTTCTGCAACATTACAAATACTCTCACAACGGTCATATTCTCCATGTGTTCCCCATCACTGATTGGCCTTTAACCGGGCCATTTCAGAGGGAAATTGAATGTCAACCATATGTAGGTCAGACGAGGTAAGGTAGGCACATTCCTTTCCTTAAGACATAAGTGAACCATGTGGGTTTTTATGATAATTGACAATGGTTTCAGACTCACTATTAGTCTAACTTTGATGAGTATCAGGAAGATAGGGGTTCTCAAGGGAAAGAGTGAATATTAATTCACTCATCTCTCCCATGGAGTTTTATTCCTTATGAAGCAAAACCATTCCCAGATCATTCCATAAATGTGATTTTCTTCAGACACAAAGCTTGATTTGCTTCTTTGTCATAGAAGGAGCAAAATGTTATTCAATAACAAGGTCACTACTGTCTCTGACACTGAAATCATCTGCCTCCATGCAAGGTCAATATTGCACAAAGTGCTAGCCTGCTAAAACTTTCCTTTAATATTTTTCATGCACAGTACAGGTGCTTCCTTCCTATTCAACCTATAATCACACAGTATCAAAGAACTGTTACAGTATAGGAAGAGACCATTCAGCCCAACGTACCTGCACCTGTTCTATTATCTAGAGCCAATCTCCTGCCTTTCTCCCCCACATCCCTGCACATCATTTCTATCCAACTAATCATCCAATGCCCTCTTGAATGCCTCACTTGAAGAATGAAGATTCAGTGGGTATTGGCAAAGGAGCAAGCTCATGAAGAATCAAAGACAAAAGAACATGAGCCATTTAGGGTCACAGATTTTGCTTGTGTTCTCCTTTCAAATGCTGGTGGGCAGTCTTTCTTTATCCAACATTTTCTGTTTTTGATTAAGAGTGCCAACATTTGTATCCTTCACCTTTTATCTCTGAGAATGGGAAAGTCTGTGGCTGAGATTTTGCAAGTTCTCTGGAGGTAGGTTGGGAGAACTGGTAAAATAGCAACAGAAGTAATTGGGAGGAAAGGCCTAGACCTTCCCACTACTCTAGGACACTTTCCGACTGTGTGAAAATCTAGCCCGTAACATTAATCATTCATCCTAGTATGATGTACTCTCTAGATACAATCTAATTTTGTCAAATATAATCTATATTTACATCGCTGAATGTTTCTCAGAGCCCTGTGGACATTGTATGAAAATTTCACCACCCACTACTGGAATTCACAAAGGAGACATTCCACTATTAAGCATGCACTGACGAGAAAATCTTTTGGATGTTGTTCAGATAGTAGTCTAAACATGCTGCGTTGCAAATTACACAGTGAACTATTAGTTATAAAATGAGTAGAAGCTTTGGTGCAACTATTTAAACTTCCCTGTCCTGAAACTACTCCCAAATAATTTTATTTGGCTAAAGATTAATGAAATGTTTTCTTAGTTCATTTGAATTCTTACAATGCAAGTCTTCCCCCATGTTTGCCATCGCTGTTTTCAGTACAGTCTTCATCAAGTTGTATGTATTACCTGTGGAGAACTTGGGTCTTTTTCTGATAACTATCAATACATATCCACACATTTTTAAGTAGATTTAGTGGTTTTGAATCAAAATCTCACTAGCAATGTGGTTGTGTTCCAATAAGGTCCATAAAGCATTTCCTTTCATTAAATTCATCTCTTGTTGCAAAGGGATGGGATAGTGCACAATTATAATAAAGAAAATAAAAAGTGTGCAGGCAGGTCAGACAGTGTCTGTAAACATCTAAGTCAATGATTCATCTAGTTACTCCTCACCAGGGCTCTCCTAAACTACGAATGCACACCCAAAACAGTAACTGATCATCTCTTCTTCCACTTGTTAATTGACTTGTTATCTGTTACAGTAGAAAAATTTTGGTTCCTGTTCTTTGCAAGATTGAATTGAAATGAGCTAAATAGTCATTTGAGTGGTGTGAACAGATCTGGACACCTCAGGAAGCATAGACTGACCTTGGAGGAAGTACAACGTAGGTTTACAAGAATGATATCTGGACTTCCAGAGATGAATTTATGAAGAGAGATTATACAAATTAGGCCTGTTTTCTCTAGAATTTAGAAGGCCAACGGTGATTGGGTAGATAAAGATAAACCATTTCCTTTGGTTGGCGATTCAAGAATTAGGAGGCATACTTTAAACATTACAGCCAGACTATTCAGGAGAGATGTTACGACTTCTACACACAAAGGATGGTAAAAGGTTTGGAACTTTGTTCCACAAATGGTAATGGATGCTGGTCAGTTGTTAATTTTAAATTTGAGGTAGATAATCTTTTGTTGAGCAAAGGTATTAAGGGATAAGAGCCAAAGGCAGGCATATGGTTATGCTATGATCTCATTGGATGGTGGAACAGGCCTGAGGGGCTGAATGGCCTACTTCTATTCCTATGTCATCCTTGCTTTATCTCAAGTAAGGGAAACACAATCTAAATGGGCAGCGAGGAGCACTGAATCTTTCAAAGTACAATGTAGCATTTTCTATTTCTGATTGTGAATGGCTATTCAGCTCCAGATGACTGCAAATGAACGGTAAGGTGATGTGATTCTGCTGTATGTGGACTCATGGGAAAAAAATACATATACCTGGTGAAAAAGTAACTTACTTTCCCTGGTGAGAAGGATGTTACAGAATGTAACAAGATGTACATGTGACTCTAGTGATGCTCATTTGCACTCACAACCTGATGTCACATGAGGAGTAATAGTTTGCATGGTATTATTTACTGAAGTGCATGCCCAGATAGTACACATGATATCACAATAAGAGAGATGAGGGATTTTTTAAAAAAAGAAATTCATTCACGGTATCTTTTTCTTGAAACAAATAACAAAACATTAGAGCTCTTTCTGAGAGGAAACATTCAACACATTTTGTTCCTGGCATCACCAGATCTTCAACAACTTCTTAAAAACAATTCTGTCCAGAAACATTTCTCACCAACAATTTCTGCCCTCACACCTACCCATCTAGCTCAGCAAGAAGCTTAAATCCCTTGTTTAAAGTATCCATGCTAATGTAAGCGATCATTTTAACTCCTGTGCTTCATTTCTTGTTTTAACCACAGAAATCCCCACAGTAGGTGAATTAATTAATCCATCCATTCACTAGTCAGGAGGTTTAGATTTGATTAGATTACAGTGTGGAAACAGGCCCTTCGGCCCAACAAGTCCACACCGACCCGCCGAAGCGAAACCCACCCATACCCCTACATTTACCCCTTACCTAACACTACGGACAATTTAGCATGGCCAATTCACCTGACCCTGCACATCTTTGGACTGTGGGAGGAAACCGGAGCACCCGGAGGAAACCCACGCAGACACGGGGAGAATGTGCAAACTCCACACAGTCAGTCGCCTGAGGCGGGAATTGAACCCGGGTCTCTGGCGCTGTGAGGCAGCAGTGCTAACCACTGTGCCACCGTGCCGCCCTGTGAGAACAGGATTTTGCATACCAGGATGGAATCATTCTGAAAATAAGGTAAATGATGTAGGAATGGGTGAGATTCAAAATCTTTTTAACCAGAGAAGGCAGTGTAAGGTTTCCTCTTTGGGCCTGGAGGAGTATAGTGTGATAATATTGCTTCACAAGAATTTTTAAAAAATCTTTTAAGGTTTGTTGATACTAATTGACTCAAATTATACCATCAGATTTTGCTGGTGGACATCAACTTATTTTAATTGAATCATTAAGGTAAGGGATAAATGGATGAAGAGCTTTCACTGATGGAATATTTTGAAATGAGACTGCTGGGACACTGGTAGGTTTTGAGGCAGACATATGCAATGCTGCATTCTGTAAAAACATCTACATTCAAGCACAGTGGTTCAGTAGTTAGCACTGCTGCCCTCACAGCATCAGGGACCCGGGTTCAATTCTACCCTCAGGCAACTGAGTGGAGTTTGCATATTCTTCCAGTGCCTGCATGTGGTTGCTCTGGTTTCCTCCCACATTCCAAAGATATGCAGGTTAAGTGGATGCAGGTTAAGTGGGAAATGCAGGGATTACAGCAATTGGATGGGTTGGTCTTTGGAGGGTTGGAATGGACTTGATGGGCTGCATGACCTGCTTCCACACTGTAGGGATTTTATGATTCTAGACAGAAGATTCATGTCTAGCTTCATACTTCAGCATCGGGTTCATTTAACAGTAGAGGGCTTACGCCCGAAACGTCAACTCTCCTGCTCCTCGGAGGCTGCCTGACTTGCTGTGCTTTGCCAGCGCCACACTTTTCAACTCTTATTTAACAGTGGGTCCAGCAATTTGTGTGACTTTGCAGTTCCTTCTATAAATTGAATCAGGGGCAATAAAGCCCCACGGTTGCTGATATAGGTGCAAATGTGACTGGAAATACCAACTAGACAGTTTAACCTCCCGACCTTACCCCATCTATTCAGCCAGTTGGACAGGGATAAAAGCATCCCTTATTTATTTTATTCTTTATTAAAAATCAATAGTTTAAAAAAAAATTGAATTTTTATACAAAAGTACGATTTTCTGCTGAACAGAAAGATGTTTAGTTGCAAAATACTCAGGCTGCCGACAGACAATAATGATGTTCAGAGACATAGCCCAGTAGCAGGAAGGAATTATTTCAAAACTAATTACAGACTGAGCAAATGATTCCAACCTCACAGCCATGTGGTGGGAGTGAAAGGGAATAAAACAGCGTTTAGATAGCAGATTTCCTTGTCACAGTTCATCCCTGCTGTGGGTCCTGACCTGAATGCAGGTCATTGTGCCCTGGGGTATGGATACAGCTAAACCTTTCCCAAACAAGCATTAAAGCAGTCATCCAGAATTGTATGTGCACAGTCCCCAAGCAGCTGAGTCTTAGAGTAGTGCTGGAGAGGGTCTGATTTCAGGCTAATCCTCTGCACAAGGATGGTGCATAGCATACCAATGCCACAAGACAAACGCACTTTAATATAAAATTAGGCCAAAAGAAATATACTTTATTATAAAATTAGGGCAAGGGTTCTTGTGGTACAGTGGCAATGTCCCTACCTCTTAGCCTGGGTTCAAGTTCCACCCACTCCACATGTAGGTAACATCTCTGAACAGTTTGATTAAAATATCTATAAAATCAAGGCAATGAACTGATTCTTTTCTTGTTATATAATTAAATAAACAGATAAATCAGAGACTGTGGGAGAAAAGATGGTACTAATATTCCGACAGTACTTGAAATGTTGCACGTCCAACAGTATCTCACACTCTGTGGTTTTATGTCTCTAGAAAACCACTACAGAATATGCTGGAGATCTCTGCATAGATTTTAAAGGCATCCACCTATAACAACTAGGAGCTATTTAACATCTTCAATTTAAGGTACTTTGATTTTGCAGAAGGCCTGTGGTCTGTGTTTCTAACACCCAAATCTGTTATGGCTGATGTGAGGCCCCTTGAGATATCTGGTGGGTTTGCCATTAGCTTGCACAATGTTAGTGCAGTAGCTGTCAGTCCCACTGGCATAAGCCTTAAGGCAATACCAACATAACTTTCATTGTTTACAAAATACTTGGGAACAGAAATAACATAAGAAACGCAGATTTTGAGAAATGATAAAGTATGAAAAGTAATCCACAGCGCATAGAGAAATCTCCAACATGCCTGGGGTACATTAGCTCATGTTTGTATCTCACAATCCGTCACTCCCAACACACACTTCCCACATACATGCCATTTCCTTGCATATTTGATATCATGTCACATACGTATCATGGGGAGAGGGATATTATATGAATGAGTTCATTATTTGGACATTGTACTTACTCTGGGATCTCGTTTGCAAGATGGCTTGAGAGTAGAGAAAACAAGGACATACATAAGAGACAAAACAGACACCACACCATAAGAAAACTGGGACAAGCACAAACCACTTGTTGAAGGAGAATTTTCAGCAACCAGATAAAACAAAAGAAGGCAAGAAGGTTTCAGTACAGAAAAACTGCTTCATACTAAGATTTCTGTATGGATTGACCAGTTACATATGAAGACTTAAAGTGACACACATAGATTTAAGCATCAGAACAACACAAAAACAAGAGCCAAACTGCATGTTTTTACAGTGAATCTTGACCTTTCTAACCTTAATTAACCTAGAATACTGTAGTATTTGAACCCTCCTCATTTTCAATACACAAGTTATGTCAAATCTTCAAAGGTCTTCAGAGTTGCAGTTGCCTGTTGGGGTTAGCATCACCTTACAATAACTATTCTTTATGTTTGCCGATTAAAAGTGACCTTGAAAATAGATGTAAGCCCTCAGTCCCCAAAGAGAAAGTTCTAGTGAAAGTCGATCAACTTGTATGATACAAAAATCATACTCATATGGGAATTAGATATTGATTTCAAGGTGTGTGCAAGCCAGGTCGAAGGCAAAAGTGCATACCTTGTCCCACTATCTGTGAGAATTGTCTTCAAATAGTTTAAAGATGTGTGTTGACAAAATGGTCTGAAATATTGATGGACAGGTTACCCAATACACCTCCATGTACATTAATAATGTTAATGTAGAGATTGGAGAATATTGGTCAGGTAGTGAATGGTGCAGAAATTTCAAAAATTAGGGCAAAAGTAAATTTCAAGTCAATTTGGTATTTGATTATGTCAAGTATTGAACATTTTATCAACAGTTATTCATATGCAAAGAACGTGACATACCTCCTTGTTACTGAATTGTGATATTCTATGAATGTCCGTCCATTAAACGCCACAGATTCACTCTCACCTGCAGACTTCTCTTCAAGCGCTACAGAAACAGGGGAAATTGTAGTCAAATTATAGTCAGCCATCACTTTTAGAATAAAGCTAAACACATGGCTTATAAACATCAAATGCTGGAGATTGCTTGATGAAGAGTCAACTAAACCTGAAACGTTAGTTTACTCTCTCTCCACAGATGCTGCCTGACCAGCTGTGATCTTCAGCATTTGTTGTTTTCAGTACAGATTCAGTACATCTGCAGTAATTTGTTTCTAAATACATGGCATAGTGCAAAAGTCCCATCAACATTTGTTTTCAATTCTGAGCAGAAAGGAATACAATGTGAAATTTCACAACTGAGGGGCCTCATGTCATATTTTAAGTGGCTAATGACACTATAGAATTTGCTTGCTGTCGTGGTTAGGTACAAGCTAAAATCTAGTTGACTTGTATCCTTAGTAACAAGAGGCTGACAAATTAGGCAACAGAGCCTGAGCTTAAAATAACAACGATCTAGTCTTGTCACTCTTAGACAAATCTCAAACTAGCGTCCCTGAAAGAAAAGCCACAATTTGTGGGGCAGACAGCGTGATGTTCAATAAGTAGCAGCAAAAATCCTTTAGTCGACTAAATATGCAACTTACACACTCAAGCATATCTATACAGCTCAGTAATTACCTTCCATCTGTCTCCTAAGTTTTAGGATGTATTAGTGAAATTTATTTCAAGGGATTTCCTAATGATGAAGCTAGCCACTACAGTGCCCGATACAGGACTGACTCATGTGAAGATGGAAAGTCCCAGATCTGATTCCCCCCCCTATTATGTTGCATTAGCTGAACTGCGTGACTATATCACATTAACTGCCCATAATAAAACTGGACTGGAGGGGTGAGGTTGATTTTGTGGAGGTCGTTTGGGGGTGGGGGAAAGAGGGTGAATAAACCATCTGGGCTTTTCTATCCAACTATCCCCCTACTAAGGGAAGTGTCTTAGCAGAATTGACGTGTGTGGACATCCAATAAGCTGGTGAGGCACATCCTGTGCACACCCATGATAATGCATTGTCTTGTTCACCACAAACTATTGCCATTAGAGTGAAGTACTGCAGGTGACTAACACATCCAGAATCTTCAAAAGGAGAGCTGGAACAGAAATTATAACACACTGGCTGCTTCTGAATTTATATTATGAAATTCACAATTATTTAGCTGCTTATAGAATATTAAAATATTACAGTGTCTGCTTAGATCCACATATTGTCCAGTATTTGCAAAGTATGCACATACAGCAGATTGTTCATAACACTGTTTATTTAAGAGCATTTTTGTGGGTTTAACATTCTACACACAACATTCTTTTACTGATATTAATAAGTGTTAATTCAGTTTCCAATAATGACTTGGGTAAGTTTATCCAATGAGTTGACACAGCCTGGAGTGGCCCTGCTCTCTTTGTGTGTCTGTGCTGAGTTCATTCATCTATAATTGGGTACTGTCAGCACTTGGGTAGCATTAAGCTTGACTTTGAATGACGAGATTTGGGGTTCAAATTCCACTCCAGGGCATGAGCACGAAAGTCAATGCTGATGCTCTGCTGCCATACAAAGGGAAACCTCATTGATGGAGGTGCTCCTTTTCAGATACCTGTCAAGCCAAGGACCCATCCAAAAAGCTCCTGTGGCACTATTTCAAGGAAACTTTGCACCATTAACCCCTGTCCTGGCCAAAGTTGATTATCTCAGTTGGCTGGACACAGGTTTGCAATTGCAAGATGATACCAACATTGTGAGTTCAAGTCCAGTACTGGAGAAGGTCCCACCTCATCAAACTTCCCTTCTCTAAACTGAGCAGCCTGTAGTCATCTGGATACGATGTGGGCGTCACTGGCTAGGCCAGCACTTAATTGCCCGTCCCTAAGTGTCCAGTAGGCATTTAAAAATCAACCACATTGATGTGGACCTGGAGTCACGTTGGCCAGATCAGTAAGGATGGCAGTTTTCCTTCCCTAATGGGAATTATTGAACCAGACGGTTTGTGATCGGCGCTAGATTAATGTAAGCCTTTTCTGTGACTGACCTCAGTCCTAATCTAGAGAAGAGGAGAATGAGTCAGTGATGCCATTTCTGGGGTGAAATATTCCATGAGCAATGAGAGATCGTTGCAGATCCTTTTCAGAATCCTCCTCTGGAATTTGGTTCCACAGGAGCAGTGGAGATCCTTCCTGTCTGGAGCTGACAGCCAATCAGAGACAACAGCTCCTGCACTCAGCAGCGGAAAGGAGAAAGTTGGGGGCCTGCTGTTGAAAGTGCAACTCCAGAGTGTCCCAGGATGCAGAATCAGTGAAAATGACGTGTGAAATGTGGAGGGGTTTTACAAGGTGGGGGTAGTGAGGAGAAGGTGGGCGGCACGGTGGCACAGTGGTTAGCACTGCTGCCTCACAGCGCC
>NC_057743.1:33299256-33317194 GCF_004010195.1 Chiloscyllium plagiosum
GGTTTCCTCCCACAGTCCAAAGATGTGCAGGTCAGGTGAATTGGCCATGCTAAATTGCCCGTAGTGTTAGGTAAGGGATAAATGTAGGGGTATGGGTGGGTTGCGCTTCGGCAGGGCGGTGTGGACTTGTTGGACCGAAGGGCCTGTTTCCACACTGTAATCTAATCTAATCTAAAAAAAAAGGGAGCAGGAAATACTGTACAGAAGCGAATGTAAAGGAGGGGGATGTCTCTCAGTGACCACTCCCTGCCTGATGTCCATGCTGAATGAGTTCCCCTCCAAAAATCTCCACCTCCACGCTCACCCTCTCCCCCTAAACAGACACGCCCTCTTCCTCCTTCTGGGAAGGCTGCACAGCGACTGGCCTGCCTGATGCTGGATTAATTCCAGGATTCCTCGTCGGAGGAGTCCCTGAAGTGGTCTTTAACTAGCCATTATCTACAATTCCGGAGTGTGATTGTTTGGTAAAAGCATTCATGCCAGTGACTGAACCAGCATTTATTATCCAGAGGGCTGTTAAAAGTCAAGAACATTGCTGTGGGTTTGGAGTCAGATGTAAGTCAGAACAACTAAGGATGGCAGATCTCCTTCCCTAATGTGCATTAGGAAACAAATGGGTGTTCATATCAATTGATGGTGGTTACTTGCTCATTATTCAACTAGCTTTTTATTTCCAGATAGTTATTCAGTTCAAATTTCACTATCTGCCTGGGTGGTATTCAAACCCATGCATCTGCCCGGGGTTCTTGATTACCGGTGGTCTGACATTACCACTGTGCTGCATCTTCCCCTTACTCTGCTGGTTTTGGATGAGTGCAGGTCCAACAACATGCCAGAAGTACACCACCATTCTGGGAAAGGCAGCTCGCTTAATTGGCGCCTCAGCGTTCACTCCCTTTACCACTGATGCACAGTGGCAGCAGTGTTAACTATCTACATGATATAGTGCTTCAAACCCCAAGCTTCTTTAGGCAGCACCTTCCAAAGCCATCACCTTTACCATCTAGAAGGACAAGGAAAGTAGATATGTCAGAACACCACCACCTGCAAGTTCACCTCCAAGTCACTCACCATCCTGACTTAAGAATATATCAGCATTCCTTCATGGACACTGGATCCAAATTCTCTAACTCCCTCCCAAACAGCACTGTGGGTGTCCCTACACTGCAGGGACTGTGGCAGTTCAAGTCAGCAGCTCTTCTTCCAGGACAATTTGGGATTGGAAACAAATGCTGGCTTAGCCAGCAACACCTTCATCTTTTAGACATGTTTTAATGATTAGCAGTAGGTCAGGAAGGTCAACCATGAAACTTGCTGTTCAGAACTTATTTCTGGCAGACGTGGGAAGGCAGTGGGAACTGGGTACACCAAACCATGGGGTATGACATTCCCACGTCCTATCTTGCGACCTCCAGAAACACAAGATTTCACCCTTGATCACAATAAGGTGGCTGTTGGAAATGTGCGGAAGTTGATTTCAAGCTTTATGCTTTGTGTGGATGATGAGCCTCTCCTAATCCATTGTCAAAGTTCACAAGCGCAATAACAAGTCCGTACCTTAAAGAGGAAAACAACAGATGAAACAGACAAACAATGGCCAGATTTTCACATGAAACAAGATTACCTTTTTCACACTGTGATCCTGAGAAGCCACGCTGGCACATGCAATCATATTCCTCGAGTTTTGGACTACAGATTCCACCATTGCGGCACGGATTACGCCTTGCCGTGCAGGGATGAGAGCGGTAATTGGAGATCTCCATTGCCTTTCTAATATTTTCTTTCTTAAGCAGTGGAATAGATTTTATTGAAAGCTAAGAGCAAAGAGAAAAGCAATTAGGAAACAATCACCAATTTTGAAACTCAGGAAAAAAGCAAAAAGCACTCATTTGATTCAGCCATTTTGTTTTGATGAATTTAGTTTCAAAAATTCAAGATTAATTTTTTTTGCCAATGAAACAAACTCAATCCATAATCTGAATCAATTTTTGTTCAGAGTTGGAGAAGGAGAATGGGCACCAAATGCAATCTCGTGCAGCTTGTTATCTATATCCTCACCTCGGCTCTGAAAATGGGAAGCAATCAACAGAAAGGGAATAGACTCCTTTTCAAATTTGAGTTAGACAGCAGGTTCCCAATGGTGAAGAGCCAGAGAAGACCCAATACTCTCAGATTACCAACTCCATTGGCTGAACAGGCAGAGGTTGTTCGTCTGAAGATGGGGAGGGGGCCACTTTCTTTTTTAACTTTTAAACACCCACAGTGGCCCGTTCTTGATCTTGGATGGGAAATTCAACCATAATATGGCCAGAAGGTGAGGTGTGGTCCAGAGCCCGTTAGGGAAGCAGGAATCACATGGACACCCACTGTTCCTGCCCTAACTCTATTGTGTTGGCCATAACTCATGCAGATTGCCCACATTGATGACTGGAACTCCCAGCTGATGCAAGAATGTGGCCTTCGTTGGGCCTCTCTCTTGACAAAATGATCTTGCAGGTACTAGACACCCCCTGGTTGGGTCCAAGGAGTAGGTGTGGACAGAGAGCCAGTTTCTGAAAACTGCCCGGGTTGGTATTGTGACTGGTAGCCAATGGAATGGTGCCAAATTACAGCCCCACACCCTTATGATCCAGAGCCCAATTTTGATTGAAAGTATGAGCCCTGATTCAGGACTTTGAGCACAGAAATAGGAATAAACCATCCACTTCCTCGAACCTATTCCGTTATTCAACTTGTATCATAATTCCATCAATCCACCTTCTTTCTGTAATCTGTAATAGCTCTGCCTAACAAAAGTCTATCAGTCTCAGTTCTGGAATGTTCCATTGATCTCCCATCTGAGCATCTTTCCTCAGAAAGCGTATTTACGATTTCTACGACTCTTCCATGAAGAAATCCTCCTGACATCATCCCAAGAGACCCATGCATGATTTCAATCAAAGTCTTCGCAAAATGGAATGCCACTCAAATTGGTGAATCTCCTCCTGACCACCATCTTGGACGGCGGTTGAAGGTGGGATTGTTGGGTGCAGACAGAATTGCTGCCTTTTTTGGGCACAATTAAGGAAGGAGGCAGAGTTAAGGCAGCATGGTGGCTCAGTGGTTAGCACTGCTGTCTCACAGTACCAGCCTCAGGTGACTATCTGTGTGGAGTTTGCACATTCTCCCCGTGTCTGTGTGGGTTTCCTCCGGGTGCTCCGGTTTCTTCCCCCAGTCCAAAGATTTGCAGGTCAAGTGAATTGGCCATGCTAAATTGCCCATAGTGTGAGGGGAATTAGTCAGAGCGAAATGGGTCTGGGTGGGTTACTGTTCAGAAGATCGGTGTGGACTGGTTGGGCCGAAGGGCCTGTTTCCACACTGTAGGGAATCTAATCTTTAATCAAGAAAGGCTAAAGAGAGGAATATAATTTTGGAGGGAATAATTTCAAAACAGAAAACCGAGGTGTATTAACTAGACACTGTGCACCAAAGGAAAATAAAATGCCAGCTCTTGATGCCCACTGCGCCAAGTCTTGCTTTTTACTCAAGCCAAATTGATCAGAAAGCACTTTTTACACTTAAAATTCAACATGCATTACAAATATATATCTTCAACATAATTAACAGAACATTCTCATAACAAATTAAAAACTGGATAATGGGCAGTACGAATACTAAGAAAATGGACAAATGATGAGATTAAGTCTTGGAGAGGGGACAAGGCTAATTAGCACAAACATCTCATGATTTTTAACCAGTGCTCTGTCCCCAGTTTCTCAAGCTGCTAAAGTTTCTCATTCTGTTTACCTTTTGAATTGCTCCTTTAAATCCAGAGGTGATTGCAGCTGCACGGGCAAACTCATTGAACTCCGGTGCTCCACCTACATACAAGGCTTCCTTGAGGTTCAATGCTGTGTGCGGGGTCTTGGGATGAAGAACATCTTTTATTTAATGACACGATCAGGCTCAGATGATATTTGTCTGAATAATTATACATCAATAATTAAGCCAGCAGCCAATGTGGCATAATATTTCAACATAAAGTCAGTCTGTCAATGTAACAATAAGGTTTTACACTGGTGGGTATTTTATTTTGTTAAAGCTGCATTACCACAACAGTCATACACCAAGGGCTTTTTATTTCTCAGTCACTTGCAGTAACAGGCTAAATTGATTGTTTAGAAGTGGACAGACTGACTTTAAGCTTCAGTACTGTTATTTGGGATATAAATTTATAACAATGGAGTGACAAACTACTTAAAGGTATGAAGTGATGAGAAAGGAGTGTTGTTGATATTGTTTGTGGAGGACACTTGGGCTGAAAACCAACTTTTTCTGAATACAGATCATGGATAGAAAGAATAAGTGTAAAAAAAACTTCAGTGAACTGGAATTGAAACAATGATATTCCAGCTGAACCAACATCTCTGGTTCACACTACACTATTGAAGTCTGTTTCTGATTACAAGTTTGTTTTAAAAATGAAGAAATGCTACTTACCACATTTCAGCCAAAGGTTTAGATTTTGAAAGGAAAATATTTAATTATAATAGCCTTAAAAAAAAAAGGAACTTTTTTGAAATAAAAGGAGCTGCAGATTTTGGAAATCAGTAACAAAAACAAAACCTGTACTTCCTCTCGACAGATGCTGCTGTGTTTTTCCAGCAATGTCTTGTTTTTGATCAATTTGATAATATCCAAGTACAGAACTGCTGACATGATTTGAAACAAAAGTAGAAATTGTTGGAGAAACTCGGCAAGTCTGGCCACATCTTTGGAGAGAAAACACAGAGTTGACATTTCAAGTCCAGTGACCTTTCCTCAGAACCCTGTTCAAAATCTTTCTCAAAACACACAATCATTTATGTCAGATGCTAATGAATCTACAGCGATGACAAATAAATCCTTTTCACATTCCCCTGTTCTGAAGGAGGGTCACTGGACCTGAAATGCTAACTCTGCCTTCTCTCTGCAGATGCTGTGAGATCTGCTGAGTTTCTCCAGCGATTTCTGTTTTTTGTTTGTTTTTGATCTCCAGCACCCGCAGTTCTTTGGTTATAACTGCTCGAGTGACTTGTTGCTTGTCAGGAAGATCCTCATTCAGTCCTTTCTCCTGAGCTAGCATTCTACCCTCCCCAAAAAGACTGTTGTTAAAGTCTAAAAAATACCAATGAACAGCTGGTGTCTGTGTCTAAAGTTTTGGATCAGGTCACGTCTGTGACTTGTTCAAACTTGTATATATTTAAAATAGAGTCCTTCACATGACAAAAACAGAAATCTAGCCGCAAGTGTCCTAACTAATTAACAGTGAACACTTATGGATGTTCTGGAGTATTTGCCTTCTGTTCATACTCAATCTTTATGGTTCAACTGTCAGGCATGAACACAGGCTAACGGGCAGAGCAAAGGCTCAACTGTGTTCCCATTTAATTTATTTGTGACCGTTCATATTTTTATTCGGAAAGTGGTGTCTTTTTCTTGTTTTCACCGGTCTTTGTGTTACTGAACGCTAAATGTGGCCTTTGAAATTCTCTCTCAAAAAACATGATCATTTGTATCACACACTAATGAATATATTGCCAGCCATGACAAATAAATCCCTTTCACAATCCCCGTCAAGTGCTGCGATGAATGTGTAACCAGAAACAGACCGCGGGTAGTGATTTGAGCTCATGTGTGCCAAATGGGAATGCAAGACAAGATTAAATATGCATGAGATGAATGAATAATGTCAAACAAATTCAGTAAAAGCCTCATGAGGAAAAACACACACAAACCAGTACACACAAGCAATGTAATGACATACTTATCAGGTTAGTGGTGATCTTGCTTGTTTATAAAGATGTACATTAAAGTAAAGTACCTTTAATAGAGATTACCACAGGCACTTCAGTTTCTAAATGCACAGAACAGGACTGTACATTTATAAAAACTAGTTTAGATTTGAATATTCTAATGAGATCTTAATGATTGATAAGTTATTACAGATTATGAAATTCACATTGAAATGCTAAATATGGAGTTGTGTATTTCAAAAATTCACAGCTTGAATTTTCCACACATTTCCCATCCCACTGCTTTCTTTCTTCAAAACAATTTTGACATTTAATTGGGCCCTCAATCCACTGATTCGATCATTATTTGTATAATTAGAAGTTTTACTTATAGAGTTTTAAAACTGATCCAGAAAAAATCTCAGAGAATACTGGAAGGCACTCAGCAGTTCTGCCAGAGGCCTGGTTTGGAAGCAGAAACGGAGTTAAAGTTTCGAGTCCAATATGATACTTCTTCAGATGAATTCTCTCACCACAGATGCTGACAGACCTGCTGAGTTTGTCCAGCATTTTCTGTGTTCCAGATTTTCAGCATCCACAGGTATTACTGAAGATTAATCAAGCCAGAGATGACAATGTTCGGATAAATATTCTCTTTTTTAGTTCATATTAAGTTTGTATTGTTTAAATTTAATGGTAATATAAACCAACAAGAATATTTTACATGTCTGTAACTTTTTTATGGTTAGTGTCTGATTAGAGAATAAAATATGGATAAACTAAAGTTTAAATTTAAATTAATCCAACAGCCATTGCTCAATTACATGTTGTGTAAAAGTCATCAAATTAGACAAATCCAAAGTTTTACTCTCATTGTTGTTAAGTCTTTGGCTCCTGCTCTTGCTGAAAGGTCAGCTTATCAAGACAAGAAGAAAATAAAATGGAATAATGGGCTTTATTTTTCTTTTACAGAATTCATCAATAATGTATTTTTCAACAGTTAGCATTTTATTTTGGACAATCAGCAGATTTTCTTTCCTTGTATTTGTGTAATATTGTTCTATATTTTTACTTCATTTCATTTCAGAAGGAAATCTCAGACGCTTTGTCGTTGTGAACTTGATATAAAGCTCGTAATCCAATGTCAGAACTCGTGTCATAATGAGAGATATTGAATTTATTTGGTCTCGAAACATTGACTAGGGGGTATGCATTTAAGGTGAGAAGGGAAAGTTCAAAGGAGATGTAAGGGGCAGGTTTTTTTTTCACAGAATAGTAGGAAACTGGAATCTGCTGCCGGGGTGGTGGTGGAGGCAGGTGCGATAGGGACATTTAAGGGACTTTGAGATAAGCACACAAATATACGAGGAATGGAGGGATATGGACCTAGGGCAGGCAGAAGGGATTAGTTTATTTGTCGTCATGTTTGGCATAACATTGTGGGCCAGAGGGCCCATTCATGTGCTGTACAAGTCTATCGTCTATGTATTAACTCTCTCTCCACAGATGCAGCAAGACGTGCTTTTGCTTTTATTGTGAGAACGTATGGACTTTGTGCCACCAAAATAAAACTTGCTGATCAATCTGTCAGTAGCAGAGATGAATTTGCAGCACATTTGTTTATAAAGCTGTCACAGAAGTCAGATCATTAAAACTAATCTTACAAAGATGGAGATTGTAAAAACAGTAAGGTTAAAATTTACATAATGTAAAATTGATTACATTTGTGCCTGTTAGACTGCAGTTTCCATGCTCACTTCTTCGTTAATCTTTATTTGCTCTCTCTCTGGTTTTTCTTTTATTCCCCTAATTCTTGTTATTTTTGGTTTGGTATTATATGCATTTTTAACTTTATTTTAATACTTTGTACTCCTATTATCCTGATTTTACTTTTTCTGTTTTTCACTTTGTTTTTAGAACAAATTACTCAACAAATATTATACTTTTAATGTTCTGAAACCAAACAAATTTAGTACCAGTTTGCTGACTGCCAGTAAGGAACACGATGTGATGACATTGGCATGGCCGTAAGTTTAGAGCAGCAGCCAGGTGTAGGCAACTGTTATGCTCAGGGAATGTTCTGCATGGCCTATCAGATGGACTACCTGGTAATGAAACCCTGTGGTTGGAGACCAGATGAGTTATTGCCTGTTTCCTTCCCCTACCTGCCAGACTGTGATAATGACTGTGACTGCGACACCAGGATCTACAAGATGAATTGCATGCAGTGAGGGCCCTATCTGAGGTGTCTCCTTACCAGTACGGTCCCTGAAAGCAGAGCCTGAGCAGGGTGACAGAATCACTTTGGATTTAAACAAAAGAGCCAAAGTGCCTGTTTGAGTTATTTTTCAGGGTAGCAGCAACTCAAGCGGAGAGGTAGCAACAACACAGTGGTGTTCCTTTTCAGAAAGACCGTCATGTTAAGTGTCGATTAGGCAATGGGCCTTCCCAGGGATTCCAGCAGAGGCAGACATTCCCCACTGGGAGCTGCCAGTCAATCGGTGACTGACAGCTCTGCCATTATTGGTCAGCACCCACCAAGGGAGTGGTGCCATCTCTCAGCAGTGCAACCCACCCGAAGGCTCAGGATCGCTATGGGATCAAGGCTGCAAGTGGGTGATGGTGTGGGCGTAATTACAGTGAAGTTAGGGAATCAATAGCAAGGACACGGGTCCCTCCTTCCCAATTCAGGATCTCTCGATTATGCATTAGCCTGTGGACCTGGTACACGTGAAGTGGGGGAAAGTGAGGACTACAGGTGCTGAAGATTAGAGTCGAGAGTGTGCTGCTGGAAAAGCACAGCAGGTCAGGCAGCAAAAGCCCTTCATCAGGAATGTGAAGCCTACATATAATCCTGACATGCTTAGCTTTACAGATTTCCTGCACTGGCAAGCCCGCTGCCTGCTGTTGGGTGAATACCAGCCGCGGTGGGAGGTGACCCTTATGTGGGCACACTGGAACAAATTCAGCTGATGGCACAGTGGGCAAGACCATTCGCGACATTTTCTACCCTGGACCTGACCAGAGTAGGAATCCTCTGTGGGAAGAATCCTCCTCCAATAGCCACTCATCTGAGTAAGTCTCCGTACACCCACCATGGGGTTAGACTGCCCAATGAGTATACTGAACACCCAGTGAAAATAATGAAAGCCCAATGACTATACTGATAGCCCAATGAGTATACTGATAGCCCAGTCAGTATACTGATAGCCCAGTCAGTATACTTATAACCCAATGACTGTACCGATAGCCCAGTGAGTATACTGATAGCCCAGTGAGTATACTGATAGTCCAATGAGTATACTGACAGCCCAATGAGTATACTGATAGCCCAATGAGTATACTGATAGCCCAATGAGTATACTGATAGCCCAATGACTGTACTGATAGCCCAATGACTGTACTGATAGCCCATTGAGTATACTGATAGCCCGGTCAGTATACTGATAGCCCGGTGAGTATACTGATAGCCCGGTGAATATACTGATAGCCCGGTCAGTATACTGATAGCCCAGTGAGTATACTGATAGCCCAATGAGTATACTGACAGCCCAATGAGTATACTGATAGCCCAGTGAGTATACTGACAGCTCAATCAGTATACTGACAGCTCAATCAGTATACTGATAGCCCAGTGAGTATACTGATAGCCCAGTGAATGTACTGATAGCCCAGTGAATGTACTGATAGCCCAGTGAATGTACTGATAGCCCAGTGAGTGTACTGATAGCCCAGTGAGTGTACTGATAGCCCAGTGAGTATACTGACAGCTCAATAGGTATACTGATAGCCCAATGAGTACACTGCTAGCTCAATGAGTATATTGATAGCCCAATAAGTATACAGATAGCCCAGTCAGTATACTAATAGCCCAGTCAGTAAACTGATAGCCCAGTCAGTAAACTGATAGCCCAATGAGGCCAGAACTAGACAGGAAGGGGCAGGCTACAGGACATTACTATATAACATAAGTCCCGCTGAATCTCCATTTCCAATTAGCCCACCTTCATCATCACTAACATTTCATGACCTGAATTTTGAAGAGGTTATGTAATGCAAAACTAGATGTTCTACAACTACCTCTACGTTTAGCAATGGAATTGGATGAGTTTAGAATGGGATAACAATGTTGTGAGAGTGATGACACCAATTTTTCTTTTGGTTTTGTTTTGTTTTACCTTGCGTGATTTCTTAAATCCAGAAAGCACATCAGAATAAGTACAAGAAACATAAGAGAAAAAAGTGAATCAGTAAGTGTGAAATAAAGAATACATAGTCAAACACATTAGTAACTAATCAGAACATTAACAATATTTCAAGGGCTGCGAGACACTTTGTTAGGGATGGAGATTAACTTCCCGGATGAGCTTCGGTAATTGCACAGACTGTAAGTGCAATCATCACATAGTTTTGTACATATCCCTCCTGCAGCCACATTCACAGACATGCATTTCACTGCATAGAAAGAACTTCATTAAAAGCGGTCACCATGGATATTGGATATTGGATAAGTGATGTGTTCCTGGTAACATCAGGGCAAACAACCCCAAATTCACCTGCGCCTGTGGAAGAGTCAAAGAGCCTCAGTGCCTCCCCCAGTGCAGCGAGATGAGAAAATTACTGTGCAGTCTTCAAATCTACTCCTCTCTGTTCCAGCACACTGGAATGGCGGCTACTTCTGAAAGATTTCCCTCTCCACCAATAAGTTTATTCCTCCATAACTCCTTGCATGGAACACAGGCTGCTTGTTTAATGAAGTAAGGGCCTTGAGCCACTTATAAAGATTGACTGACTACCATGAGTTTGTCTGTGTATCAGCAATTTGCACGTGCTGAACAGCAACCTCCAATATGGTGGAAAAGAAAGGCATGTGCATGACAAGCTGGAGGTACACTATATCCGTGTAGGCAAAAAATAAAATCTGCCACATTGAGCACGCAGTAGAACCTGGAACTTCCTGTTTGCTTCATTAAATAGAAGGACTATTGGCTGCTTGAGAAACCTTTTAGGATGCATTCCTGTACTGGTCCCAGGTGTGTTTTGGAAAACTGGGCCTGGGTGACATTTGGCTTACCAAGCTGTCCTTGAAGAGAGGCCTTTATGAGCTGCATCAAATACTTGGTTGGACATGGAGCCAGGAGATGCAGGAATGTTCTTCAGGACCCCACATTAAAACCACACAAGACTGGACAGGCCACCATGGACCATCATCATGTCTCGTTGTTCCTCTCTTGATCTTGGCTCTCACCCTTGCCAATCACTGCAGACCATTTCCCACCCTTCCTTCCTGGTGGTTACACTCTCTATCTTCCAACTGCAAAACCCCACCTCTCCCAAATGGTCTTCCTTTAATGGCTGACCTGTGGGACCTTTCAGTCCTTTTTCTTTTACTGCCCAGTGGCTCATTGCAATCCCATTTCTCACGCTAAATAATGAAAACCTGAAAACCAACCAAATCTGGGTACACATGAAATTTTACACTGTTATCTTTTAAGTTAGAGTAATCAGTTTAGAATTGATCAAGCTTTCCATATCTAACGATAGCATGTGCCACCTACTTCTCCAGAACACCTGCCCATTTGTCAGTAAGTCATAAAAGGGGTTTTTCTGAGAACCTTTTTGGATTCCATGACTTTTGTGGCTTGGTCTCTGCTTCATCACATTTGCACACACACACACCACCCACGTAGACGCTACTATTTTAATAGTTCACAGAGAGAGCAAATCTTCTGCATTCAAACCGCCTGGAAATTAAAATCTCTTAACTGATGTAGCGAGGAGAACACCTCCACACATGCAGTCCCTGCTAAAGGAAAATTTCTTTTCTGTTGACTTGTATCAGATCTGGTCCTAAACGTCAGTGGTAAAATGGTCTCTCTAGCCTTCAGTGAACATTTTTCAACCATCTTGCCCTTTCACCCACCTCTGTCCCACAACCCCGATCAGGTAAACTCTTTTGAGATCCCATTCAGGTGTAAATTTTACACTCCCATGTCATCATAGGGGACGGGGACTGTACACAAGAGCTGTATTTTTGGCGGTTACTTTGATTGTCATGACCATTCAGACTGTTTCCAAAATATTCAACCACACAGCAAGATAGCAGCCAGAATTTATTTCCTAGTCCATTACAAGCATCTTGTAATTGTTATGTAGCCCAGTATTACCATCAAAACTGAGGTCCATTCGATTGACTGCATTTTGGATTATCCGAACAATTTCGCAAGATCCTGATACTTGGCTAACTGTGTTATCCAGCATTTGATTAACCAAACGAAATACTCCCCACCCGTGTCCTTCAGATAATCAAGGTTCCTCTGACCCAGGATCCTTCAGGAGAAAGTGAGGTCTGCAGATGCTGGAGATCAGAGCTGGAAATGTGTTGCTGGAAAAGCGCAGCAGGTCAGGCAGCATCCAGGGAACAGGAGAATCGACGTTTCGGGCATAAGCCCTTCTTCAGGAAGGGCTTATGCCCGAAACGTCGATTCTCCTGTTCCCTGGATGCTGCCTGACCTGCTGCGCTTTTCCAGCAACACATTTCCACCCAGGATCCTTCAGTCTACTGATAGCCCTTGCACAGAACCCTGCACTTCTCTAGATGGGCAACAGGTGTCAGTGGTGTGCCATCTATGCTGAGTGTGTCAGCTGGAAGCTAAACAGTAAAACCTGAATTGAATTTCTGCTGCATCTGCACGAATATTCGAGATTGCATACAGCTGCTAAAAACTGTATACTTCCTAATTTTTGAATCCTCCTGCCAATGGATATTATACGCCCCTCTCAAAAGTAAACTGTTTTACAGCAGCATGTTCCACATTCCCCAATCAGGTACAGACTGCATGGTTCAGGACTGCAACATTGGACTGGAGAGCCATTGCACCACAGAGGAGTAAAGAATCCTTTGTATTATCTTTGTCATTCCAAACATTGCAGAGTCCCTGGTGCTAGTCACAGCACTGAGGGGCCACTGTTCCTGGGTGGAGGAAGGGTCACTTCAGACCATTTTCACAAATGGAGAAAAGTAGAGAAAAACAAAGAAAAATGAAGAAGGCTGCATGGTGGCACAGTGGTTAGCACTGCTGCCTCATAGCACTAGGGACCCAGGTTCAATTCCAGCCTCAGGTGACTCTCTGTGGGGAGTTTGCACATTCTCCCCATGTCTGTGCGGGTTTCCTCCCAAAATCCAAAGATGTGTAGGTTAGGTGAATTGGCCGTGCTAAACTGCCCATTGTGTTCAGGGATGTGTAGGTTAGGGGTAAATGTATAGGAATGGGTTTGGGTGGGATACTCTTCAAAAGGTTGGTGTGGACGTGAAGGGCCTGTACTCATGTTGTATGGATTCTCTTAACGCCTGAACATTATTACAAAGAGGAAACCACATAGGGTGCCCACTCTAACACATTCTCTTGTGCAGAACTCCAAACATTAGACAAGCCACCAACTTGCACAAATTCATTCTTTGATCCAAAACCCAGCCCCAAGACCCTCTCACCACCAATATTACTGCAATGGAAAGGAAAGACGCAAGTGCCCGAGAAACATTCAACTGGAGCTGGTTGACATGACATCGACCAGCAGAGTCCTGAACTGCAAATTAATTCCAAACATTTCTTCCATCATTCAGCATCTCAAGAAAAATACAATTGAATAGACTTTGCCAAACCTACAGTCTGTCGCTCATTAAGCACCCTAATTTCTGTGTCTTACTGTATGGTGGTAGTGTCTCTGAGCCAGAAGATCCTGGTTCAAATCTCACCTGCCCCAGAGGTGTAACATAACATGCATGAGCAGGTTGGTTCAAAATAATTCACACCCTATGTAAAGAATTGCTAGTTTTTTGGAAAACAGTGTCCTTATTCAGCTGTACGAATGGGTTCCTTAAATCAGTCCAGGTATTGAAAAGTGAGAGCTTCTTGTTTAAGGAAGGTTTGTAGCTATTGACTCAGGTGTAGTTTATACCCGACTTGAAAATGTCCCACTCATTATAAATGCTCAGAGAATGAAGCAGTAAAACCTTCCAGGACACAGCAAATCTGACAAACATGGAGTATATTTTCCAATCAGAGATGTTACTATATGCCTCTGGAGCAGATCGGACTTCAACGCAAGTCTTCTAACTCAGTGGTATGGACGTTACCACTGCGACACAAAAGCCCACAAACATGTAGCACACTTCCAACCTGAATAATTCACAGCTGACAACAGGCAGATATTCCTTGTTACTTACCGGGGATTCACCGTTGGTGGGTTCACCATTATTAATGATCATCAATCCTTTTCGTCCATTTCTTTCAACAGTAACCACATTCCACACATTCAGTGGGATGCGTTCCTTACTCCTATTTTAAGGGAGAAAGGTTACAGGTCATTTTCAGCGAAGTATGCATCATGGTATTTTGAGTATTGTTAATCGAGAAGACAACAATTGCAGAAGCTGTGTTCCTAATCCATCATGAATATGTCCACACCAGAGTTGATTCCCCAAACAGGCACTGCTCCTAGGGAGCTTTTGGTTAGGCCACATACTGGAAATGGTGAGCAAGCTGCTTACAAATCTGCACTGGGTGTGTTCAGTAAGTGAAGGTTCTTGATGTACTATCAAGAAAGAGTTTGATTTAGTTCTTGGGACTAAAGGGATCAAAAGGTATGGAGAGAAAGCAGGAATTGTGGACTGATTTCGATGATCAGCCACAATCATACAGAACGGCAGAGGGTACTCAAAGGGCTGAATGGTCTATTCCTGTTCCTAACTTCTATGTTTCTGTGCCTCTAATTTCTCCAAAGATGAGTCTCAATTAAGAGATTCACTGGGTTGGATTTTACGATCATAGCGAGAACTTCATCTAAAGTACACAGAATATTCAATGGGAAAATGTCAGCCTTCCAGGTTTGACCTGGCATTTCCAGACATTGAAGGTTATGGTTCAGGACACGGATCTTTGATCTGAGGGGTCGTGAAGGAAAATGTAGTTCCTTGCAGCATTTTTGTCTATTCATTATGGAAATGTGGGAGCTGGTAAAGTAAGCTTGTTGACTGACCAATGAGAAGACATCCTTCTCTCAATTAGCTTTTTTCGAAAGGCATCACATGATGAGAACAGGCAGTTTGGGCAACCAATAGGGGAAGGATATTGGTGGGGCAGATGAGAACATGCGATGTAGCCTCCAAGATTTCATCCAATCAGAGCTGACAAATTCAACTCTACTCCATTAGGAAGATGTGATTGTATAGAAGGGGCAGTCAATCAAGTGGGAAACATGAGGCTTTTCTGGTTGAATTGAATTGAATTTATTGTCACGTGTGTCAAGGCACAGTGAAAAGTTGGTCGCTTGCACGTGTAAGGCTTTTGATTAAAATGAATGAAAGACCAGCTGATACCTTTTTGAATGCTTACTGATTTGGGCATCTTACTGGTCTGGCTTCAACAAAATACCATTTAAATAAAGTGCACTGTTTCTCATCATTTATTCAATGAGCCCATCACAAAATGAACAAAGTCAACTGTCACACAAAAATTCTCATCTGTGCAGGTTATGGAATTTTTATTCACACACATCTAACAAATACTAAAGCAGTCTTACCAGATAACTCATTACAGAGAGACAACTGCTTTAACCCGAGGGTCACCACGCCTCAGGCGAGGGGAGAAGATTAGATTAGATTACTTACAAAGTGGAAACAGGTCCTTCGGCCCAACAAGACCACACCAACCCGCCGAAGCACAACCCACCCATTCCCCTACATTTACCCTTTACCTAACACTACGGGCAATTTAGCATGGCCAATTCACCTGACCTGCATATCTTTGGACTGTGGAAGGAAACCGAAGCACCCGGAGGAAACCCACGCAGAAATGGGGAGAATGTGCAAACTCCACACAGACAGTTGCGTGAGTTGGGAAGTTGAGAAGGAGAGTCCCTCATGGTAACCTCAGCCAGTGTGGGAATTGAACCCAGGCTGTTTGCATTACTAACCAGCTGTGAAGCTAACCAACCCCGTAATTAATAACAGAAACACTACAAAAAACAATGCATATAACCAGGTGACGGTTGAGGACAACCTTGTGGAAGAGGAACCCCCTCAAAATGCCAGGGCAATTGACAGGACTTAGACAAATAAAATATTTTCATGGCTTTATACACTGATCCTAAGGAGTTGTTCATCTCCATTTCCAAGGCTATATAGTAAGAATCTTTAGTGCAAAATGATATTTTTTTTAGCGTTACCTGATAACTGCTGGTCCTTTTCCGAGATCATATTTAAACTCTAAGTAACCATCTCGCAGGTTTAATGAAACAAAGTCTCCGCGGCCATCGGTCTTCTGCCCATTGTAAAAGATCATTCCATTGCGATCAGTGGCCAAGAAGATTATCTCCATTGACAGCTTGTGACTGTAATGAAATCATGCACATAATGTCATATCAATCAATGGATTTTATGCCCACACTCCTTTCAATTAGTCTAACCTCAGTCTCACAATTCAGTCTTGATATCTTTTGTTTTTCATTTGTTCATCCCTGGGATCTGGGCGCTGCCCATCTCCGAGGTGCTTTGGCATAGAAGGAGGCCATTTGGCCCATTGTTGCTGCATCTTAAATGAGCACCATTGCCAATCTGCTGTTTCTTCTTCATACCCTTTATTTTAATCAAATAACTATCCAATGCCCTCTTGAATGCCTCAATCGAACCTGCCTCCACCACACTTCCAGGCACTGCTACTCACTGAGTGAGAAAGCTTTTTCTCACTTCACTCTTGCTTCTTTTGCATATCACTCCCATATCTATGCCCTCTTGTTCCTTTTACTCTTAAACTCAGTGGCGGCTAGCTCAACATTTTGAGAGGTCAGCCTAAGATCAACCGTATTATTGTGAACCTGTACTCACATGTAAACCAGAGTGGGTAACATCACATTACACCACCATCTCGAGTCTGACCCAGTGGACAGCTCCATGGTCACTCAATAGTTATTCCCTCAAGCTCAGCCAAGGAGATGAATTTGATGAGTATGGGGCAAGGAGAAATTCAATTTATTTTCCCAATACACCAGAGAACATGGGTTCTATCTTATCAACCTCATGCCCCAACAGTGTAGTTAAACATCAAAGTTTCTTTCCTGTGAACTTGAGGATACATCATGCACACTACCAATTCCTAAGGTCATTTAGACAGCTGTTGAAGAAGGAGCATTGGGGAATAGGTTATATTCGAGCTGAATTTGTGTCCCTCAAGCTTCCAAATAGAAAAGTCGAGCACTGTTTTAGTAATTTGATAATGTAAATATTGGAATTTTTATTACGCACATCTAACAAATACTAAAGCAGTCTTACCAGACCACAGGGGCTGCTCACTCATTACACAGAGACAACAGCTGTCTACTACTTGGATAGAATGTAGTGTGCATTGGTCCAAAGTGCAGCAACCCAAGTTAACTTTTCAGTGTCTCTTCCTGCAAGTGCACCTGTACTGCAACCATAGGTTCTTCAATAGATGAAGGGGCCATTGAGTATATATATGATAGTGGAGTACCTTTAATGTAGAGATTGCTTTTCACCTCCTTTCCTTTACCAAGGTCAATGTATTAAAGCCATTTATTATGGTTTTCCGATCTGAAAATTCAGATGTATCTGAATTCTTTCAATGCAAGGGGCCTAACAGGAAGGCAGATGAATGCAGGGCATGGTTAGGAACATGGAACTGGGTATCATAGCAGTTACAGAAACATGACTCAGGGATGAGCAGGACTGGCAGCTTAATGTTCCAGGATACAAATGCTACAGGAAGGATAGAAAGGGAGGCAAGAGAGAAGGGGGAGTGGCATTTTTGATAAGGGATAGCATTACAGCTGTGCTGAGGGAGGAGATTCCTGGAAATACATCCAGAGAAGTTATTTGGGTGGAACTGAGAAATAAGAAAGGGGTGATTACCTTTTTGGGATTGTATTATAGACCCCCTAATAGTCAGAGGGAAATTGAGAAACAAACTTGTAAGAAGATCTCAGCTATCTGTAAGAATAATAGGGTAGTTATGGTAGGGGATTTTAACTTTCCAAACATAGACTGGGATTGCCGTCTATGTTAAAGATTTAGGTGGAGAGGAATTTGTTAAGTGTGGACAAGACAATTTTCTGATTCAGTATGTGGATGTACCTACTAGAGAAGGTGCAAACCTTGTCCTACTCTTGGG
>NC_057743.1:33317380-33318846 GCF_004010195.1 Chiloscyllium plagiosum
TTGTAAGGAGATCTCAGCTATCTGTAAGAATAATAGGGTGGTTATGGTAGGGGATTTTAACTTTCCAAACATAGACTGGGATTGCCGTCGTGTTAAAGATTTAGGTGGAGAGGAATTTGTTAAATGTGGACAAGAAAATTTTCTGATTCAGTATGTGGATGTACCTACTAGAGAAGGTGCAAACCTTGTCCTACTCTTGGGAAGTAAGTCAGGCAGGCGACTGAGGTGTCAGTGGGGGAGCACTTTGAGGCCAGTGACCATAATTCTATTAGATTTAAAATAGCGATGGAAAAGGATAGACCAGATCTAAAAGTTGAAGTTCTAAATTGGAGAAAGGCCAATTCTGACGGTATTAGGCAAGAACTTTCAAAAGCTGATTGGAGACAGATTTTCACAGATAAAGGGATGGCTGGAAAATGGGAAGCCTTCAGAAATGAGATAATGAAAATCCAGAGAAAGTATATTCCTGTGAGGGTGAAAGGAATGACTGGTAGGTGTAGGGAATGCTGGATGACTAAAGAAATTGAGGGTTTAGTTAAGTAAAAAAAGGAAGCATATGTCAGGTACAGACAGGATAGATCGAGTGAATCATTAGAAGAGTATAAAGGCAGTAGGAGTATACTTATGAGGAAAATCAGGAGGGCAAAAAGGGGACATCAGATAGCTTTGGCAAATAGAATTAAGGAGAATCCAAAGGGTTTTTACAAATACATTAAGGACCAACGGTTAACTAGGGAGAGAATAGGACTCCTCAAAGATCAGCAAGGCTGCCTTTGTGTGGAGCCGCAGTAGATGCGACAGATACTAAACAAGTATTTTGCAACAGTATTTACTGTGGAAAAGGATATGGAAGATAGAGAAAGTAGTGAAATAGATGGTGACACCTTGCAAAATGGCCATATTTCACAGGAGGAAGTGCTGGATGTCTTGAAACGCATAAAGGTGGATAAATCCCCAGGACCTGATCAGGTGTACCCTAGAACTCTGTGGAAAGCTAGAGAAGTGATTGCTGGGTCTCTTGTTGAGATACTTGTATCATCGATAGTCACAGGTGAGGTGCTGGAAGACTGGAGGTTGGCTAACGTGGTGCCACTCTTTAAGAAGGGTAGTAAGGACAAGCCAGGGAACTGTAGACCAGTGAGCCTGATGTTGATGGTGGGCAAGTTGTTGGAGGGAATTCTGAGGGACAGGATGTACATGTATGTAGAAGGGCAAAGACTGATTGGGGATAGTCAACATGGCTTTGTGCGTGGGAAATCATGTCTCACAAACTTGAGTGAGTTTTTTGAAGAAGTAACAAAGAAGATTTATGAGGGCAGAGCAGTAGATGTGATCTAAATGGACTTCAGTAAGACATTCGACAAGGTTCCCCATGGGAGACTGGTTAGCAAGGTTAGATCTCATGGAATACAGGGAGAACCAGCCATTTGGATACAGAACTGGCTCAAAGGTAGAAGTCAGAGGGT
>NC_057743.1:33319157-33337270 GCF_004010195.1 Chiloscyllium plagiosum
TGAGTGCAATTCTGGTCTCCTTCCTATCGGAAAGATGTGAAATTTGAAAGGGTTCAGAAAAGATTTACAAGGATGTTGCCAGGGTTGGAGGATTTGAGCTATAGGGAGAGGCTGAACAGGCTGGGGCTGTTTTCCCTGGACTGTTGGAGGTTGAAGGGTGACCTTATAGAGGTTTACAAAATTATGAGGGGCATGGATAGGGTAAATAGGCAAAGTCTTTTCCCTGGGGTGGGGAGTCCAGAACCAGAGGGAATAGATTTAGGGTGAGAGGGCAAAGATATAAAAGGGACCTAAGGGGCTACTTTTTCACACAGAGGTGGTACATGTATGGAATGAGCAGCCAGAGGAAGTGGTGGAGGCTGGTACAATTGCAACATTTTAAAGGCATTTGGATGGGTATATGAATAGGAAGGGTTTGGAGGGATATGGGCCGGGTGCTGGCAGGTGGGACTAGTTGAGTTGGGATATCTGGTCGGCATGGACGGGTGGACCAAAGGGTCTGTTTCCATGCTGTACATCTCTATGACTCTATGACTATCTTATGCAGTTGAAATTTTACGAGTTAAGATGTACTTTCCTTCACCAGCATGTGTTATAGAGCTGTCACTTTCCTGTTCTGTGGCCAACCTGGTCACTGTGGACTATTTTTCTGTATCTTCCCCTCAACAATTGCAATGCCCTATCTATCAGAGTAAATATTGATTTCTATTCCCCATGAGGCCAGTACCAGCCTTTGCAAAATGTGCAACAATTCAGACTGAAAATTAGCTAAAACGTTTTGAATTTGGAAATGGGTTTTATGGAGGATAATTAGCATGGGGTCATTGCAAATCCTTTATTTTGGAGATTCATTCGGAAAGTAATTTCAGAGATGTGTTCACCCAGTCAGGTACAGGTTGAGTCTAATTTTAGCACATTTTTATAAGCATCAAATCTACTCACAGCAATTCGCTGACAAACGTGTGGATTCCATTCATTTTGAGATAGGAAAGCCCATTAAACTCTGGAATGAAAGCAGTCGCTTGGTTCTGCTCAGATTCTGGTGGCAAACGAAAAGAAGTTGCTGTCAATATGAACAAGTCAAAGCTGAAAACATTTAAAAGAAAATGGACATTAGTGAAAAGTTAAGATTTGAAAATCTACACTTCACCTTTCTCACTAACATGATGGTGCGTCTGGAGACGGTGCTGAAGTGATCCATCATGATGTCACCTGAGCTGGAGTGATTTGGAGATGAGATAGGGCTGGGGTTGTTCCCCTTACAGCAGGGAAGGCTGAGGGCCGATCTGATTGAGGCGTGCAAACTTCTGAGTGGCACAGACAGAGCAGATAGGGGGTCGCTTTTCCCCTTAGTTGAGGGGCCAGTAACCAGTGGGCACAATTTTAAGTTAAGGAGCAGGAAGTTTACAGGGGCTTTTAGAAAATCTTTTTCACTCAACAGGTACAGGTTATTCTGTGATAACATGTGTTCCGGCAACACCAATTGGCTATAACACAATTGACAAATTGTAGACACTGTTTGGATAATGCGAACTTTCTACTGAACAGATGTAGCAATTTTCTGCAGCGATATTCTACAGCATGATTTTCTATAGTACAAGATTGCAGAGGAATACAACTGTATACCAGAACGTTCTCTATGGGTATTTGGAACTCACTGCCCAAAAGCGTTATAAAGGCAGGAACCCTCGAGACATTTAACAACTAATGAGAGGAACACTTGAAACACCATAAGGCTCCGTGGTTTTCCAAGTGTTGGAAAATGGGATTAGAGTAGATTGATGTTTGATCCCCAACACAAACATGAAGGGACAAAGGACCTCTTTCCTTTCTGTAAAACTCTATGATCTTGAAAAAACTTCACAGAGGCCAGTATCCTATCACCCAGTCACCTTTTATTTATACATGGAGAGTCCTTGATACTGGTCCAGCTTTCAAAAGCCAGCTTTCAGAGTGAACAGAACCTCTGGCACTTCTGTTTATTCTTATATTTTATTAAACAATTCACAGTTTACAAAACAATTAACATTTACAGCTGTATACAGAGAAACAGCAATTTTATAAGGGAGGGAAATGGTAAAGCTAGGCTCCAAATCCTACTGTTCAACCAGTTTTCAGGGAAATGAGAAACCTCAAATATCTGTTAGCCAGAGCTCCCTGATTGGACCAGGTTAACATATTCTATGAGATCCACTTGGCTGCTCTCATTACAATCACTACAAACCCTACAGCTCTTGAGTTTGGAACCCTTTCTCATTGAAAGAAACTAAAAGCCAGATCGAGTGCCACAAGAATAAACAAAATGGAAACACTGGCATTGGCTTTGGGTGACACAACTTGTGATGCCACCTCTGGTGACTAGGTATACTGCCACTCAGCTTTCAGACTCACACGTGACTAATGGGCACTTGGATTTAATATGAAAGAGCTGCAGGATCCAATAGCTCCATTTCATTCCAACTAATACCAATGGACATGGGAAGAGAAATCAGAGTGGACATTCCTGTCTTGAGGTTATTCTGTCGGTGCAAGGAGGGGGTCATGCTGGAGGGTGGGGGATATTCACAGGGACATCAGGGGTGTCACCAAGGGAGGAGGAGATTCAGTGGTAGGGCAAGGCAGGATTTTGACATTGAGCAAGTCACTGTCCTGCGAGTGTGGGACATGGGGGTTGCTGAGTCAGTGAATCTGACATGGAACTAACCAATACCATTTGGATAGCTTTAGGCTTGGCTCCTGGGGACCAGACAAGGTAACTAACAATGATGCAAATGGATGATGCAGTATTGCTAAACTCAGGAGGAAGATAAGTGTAACAAATGACTCAGCCCAAATTCTGGCTCCTGATCGCCACCTAGTCACTTCTGTTTGGAAGTGCAACTGTGGAGAATATTCACAGAATGAGATTGACTGCTCTGATGACCCTCTTGGTTAAATAACCTGCTTAAAATCAGTTGGTGGGCTTGCTCATGAAGCAGTAATACTTGACTGTGGTACAAGGAGGGGGTCTCAGTGGATACCAGAAATGAGTCGCACTGCTTCTAGTCTTGGTTACAACTGATAAGTAACCAAGTTGCTAAAATCCTGCAACTTCCTTCCGAACAGTGCTGTGGGAATACCTAACCCCTGTGGATTACAATAGTTCAAGAAAGCATCGAAACACCATCTTCTCAAGGACAATCAGGGATGAGCAATAAATGATTATCCTCCCAGTGACCCTTGCATTCCACGAAATTTAAACAGTCAACACTTCCATCCACAAGACTTCAACATTAAAATAAATCCTTCCTGTTGAAGGGCTCCAGCCTGAAATGTCGATTTTCCTGCTCCTCGGATGCTGCCTGACCTGCTGTGCTTTTCCAGTAACACACTCTCAACTTTAAAGTAAATCCCCAAACATTCACAATCACCACATGCATTTATATATCAGTGACTTTAGGTTCAGGGAAAACAGTGCACAACCTTTTATGTCAATGTACTCCACAGATGAGGTTTGTACCTTGGGGCCTGCCCTCAGCTAGGACAGCAATAACGGCATTACTGGCTAAAACAGGAGACAATAAAAGTGTCTGCCTGATGATTAATGTCAAGCAATTCCTGCTGCAAAGTGCACGTCTGGAACTTTCCTGAATCCCTCAGATTCGAAGTGAAGGTGGTTGAGGGTTTGAGAGTTTCCTGGGGGGTGGGCTAACATTCTGCGCTCTCTTCCAGCACCATGACAGCAGTCCTGCCCCTACCATCCCCATCCTCCCACTAACCCCCAAACCCCACCCTCCCTTCCTTAGCTGTGGCCTGAGAATCTTGCTCCTTCCTGACCGCTGGTGGGTGTATTGCCAGAAGTCACCACCACACTCCCAGTGGCACTGATGGCAGTAAGCAGCTGCTGGTCCATGATTGACCGGCTTGGGTGGCCTGTTGTAATTGGATGTTGGCATTGAATGCAACAATAGACAAGGGATATAAGGCAAGGATTTCTTCTGGGATCCTCTGGACTCAGGCTGCTGTTCCCTGAGATTGAATGTGATGATGTCAAAGCTCTTTGACATGTGCTCATAGCTACTCCTCAGGAAAGTGTTTTAATTAATCCTTTAGTCCACACAAGTGGGATTTCAATCCCAAGGGTTGTATATTCCCAGGAAACAACTCCGACTGGCCACGTTATGTGCCTGACTTGTATTTAATTCAGGAAGACATTCCCCTCAAAATCACAGGACTCCCACTGGCTCTCAGGTCAACAGCTGAGACACCGTAGCCTAATGTACAGTGTTCTGAAAAATAATCATATCGGGCTCGAATCATTAACTTTGTTTCTCTCTATATGGATTTTGCCAAACCTGCTGAGTTTCTCCAGCACTTCCTATTTTTCTTTCAGATTTCCAGCATCCACAGAATTTTGCTCCTATTTACCACAACAGCTTTCACTGCATATATCCCCTGTGGCTGAGCTCCATTCATGCTTTGATTATCTGTCCCAGTTCTTACAGGAAAATTGTCACTTGCAACAATTTCCAACGGCTGCTGAAAAGAAAGTAGCATTCCGTGCCCGCAATATTTTTCACACCACTTATTCCACATTGCCACAAAGCAACGATAAATCTCCATTTTGCTGCATGTTTCAGGGAAATAGATTTCAGTCACAGTTCCCTTCAATCGATCAATTTCTTTTCATTGAAAGGATTCTGAGTATTCAGCTGCACTTCCAAGGTTTTGTTAAAATGATATAGAATATTCTTATCCCTGAGCTCTATCAATAGAAGAATAATCACTGAAGCAAAAACATAATATTAATTCTTTTAGCATATCTTCAAATGACATTTATCATTCAGCACATGCTGCCTTGAATCGTGTCAGTTCTTTGGCACTTTGCATTCTCTTGGGGAAGCATTGAACAGGTTTCATAGGCCTTATGTAGCATGTTAAATGCAACCTAGAGTAGTTACTCAAAGTAATCAGTTTAAACAGGCAAAGGGTAGAAGGAGCATAAATGAATTCAAACTGCTTTATCGTTTATGTAGCTTTTTTAGAAATGATTAATAATAACTCTCTCCTGCCCACTGTGGTAACTATACATTTTATATATTAAGGACTTGACAGGTAAGATGGTGAGTGTTTCTCCTTGCGGAAAAGTCTAGAACCATAAGACCATAAGAAATAGGAACAACGGGAGGCCTTTCGGCCCCTCAAGCCTCCTCAACCATTCAATCGGATCACGGCTGAGCTGACAAAGCTCATGTCCACTTTCCTCCCCTTTCCCCATAACTTATGATTCCCTGACTGATCAAGAATCTATCTCAGCCTTTAATATACACTCTGTCCCCACAGCTCTGTGGCAAGGAGTTGCAAAGGCTCACAAACTTTCCGAGAGAAGAAATTCCTCCTCCTCTCAGTATTAAATTGGCACCCCTTTATTTTGAGTGTTATGGACCAGGCCAGATCCCCTCAAAACATTTCAAGAAGGTAGCCCAGACCCTAACTTTTCTAGTTGTTTTCAGCAGGTGCAAGGTGGATATTCCAGGAGTGATGCAGCTGGCCCAACCACTTAGATTTAAGCAAAACAGAATTCATTTGCAAGATTAGTGAGTAACACACAGAATATAGAATAATTTAAAAACCCATATAACTCTATCACAACTTAATGATGCTGCTCCAATTGCCTGTGACAATCCCCATAAACACCCTTTGGCTAAGAAGGTAAAATTGAACACAGGATCTTACAGGAGAGAGAGGGAGAGATTCAGCATTGAAGACCTTCTTCCATGTAGCTGTTTCTTCCTTAAAAGTGACTGACTGTTCGCTCAAACTAAAACCAGAGAAAAGCTGAGCTGGGAAAACTGGCCATTCCCCTTTCATTGTACAAGTGTTTGTTTAAAAACTTAATAACCCAGACATTTTGGCAACTCTGCCTCATAGAACACTTCTGGGAAAAAAACAATCTTGGGAAAGGAGCAGGAGACTGGTCCTAGATTCTCCTATGAGGGGGAATAGCCTCTCAGCATTTACCCTGTCAATCCTCTTTAAATTAAAGAGTCCTGTATGTTTCAATGAGATCACCTCTCATTCTTCTAAACTCCAGTGAGTAGAGTCCAAAACTGCTTCACTTTTGCTCATAAAACAATCCCCCCATTGCCAGGGATTACCCTAGTGTGCCTTCTTTGAACTACCTCAAATGAAATAATACCTTCCCTTAAATGAGGGGACCAAAACTGCTCACGGTACTCCAGATGCAGTCACCAGCACCTTGCACTACAGGGTGCAACTCAGAATCAGGGGTTGCCAATTGAAGTTGGAAATAAGGAAGAATTTCTTCTGTCAGACGGTAGTGAATCTATCAAATACTTTGCCTCAGAGGGCTGTAGAAGTTGGGTCATTAGGGTATGTTCAAGGCAGAGATAGTCAGATTTTTAAATCAGTAACAGAATCAGAGTTAATAAGGAAAAGATAGGGAAGTGGGGTTGAGGATTATCAGATCAGCCACGATATCATTGAATGGCAGAGCAGGCTCAATGGGATGAATGGCTCACTTTTGCCCTCATGTCTTCCAGTTTTATTTGACTTTTTATCTGGAAAGTCCCATAAACCTAAGTCACACTTCAGCTACCAGAAACCTGTTCTTACTGATTAAAACAGGGACAGTGGAAAGAGCACAAATGTTCTCAGTGGCAAAATCATCCTGACTGCAAATTCAAGTGTAGATATTTTGGGATCAACATATGAAGAGACGGTATTGCACACCCCTGAAGCAGGTGAGACTTTTAACCTAAGCATCCTGGCTCAGAGGTAAGGTACAATCTTGGAACTCAGGGAAGCCTCATAACCCCCAGTCCCTGTGTTCCATTAGCAGAACACACCTCTGAATATCTGAACTGTTAGAACACTAGATGTTTCTTTATTCAGGAAAAATTGCCTTGAATTCGCTTTCAGTGGACAAAACAGTTCTCACGAAAATCCAGCCCAGCTGGAAGTAGATCAGGAGCGAGTGTTGAACAAATAGCATTTCGAAATGAGCTTAGTGCGCCACTTATTGATGAAGTAAAGAATTGCAAGAGCTGCGAACACAGATCCAAGACAATGACCACAATTTTCGCCCAAGCTTCCAGCCTTTTCTTAAACCTACCAAAATTGTATTCTTTTGTGGGGGGCTTCACTTTTGTTATCCTCTTTCTCAAATAATTCTCTCCACAACAGCACATTCGCGGACATTTTGAAAAAATACATCAGGTATGCATTGAGTAAAATACAATTAACTTGTAAACTGACTTTATCACTGCAGGAGCTGAAAATGTGTTGCTGGAAAAGCGCAGCAGGTCAGGCAGCATCCAGGGAACAGGAGAATCGACGTTTCGGGCATAAGCCCTTCTTCAGGAATGAAGAAGGGCTTCCTGAAGAAGGGCTTATGCCCGAAACGTCGATTCTCCTGTTCCCTGGATGCTGCCTGACCTGCTGGACTTTTCCAGCAACACATTTTCAGCTCTGATCTCCAGCATCTGCAGACCTCACTTTCTCCTTTATCACTGCAGGATTTAACTAATCTTTCTTTCAAATGTTCAACCTAACTTGATCTGCTAATTGGGGCAGCTAACTGGAGAGAAGCCTTCAAGGATTCAGGGTTGATAAATGAAGCAAAGCTCAAGCAACAGTGAATTAAATTCAACTTCAGCCAGTTTCTACTACAGGGTCCAAGTCACATAGGAATCTGTCATACTGCAGTATAAAATGATCATTAATGTCCTTTCTTCTTCTTCAACCTCCAATTTGTTGATTGCCATAGAGTGATAGTGGTTCAAAGGAGGCCTGTCAGCCCATTGAGTCCAAGTCAATTCCTTATACAGCAAGCCAAAATATCCTCTTTCAGTGCTCCATCCCCTTAGTCCTTCAGTTTCGTCAAGATCCCAACCAGTCTCCTCTTGAAATTGTTCACTGTCTTCTCCTCCCTTCACAGGCAGTGAATTCTGCGTCATCACCATTCGCTGCATAAAAAAGCCCAGGCTGCATCCTGAGCTCAAAACCTTTCATTCAGTCCTAGTCCTTCAACCTTTAGTTTAATGTGAATAACTTTCCTTCGTCTATTCTCACTAAACTATTACAATCTTGTTCACTTTGATTAAATCCCCCCTCAATTTCCTCTGCTGCAAAGATAACAGTACCAGCTTCTCCAAGATTGTAAGCAAAAAGAGAGCCACAATCTGTTATCTCTGTTTCCTAGCCCAATAACAGTTTCTCGGCGGATACTTCTGAGCCTCGACAGCACGTAGTCAATTACTCAGCCTCATTTTTCCAAAAAAAACTTACATTTGTTAGCACGTCATTGGGAGAGAGAGAACAAGAGAGAGTAACAGAAACAGATAGAAAATGAGAGGACAGAGACAATGCAAGGAGAGACAGAAAGAGAATGGGAGGAGCCCAAGAGGGGAGAACGAGAGAGAGGAAGTGAGAGTGTGTGCAACCAAAACAGAATGAGAGAATAGAATGAGAGAATGAGAAAGAGAGAGAATGTGGAAGAGAAGTGTGTGTGTGTGTGAGAGAGAGAGAGAGAGAGAGAGAGAGAGAGAGAGAGAGAGAGACACACAGACAGAGAGAGAAACAGAATGACAGAGAAAACGAGAAAGTGAGTGAGAGAAGAGAAAGTGAGCGAGAGAGGGAGAACAAGAGAGAGAGAGGGGGAAAGTGAGCGAGAGAGAGAGAATACAAGAGTGAAAGACCAAGAAAGAGAGAACCAGAGTTAGGATGAGAGAGAGGCTATTCCAGCTGATATATAAACTCAATTTTCTACTCCTCAAATCTCCAAGAAGCATCCAAAATTAAATCTCTCTTTTCATGAGAAGCAATAGTGATTGTTTCCAATACGTCTATTCACAGCGCCTGTGTTTGTACTTTCAGCTGACACAAGTTTCATAAAGGCGATGAAAGAAACCATGAAATCAGTTGTACATGAGCAGAAAACCTTTCATCACCAATCAATGTGTCACTAATATTTTCAATTTGATCGCTTGCTGGTTTCAAATGGAAGCGCTTCTGACTGAATAATCAGTGCTTTGATTGATCTGTATTCCAACCGTAAGAGAAAACACTGATCACTGAACTGAAGGCCGCTGTTGCTGGCTGGTTTATCACTTGCTCGATTTGAAAATACAGCACTAGATGTTACCTCTTTCACAGAAGTCTCCCTCACGTCCCATTGGACATTCACACTTCGCTCCGCCTTCAGGTAGCACCAAACATTTAGCTAATGGGTGGCAGGGGTTGGGGTCACAAGGGTTGTGCTCATCTGCACATGTTGCTCCTGCAAAAGTATCAAATTATATTGCATTGGTTGCATCCTGGCATCTTACAGTTCTAACCTATATTATGCACACCAGCAAACATTAAGGAATTTATGCAAACATTAAGGAATTTATGCAAACATTAAGGAATTTATGCAAACATTAAGGAATTTTCGATGAATATTCAGGAATCTTAAGTAAATGCTAAGATAAAGACAGTGACCCATGAATAAAGCTTGTGTGGACTTCCTATTGGGCAGCTCAGTAGCTGGTTTGGCAAAGTATTGAAAATAATAGGTTATCACAGCTACAAATGGTTTTGGAGATGGGCATTGAGGGCAAAACCCCTAAATGTGCAGATGATGCTAAGCTCGGGAGAATAGTGAATTGTGAGGATGATGCTGAACGATGTCTGAGGGACATTGACAGGTTGGCGAAATGGGCAGACATCTGGCAGATGAATTTCACTCAGGGAAATGTGAGGCAGTGCGTTATAGCAGAAGAAACACAGAGTGCGAGAATGGTACAGCTTTGAGGGGAGTACAGGAACACAGGGCCCTTGGGACTGATGTGCATGATATTCTGAAGATGGTCAGGTAAGTTGAAATAGTTGTTCAGAATGCTTATACGATCCTTAGGTTAATAAGTAGAGGCACAGAGTATAAAAGGTGATGCTACACCTGAACCAATCATTGGTCAAGCCACATTTGGAACATTGTGTTCAGTTCTAAACACCTTATTTAAGGGTGGATGTTAGAGTCCTGGACAGAGTTCAAAGGAGATTTACTAGAATGATACCAGGAATGAGGAATTTTCAATACAAGGAAAGGTTAGAAAAATGGGCTTTTTCACCTTGGAGGAGAGATTAAGAGGTGACCTTTTCGGGATGTTCAAAATTCTGAACAAATTAAAGACGAATATTCTGTTTCCACCAGTTGGCATGTCAGTATCTAGGAGTCACAGTTTCAAAATTGCCAGCAAGAGAGTTAGGAGTGAGCGGAGGAGAAACTTCTTTACCCAGAAAGTGGTTCGGATTTGAAAATGCTGCCTGGGAGAGTGGCAGAAGTGGATTCCATGGGGGTTTCAAAAGAGACCTGGATATATATTTGAAAGTGATATATATTTAGAGGGCAACGGGGATGGGGCTGGAGAGTGGGAGTAACTGCGTCACTCTTTGGGGAGCTGAAACCGACATGATGGGTCGAATGGCCTCCTTCTCTATTGTCAAATTCTATGATCCTAAAAAGTGGAATTCTTTGCAAAGCCATAACAAAAGCAGGGATTAAAGAAAGTCATGAGTGAAAGTGTTTTCTGTTCAAAGGGCATTTTCTACTTTTATCAGTTGTTCAGGAACCCAAGACTTATACTGTGGTATGCTTCAGTTCTGAAAAAGTTAAAAATCACACAACACCAAGTCATAGTCCGACAGGTTTAATTGGAAGCCCTAGCTTTTGGACTGTTGCTCCTCACAACCACCTGATGAAGGAGCTGCATTCCGAAAGCTAGTGCTTTCAATTAAACCTGTTGGACTATAACCTGGTGTTGTGTGATTTTTAACTTTGTCCACCCCAGTCCAACACTGGCTCCTCCAAATCATTCTGAAAAAGGAACACTTATTCAGTTTTTATATCCGAAAAAGCACCTCATCTGACCAGAGGGAAGAGATAGCCAAGTGAAAACATTAGGGGTGGCACGGTGGCTCAGTGGTTAGCACTGCTGCCTCACAGCACCAGGGACGTGGGTTCAATTCCTGCCTCAGGTGATGTCTGTATGGAGTTTGCACATTCTTCCCATGGCTGTGTGGGTTTCCTTTGGGTGCTCTGGTTTCCTCCCACAATCCAAAGATGTGCAGGTTAGGTGAATTGGCCGTGTTAAATTGCCCGTAGTGTCAGGTGCATTAGTCAGGGGTAAGTGTAGGGCGAGTCCAAGTGGGTTGTTCTTCGGAGGGTCGGTGTGAACTTGTTGGGCTGAAGGGTCTGTTTCCATACTGTTGGGGTTCTAATCTAAACCTAAAATAGATCCAGGAATAAGTCAACCAGCTCTTTGAGCCTGCTTATTCATTCATTCTGATTGTGTCTGATCTTCTACTTCAACTCTGCACTTCACCCCTATCCCTTGATTTCCTCAGGTTACCTTCTGAAGTAAGGCTTGACCTACTGCCACCTCAGCAATGTGTATTCAACTCAACGGTGGTGAGTCTGTCTACCAGCACCAAGTTGTCATGTTTTGTTCCCAATATCAGATAATTTTGTGGTCCCTACAGATGAGGAATGTAATTTCGGTTACAACTCATATCAGACTTTGTAAGTGTTCTGCAGTGAGCTGTCATTTACCAGGAATTTTTCAGGCATGTACCAAGCAGAACTGATATATACAGGACAGATTTTTATTCCATCTGTCTTAACTCCATCAAACCCAAGTTCCACTGACAAAAGGACAATGCTTCAACAAATTGTGGCATCCAGTTCCTTTTGAAAAAGGGACAGTTTTTATAAATTAGTAAACACACAGAGCTTGGAGTCTGAGTTTCTGGAAATTAAGTCATCAGTATCAATATGCACAAGACATTCGTTTTTAATTGTACTCTTTGATGGACTTTTTCTGTTTGCTATGTGCTGACACACTCAGAACGCCATCAAATGTTCAGCTCTTGAAGAATGCATGTACTTTCTGTTGTCTGCTGTTCATGTAGACAATCTTTCTGCCAGGGACATATCCTAGTTAATTAATAGCTTAGTAAGAGAAAGGACTAAGGAAAGCTTTGAACAAAGACACGGCTGGATTAATTAGTTAGAGCTTATTAGGGCTCTGTTAAAGTTAAGGTACTTTGACACAGTGCCACATGGAAGCTGCTAAATACGATAAGCAGGGAGGCTGCAGAAGGAATTGGACAGGCTAGGAGAGTGGACAAAGAAGTGCCAGATCGAATACAATGTGGGAAAGTGTGAGGCTATGCACATTGCTAGGAAGAACAGAGGCCTGGACTATTTTCTAAATGGGGAAAAGCTTCAGAAATCTGAAGCACAAAGGGATTTAGGAGTCTCAGTTGAGGATTCCCTTAAGGTTAACGTGCAGGTACAGTTGGCGGTCAGGAAGGCAAATGCAATGTTCGCATTCATTCTGAGAGGGCCAGAAAATAAGAGCAGAGGTTTACTGCTGAGGCTGTTTAAGGCATTGGTCAGATCACGGTTGGAATATTGTGACCAGTTTTGGGCTTCCTATCTAGGGAAGGATGTGTTGGCCTTGGAGGGGGTCCAGAGGAGGTTCACAAGAACTATCCTGAGAATGAAGGGCTTGTCACATGAGGAGCGGTTGAAGACTCTGGGTCTGTGCTTGGTGGAGTTTAGAAAGATGAGGGGTGATCTCTTTGCAAATGATACGACGAGGGGCCTAGAATGAGTGGATGTGGAGAAGATGTTTCTACTAGTAGGAGAGAATAGGAACTGAGGACACAGCCTCAGAGTGAACGGACTGAGGAGGAATTTCTTCAGCCAGTGGGTGGTGATTCTGGAACTCATTGCTGCAGAAGGCTGTGGAGCCCAAATCATTGAGTGTGTTTAAGACAAACATAGACAAGTTCTTGATTAGTAAGGGGATTGAGGGCTGCAGGGAGAAGGCAGGAGAATGAAGTTGAGAAACATATCAACCATGGTTGACTGGTGGACGAGACTTGATGGGCTGACTAACCATGAACCTATCTATTTCAAGGTTTGTAGCTTGGGTGCCAGTTGCCGTGGTTGTGGGTATATTCGCCAAACCAGGAAGTTGATTTGAAGACGTTTCATCTTCTGTCTTGGTGACATCTTCAGTGCTTTGGAGCCTCCTGTGAAGCGCTGTGTCTTCTGGAATTTATTTGGTTCTGTTCCTACTGCCAACAATAGTAGGACAAGCTAAACAGCCAGAGAATTTGAGGAGCATGGCACTCATCCATGGATTCCATCAACACAAACATTGACCTAGACCCAATATAGTGACCGCAACAACAAACAACCCGAAGCAGCAGGAACAGAACCAAATAAATTCCAGCAGAGACAGCACGGAGCACTTCACAGGAGGCTCCTAAGCCTTGAGGATGTCACCGAGACAGGGAATGAAATGTCTGCAAATCAACTTCCCAGCTCGGTGAACATACCCACAACTACATCAAAGTATCTATTTCTCTGGGTGGGTTGAGGGTTGGTATGGATTCAATGGGTCGAATGGCCTGCTTCCACACTGCAGAGATTCTATGATTCTCATAGTGTGAGAATGGGCTTCAGCCCATCAAGTCCACACTGATCCTGAGAAGAGTAACCCACTCAGACCCCATTACTTTACACTTCCCCTGACTAATGCACCTAACCTATGGGCAATTTAGCAAATCACCTAACCTGCACAAGTTTGGATTGTGGGAGGAAACCACAGCACCCGGAGGAGGCTCATGCAGACACAGGGAGAACGTGCAAACTCCACACAGACAGTCGCCCGAGGCTGGGACCGAACCTTGTTCCCTGGCACTGTGAGGCAGCAATGCTAATCACTGAACCACTGTGCTTCCCTGAAGAAGAAGAATGACCTTGCTACCTGTTGTGAGAATTAGAACTTTGTTTACTGTCTTGCCTAAATTGGCAAAGGCTTTTACCTGAAAACCCGCTGTCACACTCACAGTGGAACATCTCTGCTTCTTTTACATGGCACTTGCCATTATTCTTACATGGGTTGTTTTGACAGGGGTTATTCCCACACTCGCCAACACCACTGCCATACAGGACATCACTGCCTGTTTCCTCAAGGTCGTAGACCAGATTATTGACGTCCAGCAGGCGGATACAGCCCTTCAGTCCTTTCTTTGCTGCTGTTCTCTCTGTAACACTGGAAAAATAGGAGGCATTTTTGTGAAACATAAGAATTGTTTCAGGTGATTGACACAATGAGAAACAGGAGGTCAGGTATTTAACAATCCAAATCAAAATACAGAGGACGCTGAAGATTTTAAATAAAATCCAAATAAAACACCATGAAACACTTGACTGGACAGACAAGGGATAAAGCAGAGTTCATATTTCAGACTGTTGAGTTTTCACCAGAATTGATCAACCTGAAATTTTAATCCTCTTTCTCCTTCCAGAGGTACTACCTGACAGGCTGAGTTTTATACCGGCTGTAACTTTACTCAAAATTCATGCAGGAAGCTATATTCTCATCACTCTTCCATATTGTGTTCCTCGGTGACTTGGCTTGCAAATTCAATCAGGGAATATGTAGACATGTATACCTCAGGAAGGAACCAGCTCCTCCGCCTGATCTGTGCCAGTCTGTCTATACTATTGATCTCACATCTTTACCTTGGAGAAAAAACAATCTAGAAAGGTCCTCTTATCCACTGCCATCCTATAATTGCTAATTATTCATCAGTGCAGGTGGTCAGGTTAGTGGTTCCAGTAATTCTGGGATACGAACACTCCTCTAGATATTCCATGTGCTTTTCTTTGATCCCTATTCCTTTTCCTAATTTCACCTCTTGTTGAGTTTCCATTACGACCTCCTCCTCACCGTACTTAAACAATTGGAAAAAGCATCATTTTCATCTTCTTACACTCCAACCTCAAAGAATTTAAAGCCAAACCTAATTTCTTCTGAAGTTTTCATCTCTGCTCCCACTGCCCACTGAGGAAGTGATGGCCTAGTGGTATGATCACTAGACTACTAATCCAGAGGCCCAGGTCATGGTCTGAAGATACGGATTTGAATCCTGCTATGGCAGATGGTGGAATGTGAAACCAAGAATCTAATGATGGCTGTGAAACTTGTTGATTGTTGGGGAACTAACACCTTTAGAGGAAAGAGACCATTCAGCCCATTAAATCTAAACTGATCCTCAGAAGAACATCTCACCCAGATACAGTTTCCCCACATCCTATCCCTGCACTTACAATGGATAACCCACTTGGCCTACACTACGGGCAATTTAGCAAGTCCAATCCAACCAACCCGTACAGCTTTGGACTGTAGGAGGACTCTGGAGCACCTGCTGGAAACCTGTGTTGATATGGGGAAAACGTACAAACTCCACACAGACAGTCATTCAAGGCCAGAATCAAGGCCAGATCCCTGGCACTGTGAGGGAGTAGTGCTAACCATTGTACCATCATGCCACCCTTTAGGGAAGGAAATCTGTCATCCTTACCTGGTCTGGCCTACATGTGACTCTAGACCCACAGCAATGTGGTCTACTCTTAATTGCCCTCTGGGCAATCGAGGATGGTCAATAAATGCTGGCCTAGCCAGTGACACCTGTATCCCATGCTCAAATCAAGAAAATGGAATCTTCCTCCAACAGACGGCCAAATTCCTGATTTCAGGAATTCCATCTCCATTGGAACTCAATCCCTTCCCCATGCCCCAAAACCTCTTGACACTTTAACCCATCTAGACTGTGTTGTTAAGAACCACAGTGTGACATCTTCTTATCTTCTCTACTTCCCTCATTCTATCCTGTCGCCCTCTGAACTCTATTCTCTCAGGTTTACTCATGACATTGACAGCAAAGCTGTGTGGAGCAGTTCAGCAGAAAACAACCTTAACCAAGCACAAGCTGAACACCAACTCTCCTCTTTCCTCCTGTTCCCCTCCCACCAACACACATCAAGCCACCCCAGCAAAGGGTTTTACAATGCTTAGCAAAGTATTACGTTATTGAATCACTAGAAACAGGAAGGGGAACCAAGTTGAGGCTTGCACACCCCAACACGCCATAGAAAAGGTCTACACATTCCCAGATGCTTTTACAGGCCTGGACTGAGTTAGAATATCCAAACTATAAGAGACCATAGAAAATGGCACGTCAACCACAGTGATACTCAGCAGCAGCTTATCTGCTATGTAATACTTTTGAAGGGTAGGCACAGATGTAATGTAGGAAATTTGGGAACTCAAATTGTTTATCGAAGTACCGTTGGTTGTGCTATAATGTGGCAGTTCCATTCTCATGCAATCCCATGTTAAGAAAATTGTGTTAATAGCAGCACCATTTAAACTAATGGGGTTGGAATCATATCATAACCAATACACGCTTTAAATGTTCATGCTTTAGAAATGGTGTCCCCAATTCGTTAATCGCGTTACAGCGAATCCGCATTAACGAAACGCGTATTATAGCGGACCGACCTGTACTACAAACAATATTGTGATAACCAGAGATAAGCGTCCCATTCTTCACTGAAATAATGTCATTGATTCCTATACATCCATCATAAGAAGCCAGATAGGGTTTCAGTTTAAAGTCTCATCCGATCACCAAGTGTTTCTGGAGTTGTGGGGACAACATGCAGTTACACAGTGAGTTCAAGCATTCTGAATGGAAATGCCACCTCCTGGGGGTTATAGCAAACACTTACAGTGCCATTTCATCCTCTGGAGCCCCTCCCAGGAACAGGTCAGTGTCCAGGTTTAGTCCATCAGTTCCATCAGGACTTTGCCCAAGCACATGTGGTTCACCGTCCACTGATAGCATTCCATTACGTCGGTTACGGTTCACAACCACTTGGTGCCATTTCCCAGGCTCTATCAGTGTTTTACTGATGATGATGCCAGTTCCAGAGCCAGTGTTGAACCTGTCGGGATTCAGAATGAAGCAAATTGACAAATACGCAAAAACCAGTCATAGGTTGAAAATCCAGGATCAACCTGCAACTCAACTCAACTCAGAGATGGTTTACTCAGACATCCCATGCAGTTGCTGCATTGCAACATTTATCAACTTGATATCAAATTCCCTTAGCTAGTTAATAAGAGCTACTTCTGACTTTTGCTAGCATCAGAACTGCAACAATTCTGCAACTGCAACAGAGCAACAATTTCAAGAAATTTACCAAATAAGTGTAAGGAAAATGAACACTGAGCAAGAAAGGGAGAGGTTGAAAACATTGACCGATATCATGAAGAAAGAAATTGGTTTTGAGGAAGTTGTTAAAAGGTGCAGAGAGAGACGGAGAGTTTCATGTCACTGTTGTGACCTCTCTTATTTCTCCCCTGGGCTATACATGATGACGTGAAGGGTGTCAACATGGGAGGGATGAAAAGAAAATATCATTCTGAACCTCTGTGAAATTCACTAGCCAACACAATTACTGTTGTTCCAACTGAAGGAAAAATGCATTTGGAATATGTTCAAAGTTTTTAAACTGTTGAGAGATATTGATAAGCTGAATTCAAGCAGGGTTCCTTAAAGTGCTTTAATAAAAGGCACAAATGCAAACTTGCTCCATAAAATTAAATTGTTGCCTATCCTTTCCTATAAGCAGTACATATCTAGAACAGACTCTGAAGAATGAGGGATGAATGAGTGCCTAGGTATAAAACAGGCTGATCGTTAGAAGGATAAACCTGTTCATGTAGAAACAAAAGAACAATACCAGGAAAGTCAAAGGTGAGAAAAGATAATATGGTCCACTGAGACTCATCCAATTAGTATCTTAAATCTCCCAGCATACCATCCAGTTATATTTTAAACAGGCCAGATGTTTTTGCCTTTTCTGCCATCTGGTAGATTATTAAAAACATTTATTACAACATTCAGATCATTAAATACTTTGAAATGGCTTGGCTCTGATGTTCTGAGACCACAGTAAAAATTAATCTGTAGAATTCCAGTGTTAGAAGCAAAATAATCGTCATCTCTGGGTTGTTGCCGGTGCCACGTGACAGTGAGGCAAGGAATAGGGAGAGAATGCAGTTGGACACGTGGCTGCAAGGATGGTGTAGGAGGAAGGGCTTCAGGTATTTGGACAATTGGACTGCATTCTGGGGAAGGTGGGACCTCTACAAGCAGGACGGGTTGCACCTGAACCAGAAGGGCACCAATATCCTGGGGGG
>NC_057743.1:33340383-33356886 GCF_004010195.1 Chiloscyllium plagiosum
GTGGGAGTGGCAGAGTCAGAATCATTGGCGACCTTTAAGCGGCAATTGGATAGGTACATGGATGGGTGCTTAAGCTAGGACAAATGTTCGGCACAACATCGTGGGCCGAAGGGCCTGTTCTGTGCTGTATTGTTCTATGTTCTATGTTCTATAATATATACAGTGTAATTTTTACAACAAAGCCTTGAGAATAAAGCGTCGACATTTCAAGGGCCAAGATAAATTTCTTTATATTCCTATTTGAAAACCTAATAGGGCCACCCAACATATGGGGGTCCAGTGGAATATGTGCGTAATATATATGGTTACAATGGAATTTGCATCTTTACAATGCAAAGGGAGTGGTCTGCTTAAATCATGCTTTACATTATTTTAAAATGATAAAAATCAATAACTAGAAACTGAACCAATTTATTTAAGCAATTTGCTTCTTTTAACAGGAATGTAGTCTTACCTGAGCTCCACATGGCCCCTCACAAGGGCAAGAGAGATGAAGTCTTTGCCTTTCTTCTGTCCGTTGTACAGCAGTAAACCATCCAGGTCAGACGCACGGAATTCTAGATTAATACGTACTGTGTAGTAAGCCTTCATTGTCTTAAATGCCAGGTACGACTTGCCTCCAAACTCAGGTAAATGGTATACGATTGCTGTATAAAACAAAGCAGATCTTAACAGTGTTCAAGTCTCAGCAATGACTGTGATTTCTGAAAATTACTTACAATAACTTGATGAACCAAATAGTTAACATTTTAAAAAGAGACTTTAAAAGATTTTACATACCAGTAACTACTAAAAGAAATGGAGATACATTTTTGTTTTGTTTTTAATTTTTTGCTTTCATTCTAAAATCTAGAATCTGTTTTTGAGGTTACTCTTTTTTGCAATAATCCTCAATGCAAGACCTATAAGAATTACACATGCCAGTTGGCTGCCAAATGTGTGTATTGCGAACATTGCATTAATGACTTGTTCCATAACTCCAGCTGTCCAATATCTAAAGCATACCTTACAATTTGATAAGCTCGTTTATTCCTTATCTCCTTGACTTCTCTCAAACCAGGAACAGTGGTGATATAGTGAACACAGACTAAATTACACACTCTGGGAGATTTAGAATTCTGATACAGAAAAACATTGCTCCAATTTATTTACAGCTCACAAAAAAGATTATCGTGTGCTCAAATGAAAAGGCATTTACTGTAATAGTAGCGAATTGTATGTGACAACATTAAATAGGCAACCTCTGAAGTAGCATCGCAGCTCAACGTGAATTTCAGTCCAAAAATACAGTTGATGATAATGAGATGAATCAGTATGGATACCATTTCAGCAAAACAAAAAAAAATTAGTAGATTAGCTAGCATTGAGTTTGTCGAGGGCAAGTACCTGATGAGATCAAAATGTATGGAAAATGACAATAAGATATAGTTCAATTGCAGCATATTCAAAATGTATAAATTTATTTACCTACTAACCACAGAAGAAAACACAAAGGTAAAGGGTGCCATTAAATGGAATTGAAAAATGTGCAGGTCTGTGGGGGGAGTATAAGAGTTGGACTAATTGAATTGCTCTTTGAAACAGTGGCACAGATGTCACTCAATTAGATTAATGCTTTTTTTTAACTTACAAGATAAACAAAATGCTAACATTTGGTTCACTTCGTAAAATAAAATTAACTCAATCAAAGGTTCTGGTTAGTCTCTGTATTTCTATGGCTTCTCGCTTCTTTCAAAAGAGTAACAACATTGACAAGAAAACAAAAGGGCTACACCTTTTGCACACTGAACTAAGATGCACCACACTAACACATTAGGGACTAGGGACACTGGAGAGTGGAAAGGGGACACAGGTTTGTTGCAGAGGTCCCACAGGTTCGAATTCCTGATTTCAATTATACTGCCATTTGGAGGTAGTTCCCAAAGGTTCATCACGTTCCCACAAGAAGTGAGGAATACAGGAAGGTTCAGCTCCTCAGGCTGTCACGCTGTCTGAAGTCTAGAAATTAGCAACTTCCCTAATCTTTGGGCCCAGACATGATATTTAGAGAAACCAAGAAAATGAAAAGGGCTGCCTGATAAAATAAACATTTGCATGTTGGCAAAGTCTCGAGTTCAAACATTGCTCTATGCTAAAGAAGCTGATTACAGCCAAGACAGTTATACTCAGAACTCATCAAAGCTGAGGAATGTTGAGGCAGAGGTATGCAGAGTGAGAATGAGCATTCTTGCTTCCACAACAATGAAAACGGACAAGATTGAACGTCTTTTCAGGAGATAATTCAATATTGTTCCACCCAAGCTGCCTCCCGTCATTAAAATAAAACAAGGAACTACAGATGCTGGAGATCTGAAACATGGGATTGCTGGAGAAACCCAGCAGTCTGGTAGCACTTATGGAGAGAGAAATAGAGTTAACATTAACTGGAGTTCTAAGAAGGGTCACTGCACTCAAAACATTAGCTCTGCTTCCTGTTCACAGGTGCTGCCAGACCTGCTGAGCTTGTCCAAGGATTCCTTGCTTTTGCTTCCGATGCATGAACAAAGCTCATCGATGGTTAATAGTCACATTTACAAAATCCTCAAGGACCTTCAGAACTTGAGAGTCACCATCGTCAGCAGAAGAGACGAAAAACTGGGGAGAATCCACCTCTGGTAAAGAAAATATCTTATCCTTAAACACATTGTTGAGAGAAATTTAGACCCCATTATGGAGTTTTACAGTTCTTACTTTGCTCACAAACAGCTCCTCCCCTTCCAGCTGGGCAGCTGCAAGTGTAATCCTTCCCATCATCTTCACAAGTGCCTCCGTGGAGACAAGGGTGCAAATCACAAGGTTTGGAAATGTAGACATCTGGCAGCTTGGCAGGAGTGTCCTTGGAGTGAAGGGGTCGCCTTGGGGTTGCTGCCTTTGTCGTGGTTGTCAGAGTCGTGGAAGTCCCTTCGGGCCGCCTGGTGGGAGAGTGGGGCCTCCTGGTGATTGCCAGTGGGAGGGTGACCAGTGTGGACGCTGTGGTTACCGGCACTGTTGTGGCTGCTGTGGTTGTGCTGGTGGTTGTGAACAGCACTGGTGCCAAATCTACAGTTAAAAAAAAAACAAAGAGGAAAACCTACATACAAACTGAATTAAACCACCTGGCCCCGTAATGTTTGGCAGCAGAATTAAAAACACCATGGTACATTGCATTTACATAAACCTGTCAGATGTTAATTATAACAACCACCTCCATTTATATATCACCTTTAATGTGTGAAGTATTCCATGTGGTTCTCTGGAGTGCTAGCAGACAAAAATTATAACACAATATTGTACATTTTAAAATTAAGAACATGCTTTTCACATTTAATTTAGAGCCATCTATTATAATAATTTAGGGGAACTTCTGCAGTTTCCATTTCACAACTCACGCTACATTCATTTATTGTCTGAGCTGTAGATCCTTTGGGTAGGATAGAGATGCTCTACAAGAAGTAAGCCTCTTTATTACCCACATGATTTGATACAGAAAGGAAACAGACAGCTGGTGTAATACTATCAGCTTGAAGATTAATAGTTCCTCAGTTTTTAAGGGGAAAAAAACTGACTGGATAAATGTACCTCCCTCGCCAGATATTTTTGCAGAATAATTAAATCAGAACTGAGCTTCTGTCACTGGACCCAAAGTCTCAATCCTGCTTTCTCTCCATAGATGCTGCCAGACCTGCTGAGTTTCTCCAGCAATTTCTATTTTTGTTGCATTACCTGGGTCTCTGGATTAATAGTATAATGCTATTACCATTAGGCTGTTGCCTTCAGCAATGAACAAAGACTGAGGAACAAAACATACGCCTAATACAACAAGGAACACTGTCCAATTTATCATGTAGAGCCTGATTTTCTCTATCTCACAGGTTACTAAAACTTCAAATAGCTGCACAGGCCGAGGATGCACCTTTCCTCTAGATGACTACCTCGGTAAATAATTTAGAGCCTGTGATCTCTGCAACACACTATTGTGAAATACAGCACAATATCCAAACTGACATGAAGTTGAGAGTCCTACCCACATTAAGGCTGCAATGCATCATTCATCTGAAAGACTGAGGGACGAAGATACCCAAGACGAAACAAAACACTGGGGCACATTGCCAGAGGAACTCAATTCAAAAGCAGAGAAGCTGCATGAAATATATGTAGGGGCCAAAATTCATCTCAAAACGAATGGTATTGGATTGGCTGACTTCCTCACACAGCGCCCGATATTCAGTACTAGGGACTACATTGGTCAGACCAGATGTACAGCACCGCAATCAATTCTGCTCTCCGTATCATACATCAAATGTAAAGCAATGGTGAAAGAACTGAAAAGATTCACAAGAACAATCACAGAAGTGAAATGCGATAACTATCTGAAAAGATTGACCAGTCTGAAGATCATTTTCTAACAGACACACTGACAGATGCCCCAACAGGTAGTTTTAAATTTATAAAGGGTTCTATACGATGGACACAGAGAGTGGAAGAGTTCAAAATCCATGAGTATAAATATAAGTTAACAAATAACTCCAGTAGACAATTCAGGTTTAATGCTTCTCCTCAGAGAATGGTGAGGATGTTGGATTTGCTACTCCACTGTGTGGTTGGGGTGAATAGCATAGATGCATGTAAGGAAATTTAGGTTGAAAGCAGTTAAGTGATAGAATTTTGGTTTTGAGCTATATCGCTGTTTTTTCACTGTCACTGTGTCAAATTCCTGGAACCCATTCCTCAACTGAAGTATGGGTGCACCTGACATCATGCAGACTGCTGCGGTCTACAGTGTGCTTTGGCATCCCCTCCTCAAGTACAATTAGGAATGGGCAATAAATGTTCACATACAATCTACAAACAAATACTCGACAATGGTTTATAAGGAACAAAGTAGATGAAATAAGTAGATTAGATTCAGCATAGGCTTGTGTGGAACATAAATGGCATTAAAGGTAATGGTGTTGGGAGTCTTAATATTAGAGTTGCATTGAGCACTACTCAGTGGAGAAAGGGACCCTAAATGAAGCTAAGATGAAGACAGATGTGCCATCTCTGACTCCTGATAGTCTCTGTAATTAGTAACATAGAAACTCAGAGCAGGAATTGGCCATTCAGTCCTTTGGACCTGCTGTCCCCATTCAATATGATCATGGCTGATTCCTGCTTTTGCTGCATACTCCTTGATACATTAAAATAAAAAATGTATCAATCTCTTTCTAGAGCATACTCAGTGACCTGGTCTCCACAGTCTTCTGAGGTAGCAGATTCCACAGGCTCACTACCCTATGAGTGGTGAAGTGTTTCCACACCATAGCCCAAAATGGCCGATCCCATATCCTGAGACTGTGACCCTTGTTTTAGACTCCCCAAACAAGGGAAACAACCTGCCTCCTTCTCACCTGTCTCTAACCTTTAACTATACCCAGAAGGTGGGAGGAATCTTATTGTAAGGGAGATAGAGACAGAAACCATCAGAACAGTTAAGAAGTATTTACAAATGCACTTGTGATGGTGAGGCAGACAACACTATGGGCCAAGTGGTGGAATATGGGATGAGAATAGCTTTATGGTTGTTTTTGACTGGTACGGGCACAATGTGCTGTAAACCTCGATGAGGATTCTGGGTAATCCAAGATGGAGGACTGGAAAAATTTCTGGCTGGAACAGTTGCTCCTTTATTAAGGCATTTTAGGTGCTGGAAGTGATTTCCTTGAATCCCAGGAGCTGCAATTACTGTTATTTATGCTATTGCATTGCTTTGGAACTTTGGGAAAAAAAAGTCAAAACAACAGGATTTTAAAAGGAAGAAGAACAGACAAAGGAAGCACATGGCGAGGTCAGTGCAGGAGAGAGAGAAAGAAACTGACACAGCAGTGAACCTACACAGTTACTGCCTTTGCTCTTTTGAATTCATGTATCGCTGGACATCTGAGTGCGTCTGGGAAAATTAACAAACAGTGAAATTCACAACTGATCTTGGAGGAACTGTTTGGGCGAAGTTCACAGCACAGAAGCAGATAAGTGTTTTAAGTGTGACCTACAGAAAGTCTGCAGTAGTGAGTAGAGTGGGTTCTTTCTTGATTATATGTTTTTTCATGTATGTCTCTTGATTAAACTTAAAATTTAAGCCATAACTATTAATTCAACCTGGGGCAGTGTTTTGTAGAGGAACAAGACGGTGTTATTTTCTGGGTCTGTAGATTGTGAAGGAGCAAAAATGGCCTTTAGTGGAGTGATATGCGCTTCTTGTCAGATGTGGGAGTTTAAAGAGAATTTAAGGGTTACTATGGATTATATCTGCAATAAATGCTGTTGGTTGCAAATCTTAGTAGATCGAATGGATCGGTTGGAGAGACAGTTTGAAGCGATGAGGAATTTGCAACTGCAACAGTATGTGATGGATGGCAGAAAGTCTCAGATACAGTCACATAGATGGGTTAACTCCAGGAAAGGTAAGAGAGATAGGCAGCTAGTGCAGGAGTCTTCTGTGGCTATACCCATTTCAAACAAGTATGCTGTTTTGGAAAATGTAGGAGGTGGTGGATTCTTATGGGAACTTTGCACCAACAGCCAAGTTTCTGATATTGAGACTGGCTCTAATGCAATGAGGGATACGTCGGGTTCCAAGAGATAAATTGTGTTAGGAGACTCTCTAGTCCGAGGTACAGACAGACGTTTCTGTGGCCAGCAGTGGAAAATCAGAATGGTGTGTTGCTTCCCTGGTGTCAGGATCAAGGATGTCTCAGAGAGAATGCAGAATGTTCTCACGGGGGAGAGGGGCCAGCAAGATGTCATTGTCCACATTGGAACCAATGACAAATGAAGGAAAAAGGTTGAGAATATGAAGGGAGATTACAGAGAGTTAGGCAGATATTTAGAAAGGAGGTCCTTGAGAGTAGTAATATCTAGATTACTCCCGGTGCTGCGATCTAGCGAGGGAAGGAACAGGAGGATAGAGCAGATGAATTCATGTCTGAGGAGCTGGTGAATGGGAGAAGGATACACATTTTGGATCATTGAACTCTCTTTTGGTGTAGAAGTGACCTGCACAGGGAGGATGGTTTGCACCTAAATTGGAAGGGGACTAATATACCGGCAGGGAGATTGGCTAGAGCTGCTTGGGAGGATTTTAAAAAGTAAGAGTGGGGGGGGAGGTGGGACTCAGGGAGATAGTGAGGAAGGAGATCAATCTGAGACTGGTATAGTTGAGAACAGAAACAGTCAGGGCAGGCAGGGACAAGGGAGGACTAATAAATTAAACTGCATCTATTTCAATACAAGGGGTCTAACAGGGAAGGCAGATGAATTCAGGGCACAGTTAGGAACATGAAACTGGGTATCATAGCAGTTACAGAAACATGGCTCAGGGATGAGCAGGACTGGCAGCTTAATGTTCCAGGATACAAATGCTACCGGAAGGATAGAAAAGGAGGAGAGGAGGGGGAGTGGCATTTTTGATAAGGTATAGCATTACAGCTGTGCTAAGGGAGGATATTCCCGGAAATACATCCAAGGAAGTTATTTGGGTGGAACTGAGAGATAAGAAAGGGATGATCACCTTTTTGGGATTGTATTATAGACCCCCTAATAGTCAGAGGGAAATTGAGAAACAAACTTGTAAGGAGATCTCAGCAATCTGTAAGAATAACAGGGTGGTTATGGTAGGGGATTTTAACTTTCCAAATATAGACTGGGACTGCCGTCGTGTTAAGGATTTAGATGGAGAGGAATTTATTAAGTGCATACAAGAAAATTTTCTGATTCAGTTTGTGGATGTACCTACCAGAGAAGTGCAAAACTTGACCTACTCTTGGGAAATAAGGCAGGGCAGGTGACTGAGGTATCAGTGAGGGAGCACTTTGGGGCCAGTGACCATAATTCTCTTAGATTTAAAATAGTGATGGAAAAGGATAGACCAGATCTAAGCCTTCAGAAATGAGATAACGAGAATCCAGAGAAAGTATATTCCTGTCAGGGTGAAAGGAAAGGCTGGTAGTATAGGGAATGCTGGATGACTAAAGAAATTGAGGGTTTGCTTAAGAAAAAAAGGAAGCATAAGTAAGGTATAGACAGGATAGATCGAATGAATCCTTAGAAGAGTATAAAGGCAGTAGGAGTATATTTATCCTTAGAAGAGTATAAAGGCAGTAGGAGTATATTTAAGAGGGAAATCAGGAGGGGAAAAAGGAACATAAGATAGCTTTGGCAAATAGAGTTAAGGTGAATCCAAAGGGTTTTTACAAATACATTAAGGACAAAAGGATAACTAGGGAGAGAACAGGGCCCCTCAAAGATCAGCAAAGTGGCTTTTGTGTCGAGCCGCAGAAAATGGGGGAGATACTAAATGAGTATTTTGCATCAGTATTTACTGTAGAAAAGGATGTGGAACATACAGAATGCAGGGAAATAGATGGTGATACCTTGCAAAATGTCCATATTTCAGAGGAGGAAGTGCTGAATGTCTTGAAACGCATAAACCTTGCAAAATGTCCATATTACAGAAGAGGAAGTGCTGGATGTCTTGAAACGCATAAAGGTGGATAATTCCCCAGGACCTAATCAGGTGTACCCCAGACCTCTGTGGGAAGCTAGAGAAGTGATTGCTGGGCCTCTTGCTGAGGCATTTGTATCGTCGATAGTCACAGGTGAGGTGCCGGAAGACTGGCGGTTGGCTAACGTGGTGCCACTGTTTAAGAAGGTGTAAGGACAAGCCAGGGAACTATAGACCAGTGAGCCTGACATCGGTGGTGGGCAAGTTTTTGGAGGGATATCCGAGGGACAGGATGTACATGCATTTGGAAAGGCAAGGACTGATTCGGAATAGTCAACATGGCTTTGTGTGTGGGAGATGTGATCTATATGGACTTCAGTAAGGTGTTCGACAAGGTTCCCCCTGGGAGACTGATTAGCAAGGTTAGATCTCACAGAATGCAGGGAGAACCAGCCATTTGGATACAGAACTGGCTCAAAGGTAGAAGACAGAGGGTGGTCGTGATGGGTTGCCTTTCAGACTGGAGGCCTGTGACCAGTGGAGTGCCACAAGGATTGGTGCTGGGCCCTCTACTTTTTGTCATTTACATAAATGATTTGGATGCGAGCATAAGAGGTACAGTTTTTAAGTTTGCAGATGACACCAAAATTGGAGGTGTAGTGGACCGCAAAGAAGGTTACCTCAGATTACAACAGGACCTTGATCAGATGGGCCAATGGTCCGAGAAGTGGCAGATGGAGTTTAATTCAGATAAATGCGAGGTGCTGCATTTTGGGAAAGCAAATCTTAGCAGGACTTATACACTTAATGGTAAAGTCCTAGGGAGTGTTGCTGAACAAAGAGACCTTGGAGTGCAGGTTCATAGCTCCTTGAAAGTGGAGTCGCAGGTAGATAGGATGGTGAAGAAGGCGTTTGGTATGCTTTCTTTTATTGGTCAGAGTATTGAGTACAGGAGTTGGGAGGTCATGTTGTGGCTCTACAGGACATCGGTTAGGCCACTGTTGGAATATTGTGCGTAATTCTGGTCTCCTTCCCATCGGAAGGATGTTGTGACACTTGAAAGGGTTCAGAAAAGATTTACAAGAATGTTGCCAGGGTTGAAGGATTTGAACTATAGGGAGAGGTTGAATAAGCTAGGGCTGTTTTACCTGCAGCGTTGGAGGCTGAGGGGTGACCTCATGGAGGTTTACAAAATCATGAGGGGCATGGATAGGATAAATAGACAAAGTCTTTTCCCTGGGGTGGGGGAGTCCAGAACTAGAGGGCATAGGTTTAGGGTGAGAGGGGAAAGATATAAAAGGGACCTAAGGGGCAACTTTTACATGCAGAGGGTGGTACATGTATGGAATGAGCTGCCAGAGGAAGAGGTGGAGGCTGGTACAATTGCAACATTTAACAGGCATTTGGATGGGTATATGAATAGGAAGGGTTTGGAGGGATATGGGCCGGTTTCTGGCAGGCGGGACTAGCTTGGGCTGGGATATCTGGTCAGCATGGACAGGTCTGTTTCCATGCTGTACATCTCTATGACTCTAAATTAGTTTGGGGGCACATGCAGGAATAGGGGGCAGGATTGTGTTGGAAAACCCCAACCACAATTCCCACCTCATGAGTAAAACTCTAAGCCTGTGTTTTCCTAATGGGATAGTCCCACCAGCAAAATGGTGACATCTGAAAACCACCCCTCAGAAACACATTTAACTTTGGGATGAGCGATTTTTCCATCGTTCCTAAGATGTAGAACACAAACCCAGACAAAGTGTTTGGACACATTTAATTTGGGAAAACATTGCTTTTAAAATGCTAGTCATTAACTAGAATGCAATATTCCCTGTTCTTGATTCCCTAACAGATGAAAAGAGCTCCACATTTGTTCCCTGAACTACCAAGTTTCTAGGGTTTGTACATTGTTTAGATTATACTATTTACATTATTGTTGTCAGGGTACATGTGCTAATTATGAGTTGACCCAAAGTGTATCTTTTTTAATTCATTAGTTCACAGAATGAGGGCATCACTGGCTCGGCCAACATTTACTGCCCACCCCTAATTGTCCAGAGGGCAATTAAGTCAACCACATTGCTGTGGGTCTGGAGTCACATGTAGGTCAGACCGGGTAAGGATGGCAGTTTCCTTTCCTAAAGGGTTTCCTAAACCCAGATGGGTTTTTCTGACAATCGGCAATGGTTTCATGGTCATCACGAGACTCTTAACTGATTTTTATTGAATTCAAATTCCAGCATCTGCTGTGGCAGGATTCAAACCCGGGTCCCTAAATTATTACCTGGGTCTCTAGATCATCAACTTCCCAACTGAGCAATTATACTCAATGGATACAATTGCAATTCCAATCTGAATAAATTTAAATACACAAATTCAGAGGAAAGTATTTTTAAAAAACACTCCATTTGGAGAAAGTGAGATCATTCTATCCATTTCTCGCTGAAATGATCACCATCAGGAAAATGGGGTTGTTTATGTTCACAACTGGGCTTAGTACATGAATTAGGACAGTAACAACAAGCCTGGCACAAAATCATTAATATCTTTTCCTTCGAAGTGGATCTCTGAAATCTTAAAGCCAAACCAAAGGTCAAAGAGTCCAAAGGTCAGTCAAGGGGACTGTCCGACAAGCAGTACAAACCGAGAACGTGGGTCCAGAACTTTGCCACCACCAGAGGGTAGCAGTATACTCTGTCTTCTTATTCAGTCTGGCTTGGGCAGCATCATGACAGTATATGATCTGCTGCGTGGAACCTTCTAGAGAATTGCACCAAATAAAACGAGAAAACAGCTGTTCTAGTTTTGGCCAAAGCTCTGCGGAGGTGTTCCTTTCCTCTTTCAGAAAAAAAAAGGAAATAACATCTGCAGAGCACAGTTTGATTATGATGAGGTCATGTTCCCCAGAACATGTTGTGAGATCTGCTATTCTTCCCCAATGGTTACAGGTATTAATATTCCAGCTATCCACAGTACTACACACTTGGCGGAAGTTGTTCATTAGCAGACACTAACATTGAAAAATAGATAATAATTTCTTTTATATGGTAGGCTAATGCAGAAGGACATGAATAAAACTCAAATGATATTACTAGATTCAATACAAAAAAGCTATTAATCATTACCTTGAATTTTACAGTCTACAAAAGCAACAACAGAGTTTGTAGTGTGGCAACAGAACATATGAGCTAAAGTTGTATGTTTCACTTTCACTGTGTTTCACAGTTTCACTTGTGTTCCCAATAGGCTTCACTGTAATGGTATTCTTGGAATGATTGGCCAAGGCTACTTTGCCCTGGTGTGGGGGTTGTGAGGTAAGTTCAGATTGATTCCCCAAGCTAAACAGACCATTGATGCTCACTGTATGATGCCAGGCCTGAGACACCACTACCACCTGTGGAACCCTAGCTCAGAGATCGAATCCTCATCTTTAGCAGGGAAGAGGTGAGTGAAGAAACTGAAGCAAGCAAAAAAGGAAAAGACAGGAAAAGTCGCTTTACCAAATTCCACGATTTTGATGTTCTCCTGTTCTGGTTTCTTCACAATGATAGATTTCTTCTTAGAAAGCCTTACTTGCTGAAGCAAAGCCCTTTGTACATCACGGGAAGTGTAAGCTGTTCCTGTGAAGAATACGGAAAATAAAAATCCATAAGTAGGCATAATGCAACTAAATAAAAAACGGAGTGAGCACAAATGTTTTGTTTTGCTGTTTTCATGTGATTGAGCCTATGAGTTGTTCCATCAAATGCTTACGTGGATCAAAATGGACATCAACAATGGCGCGCACGGATTTGCTTGCTCCCAGACCACGGACTCGGACACTCTTATAATCTTTCTTGACATTTGAGTTCCGCAAAAGTTCTTCCAGCTGGATGAAGTTGAGTTGTGGGACACATGGATAAATAATCGGATGTTAGAAACAATCCAAATTTGGCTGAAAAGAATGCAATTACTCAATTCTCAACGAGTGCTCTGTGAAGTCAATGACCAGTACTCAGTAAAACAGTGACCCTCACATCAACTCACTGAAGAGTGCAATCAATATGGGATGAAAGGGAAAATCAGACAACTAATTAACTTGCAAATATCTCAGACTGTTCTCAAAGGTAAAATAAAGAAAAATATTTGCAATTACCCTCAGTAGAGGATGCCATATGGGAATGAGGACAGAGAAATGGATGAAACTCCATTTCTGTCACAACGTTTGTTATCTTCTAAACTGAAAAGTACATACTGTTACGTGAAACAGAAGCTCAACACTGAGGATGCTGGAAATCTGAAACAGAAACAGAACATGCTGGAGAAATCCAGTATGTCTAATCATAAATTTTATGAAGTTATCTGTTAGGATTAATGTAAATTATCAATCAAAAATGTTGAAATATTCTAATAAACCAAATTTAAAAAGTTGGGCTTTTTGCTGCATTTATATCATTATTGTGCTAAGTATTTTGATTAAATAGCTGCCTCTGCTCCTTTAATGGATTCACTGAGGGTTTTGAGTTTGACCTGACTCTTCTTTGAAAGAGTTTTGAAATAGCATCATATAGGACTTGAAATGTAACTGTTTCTCTTGCTGAAAGACCTACTGAGTTTCTCCAGCACTCTGTGTTTTTAAAGCTGCACATGTTTCTTCTCTACAAATTGGCAATTTTACAATTTACTCTACTCTGCACTAATGGCAGCAGCAGTAATGAACTGAATGGGGATGAATAGTACGCAGCGAGGTTGAAGCATTTCCAACATTTTGTGGTGAAAGACGAGATTAGCCTCAGTATTCTGCAGCGTAAACTCCATTGATCAATTCTCAATTAATAAGAGAATAGACACCTGACGGTGGGCCAATATATTCCATTGCATGGCTAACAGATCAGCCTGGGAAGTTGAGATAAATTATGAGTTTTTGGTCTTGTTTCTGAAACTAGTTCACTTCAAAACTCTGCAAGCTTGTCTTTCCTGGGAATGGGCAGTTTTTTAAAAAGTTATTAAGCCTTGCACTTCCTTGGTCTACTTATTTGGTGAAAATTAAGAGGATAAGAACATCATTCATCAGCTGCCAACTGGCACTCACAGCACTTTCAATACTTCGAGCTGTTTCACCAAACAGTTCCGACTTGGGATCGTCCATCTCTGGTGTGTAAAAAAGTTCTTGACCCTCGACCTCTTCCAAAACGAGAACTCCTTGGAATATCTTAGTAGCTATTGAAAGCAAAATCATAGTGGGAAAGCTGAAATTAATCAATGCTCCAGCCAGCATCATTAAACAAGACTGCATTACTGGCTGACAGAAAAGTGAATGGTGGGTTGGTAGTGCCAGTCTTAGGGTTAGTAAGATGGTTATATTCTTTGAATTAGTAGTTCAGAGGAAGCTTGGAATAGGTGCACATGTAAATTTGGTTCATAACACAATGCCATAAATACCAGATGTTACCACAAGATTTGCTCCTCAGCTCCGAACTATTGAGGTTGGCGAAAGGTTAAGTAGACAAAGAGAAAGAGTTGTTAGAGAAGAGGCAGGTTTAAACTGGCAGGATATTAGTAAAGAAATTAAATTTCTAGAGCAGTCACTTTTTCCATAGAAATTAAAACATATTTTGTATCAGTGACATTCAGATTCTGCACTTCCATGTAGGAATGAATACATCACTGATTGATTCAATCCCTTCTATTATACGAATGTCAGCATTTATTTAAGTTCCTTGATTGGAGATTTTATGGAGAGAAAGAATTTCCAACACATTTTACTGCAATGAATACAAAATCTATAATTTTCAGAATAACAAAATCTATTTACCAGCACAATGCTCTCACTGATTTCATGACAAAATCTATTTTCAGAGAATTTTAATGCATTTTGGCCTGCCTGGGTAGGCCAAGAGCATGTATATAATTGGAGAGGAAAATAAATTGTCAGTTCTCAATCAGAAATTTTCAAATATTTTACCAAACTGAATTAAAAATTGTGGATTTGTTTACTGCTTTCATGTCATTATTGTGATAAGTGTTTTCATTAAATTGCTGGCTCTGCTGCTTTAATGCTAAATGGGTTCACAGACAGTTAAGATAGTGCAGAAAAAAAATTCAGTTTCATTAACCAATGCAATAAAAAGAGAGCAAGTTATACCCAGTGGATCCATCAGGTATTTTTGTTTCCATATTGCCACAGCTACTTTTGATTTTTGGAATTTGTGTCTGAGAGCCATTTTTAAGGCAATAAGCATTTGAAATGTTATAAAGTTCAAGGCTAAGGGCCATGTGTTGAAAAGTAGGACTAGTGTAGATTTAAAATAGTTTTGTCAGTGTAAACTTGATGGGCCAAAGGCCCTCTTCCATACTATATGATTCTATGAAGATTAAAACTTCATTATAGACATGAACTCAGTCTGCATTTGATCAATGGGCACAGGTATTGGCAAGGTACTATCACATTTCAACAAACCCCCTAGAACAATGCAGCTCACTTAAAAAACAGCATTCTCTGAAAGCTGTAAGCATGAGCTGCACCTGTAGATGTGTACATGTGTACAGGCAAATATGTACATTCTTCAAGGTACTTACGAGGGCAATTGGTTCCCTCACCATCCACAGACGGTGTTTTTCCATCAGGGCAGCAGCCGAACTCTGTGTTATCACATGAAGATCTTTCAATTGGGATAGGTGTGGGATCAGCTACAGTCTCATTAGAACCTACAAACAACACAATATGACAACAAAGACAACCAAAATATAACTTAAGTCAGTTGAAGACTGAAATCCAAAAATTAGATGCTGTTGAAAGCATCTTGTTAAATCCATTAGTTAAGCTAATAAGCTCAATAAAGAACATTGGATCAGGTTGTCCCATGAACATACACTAACATTGCATCCTGAAGCCAATTATTATAACATTGATATATATTGCATATATGTGCTGTCCACAGGTTAAAAGTTCAAGTCACCATCATGTTAGTGGACCATACACTGTTCTCTCATTGGAGAGAGATGATTGACAGTGGTTTAACCAGTGGGTCACCACATCTCAGCTGAGGAATTAGGTTGAAAAGGAAGGTCTTTCTGTTAACCTCAGCCATCATGGGAATTGAACCCACCCTCTTGGTGTTGCTCAGCATTGCAAACCAGGCAACAGGATTGACTGATCCCCTTCCTTTGCCCACATATTAATGCTACAACAACTGGGATATCAGAGCAATTACGGAAACATGGCTCAGGGATGGGCAGGACTGGCAGCTGAATGTTCCAGGATACAAATGCTACCAGAAAGGATAGAAAGGGAGGCAGATGAGGAGCGGTAGTGGCATTTTTGATAAGGGATAGCATTACAGCTGTGCTAAGGGAGGATATTCCTGGAAATACTTCCAGGGAAGTGATTTGGATGGAACTGAGAAATAAGAAAGGGATGATCACCTTATTGGGATTGTATTATAGACCCCCCAATAGTCAGAGGGAAATTGAGAAACAAACTAATAAGGAGATCTCAGCTATCTGTAAGAATAATAGGATGGTTATGGTAGGGGATTTTAACTTTCCAAACATCAACTGGGACTGCCATAGTGTTAATGGTTTAGATGGAGAGGAATTTGTTAAGTGTGTACAAGACAATTTTCTGATTCAGTATGTGGATGTAGCTACCAGAGAAGTGCAAAACTTGACCTACTCTTGGGAAATAAGGCAGGGCAGGCGACTGAGGTGTGAGTGGGGGAGCACTTTGGGGCCAGTGACCATAATTCTCTTAGATTTAAAATAGTGATGGAAAAGGATAGACCAGATCTAAAAGTTTAAGTTCTAAATTGGAGAGAGACCAATTTTGACGGTATTAGGCAAGAACTTTCAAAAGCTGATTGGAGGCAGATGTTCACAGGTAAAGGGATGGCTGGAAAATGGGAAGCCTTCAGAAATGAGATAACAAGAATCCAGAGAAAGTATATTCCTGTCAGGGTGAAAGGGAAGGCTGGTAACTATAGGGAATGCTGGATGACTAAAGAAATTGAGGGTTTAGTTAAGAA
>NC_057743.1:33358714-33380001 GCF_004010195.1 Chiloscyllium plagiosum
TCATTTCCCTGAGGTCGGGGAGTCCAGAACTAGAGGGCATAGGTTTAGGGTGAGAGGGGAAAGATATAACAGGGACCTAAGGGGCAACTATTTCACACAGAGGGTGGTACGTGTATGGAATGAGCTGCCAGAGGATGTGGTGGAGGCTGGTACAATTGCAACATTTAAGAGGCATTTGGATGGTATATGAATAGGAAGGGTTTGGAGGGATATGGGCCGGGTGCTGGTAGGTGGGACTAGATTGGGTTGGGATATCTGGTCGGCATGGACGGGTTGGACCGAAGGGTCTGTTTCCATGTTGTACATCTCTATGACTCTACGATTCTATATGATAAATCAAATCTTGTTTACTTGTCTAAGCCCTGATTATAGGAATTAATTCTTCCACATGACATGGATAGTAAAATCTAAATTAGATTATGAATATTTGACACAAATTATGTAAAATTACTTGGTCCACTACTTTAAAAAAGGGATTCATAGGTTAAAAAGTTATGTGGGTTAATGCCATAAAACAATGGAAAAAGTGATCTTGAATAAATCAGCATATAGGCTCATTTGGTTCCTTCTGTGCTGTTGAATTCTCTGATTGAACATTTGGTTAGTGCGATTTTATAATTTTAGACCATAATCTTGGGTACTTTATAAGAATTAAGTTTAACAGACACAGGAGTGTTTTTTTATCTAGCAAATAACACTTCACAGAAAATGGGTTACCTTGACAACAATAATGTTCCACAAGCTCATGAGGTCACTGGTAACCACACACATCAATTTGATCGGATTGTCATCACAGTCACTTATTTAATATTCAGAACACTGTTAAATTATGTTTGTATAAATCCCATTGATGCAAATAAAGAATTTGATATAACTTTGTCTGCATTCAAGACTCACAGGATAAACCCAAAGTAAGGCATGCATTATTTAGTTGCATTAGTTTGCTTTGAAAAATATCATTTCCGATAAATGATACTCATTAAGGGCTTTTAATACATATTCAACTTAAAAGTTACTTGAAAAAAAAGTACTCAAGTAAATATTTGCATTGCTTTTGAGTTTCAGTTTACACTAATCAAGGGCAAGCACAGTTGGGGTGGGGGTCTCAAACCTCTGACTATATGGTTGCTGGAAGGACTGATTACTTTCAGTAGGAAATATTTCTTCCAAGCAATTGCCTCTTGAAAGACTTCAATTTAGTAAGTGGCTGATGACCCTACTTTGTTAATTCTAGGGGCATTAAGAGCACTCTCGGCAACAATGCTATAGATTGTAGAAGCTTTGTTTGAGGTCTCACTATTGGATGATTCATGAGACTAATATTCAGGTTACGCCGGGTAAAATATGGCCTCAGGTCAGACAAGAGTATAATTTGGACACAAGTATAATTTCTAAACTGCCACTTCGAGAATCATTTTCTACCACCTATTTTGTTGGATCAGGAAAATATCAGGCAGATACTGAGTAGTTCTTTTACACATCCCCTGGACTCGTCTTGGTTGACTAAGGAGGTCAGAATGGAATGTTTACCCCCAAATTGACCTCAATTTTATTCACTCTATTCTTTCACCTCCCCTAGGAGACCCCTTGACATTGGTGGGTAGCAATAAAGAATGAATCACAAGTTGCCATCAGTTGGACTGGATTCATCAGAGTCTTTACTCATCGAGTACTGTTTGTACCTCAGCCTTTGTAAATGTTGATTTATAATTGTACTTTACAATTACAATTAGTAGTTGTAAGACTTTACATGTAAAGCGGCAGTGTTACAATTGATGAAAATCGTTTAAGTTCAAATATTTGCAAATCTTGGACTGGAATTATGATTACCAATTAGATCCATCATATTGAATTTAGCTTCCTCTGGTGAGTTACTTATTGGCTTAGATCCAGCCAAACTGAAAAGGTGGTGAAGCATTCAGACTTTAAACAGGGCTACGTGATGAAGGATCATTAAAAAAAATTAAGGCACTATTGAACTTTCCTTTCGGCATCTTGTGTCACCAAATTCAACCTTTCTTTTGGAAGGGAGGTGAAAGACTGAAGAGATTGGCTTCAAAGATTATGCTGATGTATTTGTTTCAGTAAGTGCAGGGCATTTCATTCTACTTCCGCACTCCATGCCGCAGTCCATAAGAACCAAACGCTCTCATGCATCATTGACCATTTTACCAATCATAGTCAATTCACATTACCCGAAGGCTCTATTCCACTAGCTTCTAGATCACCACTTGCTTCAAGATCTGTATCCCCACTGAAATCCCCACTGCCTGACTGATCAGGGGGTTCAGATGGAATGATGGATGTTGTAGGCCGGACAGTGGTAAGGTGGGCATTGACAACTGGACGTCTGGTTATCGTGGCTGACTTGGATCTGACATGTGATCTTGTGGTATGTGCAGGCCATGCTGTGGATCTAGGAATGAGCTTTGCTTCAAACACTGCAGAGTCCTTTTCAACCCGCGCGGTCAATATGGTGTCCTCCCTTGTTGAAGATGTGCTTGTTGATGGGGTCATTTTCGACCATTTGGTTGTCTGAGGAGAGTGTGTGGTAGGAGGAATGGTTGGTCTCGATGGAGCTCCTGTATGGAGAGGTGAGATGATTTCTGTAGAGTTACAGAAGTAAATGAAGGTATGTTTAGGAAAGCATAGCACCAAAACAAATATAGGCAATGGCAGGCTTTAAGAACTGGACCCTCAATTTCGAAACCCCTTTATTCTGATAAAAAGAACACATTTTAATCTATGCACACAAACAGCTCCGTTTTATAATTTTAGCAGGCATGTTAGTAAATCTAAACACAAGTCTTTTTGCATTCAGTCTTTAACTCTTTAAAACTGAATATTCAACACGGCTTTCACGAGAGACAAGATAGTTAAGGTTAACTATAGCAGAACAGATGGTCTAAAGTCATTAGCCCCTGAAAAGGCCCCAGAACAGTGAACCGATGCACTTGCAGGTCCATAAAGCAACCATTATTTCACTTGCTGTTGTTCTCAACAGATGATCGCTTTTACACGCTGGTGACTATCACAGCATGCAGGTTGTGGGCACGATGGGGCATTGCAGGAGTCTAAGTGCCACAACGGACATCCAACCTGGCAAATATAGCATGTTGCAGATGAAACAAAAATCTAGGCATTTAAATACAACACAAATCGTTTTTTCAGGGGAAAACTAAAGAGTTAAGGGAGCTATATATTATGTTTAGTACTTAATAGCTGTTTCACTTCCTGTAAGCCAGAGCAGTAACTGTTCTTTTCTGCATCGCTGGTCTTTATGGTCATGTAACCCAAGACTGTCATTCCCCAACCATGTCATCACATGAACAACAGTCGGTGTGTTCCAAGAGATGGTTGCTGACAAAGCCCAGAGCAGTAGGAAAAATGTCAGTTTGGAAGTCACACAATGAGCACATTCACACCAGGTTACAGAATGAGAATCTTACACTCCTGACAACTGCAACAAAGCACATGAACTTCCATTGTCTTGGTCCAACATGTTTTCCAAATCTGGACACAATTTAGTCTCAGAATTTGCTTCCACTCTTAATTCCATTGTTAACAGCTGCACACATGAGTTATTTCCAGTGCAGTTCTCAGAGGGAGAAAGAGGAAATGACAACATCTTCGTTTACAAACACTAAAGGGAAAACAGCTAGTGCATTTACTTTAGCACTGTCTCATGCACTATTTACTGAGTACTTCAATAATTGTGGCTCTCAGAACAACTGATGCAAAAAACTGCAGATCTGACCAGGGTCGGCAAGAGAGTAATTGTGTATTAACCAGTGAAAGTTTTAAAACATACTGCAAGAGCAACTGAATAGGATGCAATAACTCAGTGATAGATGGACTCACTTATACTAATGAATGATGAGTAAAGATTGTGAATTGTGTGCAGCCAGAACTTGACAGTTCTCCCCTACTCTCAACCAACTTAGTTAATAGATGCACTGCCTTTTACAGGACTGAGCCCAACTAAACCACCAAGACCCCAGGTTCAAGCCTTTGGTCTCAGTTGAGTTGTGGAATTCCAACAGCATGGAAGAAGGCCATTTGGCCCTTCAAGTCCATACCGACCCTCCGAAGAGTATCTCCTCCAGACCCACCCACCTACCCTATCCCTGAAACCCTGCATTTCCCATGGCTAATCCACCTAGCCTGCACATATCTAGACACTATGGGTAATTTAACATGGCTGATCTACCTAATCTACACATACCTGAACACCGTAGGTAATTTAGCATGGCCAGTCCACCTAACCTGCACATCTTTGGACTATTGAGCACCCGGAGGAAACCCAAGCAGGTTCAGGGAGAATGTGCAAACTCCACACAGACAGTCACCCAAGGCCAGAATTGAACCTGGGACCCTGGTGCTGTGAGGCAACAGTGCTAACCACTGAGCCACCGTGCCGTCCCTGAGTCACCATATCAGCCAGAGTTTCTGGTTTTGGCTAGGCAGAAGTTGGGACACTCCCAAATTGCCTCAAGATTTTAATGCACAAGGACAGGGCTCAGTTGCGATGCCACTTCCATCTGAATAGCACATCTAATGGATTGCTACTTTGAGCAAAGTAATGGAAGAACCTACTGATATCAATAAAACACAGATGGTGGGGGATTAAATAATAAAAATAAACTTAAAACAAAAATACTGGAAGCTATTTACATCATGACCCAAACTCCACTGTAAGATAATCCAACTGTTTTTTTTAAATAAAAGACATGGGGGTGGGTGTGATCTGTAAGTGGGAGTGATGATCAAGTGCTAAACAATTTGTTAACATGCATCATATCACTGAGAAATCCTATTCTTAAGGGTAAATTCACCTTTGCTATTTTTCTAATTGGGTGCCAAGTTCAAAGGAATTGTTTGTTGGTGACAGAATTGTAACACAGTAGCATTGATCCCTTAAGGAACACTCCCTTCAGGAATAGCTCTCTACTATTGAATTTACTTATGAATTTTATGACCCAGTTTGACCACTGCATCAAATCCAAGACCATCAATGCATCTGCTGTTCGCTGACTTGATAAGTCATATCAGACTTGAAACATTAGCTGTTTCTCGGTCCACAGATGCTACCAGACATGTTGACTTTCTCTAGCACTTTCTGTTTTTAGTTAATTGACTTGACTCCCTGAACTCATTGTAAGTTCAGACTGCAAACAGCATATTTGTATGGAAGGCTTTCTTCTATCTCACAACTCACATGAATTCTCATTGCACATCTGAAACTGCAGGACAAAGCTGGCTATCCCGACATATAACATCAGAATTAACTGATGTTAGTGACTAAAGAAAAAAGAATCTAAATATAAGTCCGTTCTTTGGAAACATATTTGTGCGATGATTTCAGCATTGCTGATCAGATTCCTGACTGCTGCTATGTATTTGGGCAGGTGCATTATGTGGTGTTAACAACTTAAGATTTATTTAACATGGTAATTGTTTGTTTAGTTCAATACTGCAAACCATTCCATTCCAAATTAATTTGCATCTGAGTTCCACCTGGTTAACAGAAACTCCCACTGTACCAGGTTACCGTGAAGCAATACTTCGGGAACTCACTCATTCCATCATCTTTTTCCAACTTCAAACACATACTTCAGTATCTGAAAGCACCTGGTACTCTTGTCGTTTGGGTTCCAGGGATTGTAGATCAGTGGGATAAGCTTTTTGCTTCTCCTGCATGAGTGTCAATTTGACAGAGAGGCACCTCAGGTCATTGTAGCCTGACTCATATCCATCCCAGCAAAGCAGTCTTTACAGGTAGCAATGGAGCCCAAGATGTTGAGGGCTGGTGGAACAGAAGTCAGCTTACCAGTTAGTCTTTGAAATATTGATGCTGCTGGAGAGCGACAGGAACTGCATTCATCACAGCAAATAGCCAAGGGAAGAGGGTCAGTACACAAATACTGATCTCTTAGAAACTGAACTGAGTGAGCGCTAATTTAAGAACTAGCTAAAATGTGCAATCCAAATCAGTGACCATTATCAACACTTTCCGAAAGGTTTGCAGTGTGTATTCAGTCTCTATGCAAACAAGGTGACATCGCCTGATCAAGATATCAGTGAGCTTCTCGAAGAGGGGACAAACTACCCTTTTAACCCGAGGAGCTGAATTTGAATCCACCTGGGGAGTAAATCCAGTTCAGGGCCTTTCAGGCATCTTTGGAATTTCCCACAGAATTTCCTCCCAATGCCTCTACTGTTACTTTCCAACATAAAATACAAGTGTGCTTCATCAACGTCCTTACCTCGGCAAGGCCCTTGGTGTGTAATTGTGATCACTGTGCCTTGGCGACATCCAATTGATTTGAGCTGGCACTCGTTTGCATAGGTTATGCCATCAGAGCCACAGACCTGATATTGTACAAGGAAGCGAATTAGCAAAGGTTAGACCAACATCGCTTTTAGAATCACATGCTCAACAACATAGAAACACCGGTAAAGGAATAGGTCATCCATTCCCTCCATTACATTCCAGCATTCAATTTTATCTCAAAAGCTTGTCACATTTCCTCTCTGTTTGATGTTGTTATTTCTGTTTCTCTCTCCACAGATTCTCCAGCAGTTTCGGTTTTTATCTCAGATCTCCAACATCTGTGGCATTTTGCTTTTATTCACTAAGACCCTGGCAGGTAAATGCCTGAGTGCCGTCCTGCCACTGGGGACACTGGACCAGCAGAAATCTATGTACCTCAGTCCTGAAATGTTCCAAATAACTCAATGCCCCACAGGCTTTTCAGGAGATGTGGGAGAGAATCAAGCTCCTGATTTTTTTTGAAATTTGTTCATGGGATTTGGATGTCACTAGCTAGGCCAGCATTTATTGCTCATCTCTGATTGCCCAGAGGGCTGATGAGAGTAAACCACATTGTTGTGGGTCTGGAGTCACATATAGGACAGACCAGGTAAGGACATCAGATTTCCTTCCATGAAGGACTATGTGACTCAGAAGGACTTTTATGACAATTAACAGTAGTGCCATGATCAGTTTTAATCCCAGAACTTTTAAATTTTGCTATCTGCCTTAGTGGGATTCGAACACATTCCCAACCCCCCAGTATATTAACAGTGTAGCTTTGGATTACTAGCTCAGTAACATTACCACCACCTCCCTATTTATGATCTCGTTCTTACAAAAATGATGCTCCCAGAATTCAAACTGAAAGCAATAAAACTTCAATTTTACAATTATGACCATTTTGTTTCTGGATATCACCACCAGAGATTGTTCCTTTACGTCCATCCAAACACATCCCTTCATCATTTTAAATATCTTGATTAGATCATGTCTGATCTTGCTCAATTCATGCCTGGTTCAATGCATTCTGATGGTTTAATTCTTTAAATCCAGGTTTATTCTAATGAATCTTTGCTGTACTCATTCCAAAGTCAACCTATGCTTACTGGTGGCCATAATGCATGTGATTCTGTAGATTGGGTTTCATTGAGGATCTGTGTAACTAAAGCATTATTTGCTTCAAATGCATGTAAATAGAGTCTGGTTAAACTAACAGATGCCTTTGGTTTGTTTGGTCAGAGTCAAACTTGAATATACTACTGTATAGAACTGTAGTGCATTTGTGACTATGTATACATATATGCATGTAAAGATATTTTTAATGAAAAGTATATTTTTGAAAGAAAAGTTATTCGAATTCCAATACCCTTGATATAAAAGACAATATTTTCTCCCCTTCTGAATTACTTGGTTGTGTGCAGCAGCTCATAGTTGTACATAGACACCAACCTTCTTTGCCTCCTCACAATGCCCAGCCTCTCACTAAGTAAGAAAATGTCTAATTTCAACAGACAATTTCATACTTTCCTACTCCCCCCGCCAAAACCTATTCAATTAATCTAGTCACTTTGGAAGTTCTCACTCCCATTACCCAGGCCAGGATTTTCCCTCCAAAACATATAGATTCCCAACTCCAAGTGGGAAGGGAATGCCCCAGGTGTTCTAATTTCTGTTCAGATTAGAAGGCCAGTATGCTGTCATTTTATTTACATGTGCATAGTACTTGACATTGACCCAGCTAGTTCAGACGAAGCAAAACCCCTGACACTCATGCTTAGATCTGTCAGCCAGGGTTTCCTGATTGGACCAGGTTAACAGCCCCAGTCAGGGAGCTCATATTCTATGAGATCTCCCTTGGCTGTCCCCGTTCCAATCACTATAGTAGTGCAAAATCTAGTCAACTCATGTCGCTCCCCAGCTACCCTTTGCCCTTGTACCATCAACGTGAACTCCTGTATACAATGGGCACACCTCTGGACCTGTGCTGATATGAAATAAAGTTTTAATTGTCTATTACGTATCGACTTGCCTTTCATCTTTAATGAAAACCCATTTGCTACATTTGAATTCTACCAACCATTTCATCTTTTCTAACAAAAACATTCTGATTATAGTCCCACAAAAACTACTTGAAGCTACCAATCAACTGTGAACTAACAGGCAACTCACTGTGAAACTAATAGGTTTTAAAATCAGTTGTGAAGCATAAATCCTACAACGATAGCCCTCAGGTGAAGTAAACAGAGTGAAATAGCCAGCACTGTTTTTTTTTAAACTGCAGACTCTTAATGCCTTGACAGCGTGAAAGTTCCAAGGGGGTTTACAGATGAACCTCGATTATCCGAAGGGCACGGGCAGGGAGTATTTCATTTGGTTAATCGAATGCCAGATAACATAGTTAGCCACGCATCTGGACCTTGCAATCTTATTCGGATAGTCCGAAATCCGGTTAATCGAATGCCGGATAATCGAGGTTCCTCTGTAAATGGTTGGTCAGTTTGTCATTTCCAATCGGCTTATTGCAAATCATGTCTGCTTTTCACACACAATCATGTCTACTCTTAACAATCCGAAGGGCATTTGAATGCACCCAAAGGGCATCTTATCTCTCCTGAATGTTAACTTCTCCAAAAAGGGTCCCTTACCTCTCGATAGAACTTCGAAAGTTTACACCTTCTTATGAAAAGCAGAAAGCATACAAATTGTTCCTCAGACATCCCAACAACAAAAAAAAAAGTGGATCTGCTTAAAGGTAACTAAAGCTTCGAGATCTGTAGTTGTCTCCATGAACCACAGATCTAAAACCTGCAAATTCTCCCTCTAACTTTGTTTTTTGGTGAGTGGACCTCTGAGGTCCATGTGTGGCATCAACCTCTGAAACTGGAGGTCAATGTGTTGGTGTGCAGATCGAGATTTAAAGAACCTGTTTCAAGTTCATTTGTAGCTCTGTCCCTTTTGCTCCCCTACGGAGTTTAATTTCAACAAGGATTTCTTTGTGACCTGTTTTTAAGATTATCTTGGACCACTAACCTTTTGTGTATTTGCTGAAGGAAATGATGCTGACGGTACTGAAGGGAAAGTGTAATACCCAACCAATGGGGGTCATTGAAGATGCCAGTGTGCACTACAGAACTGATGTGCAGGATGTGAAATGGACTAGTTTTACAAAGTCATGGATTTCTTTGTCAGGCACAGAAGGAAGCCATTCAGCGCATCATGCTTGCAGCAAAACAAGCATCATTACCTCGTGCCAATCCCCCTTCTCCACATAACCTATTTACCTGGAAAAATACAAAAACTGCTGGCCTGAATTCCCAAAATGCACTCTAACCTTTGAAACACCCACAGCAGGAACAGGAGTATACAAAATTGGTCTTATGTAAGGACATAATGTTCTCCAATTTTGTTATGAAAGTGAAACAAGAATTGCACCAACAAAGCCTTACCTTCAAGTTTTTACTTTCCGGACAAACAGGAGGAGGGCATTCACAATAAGCACGCCCATTGCTCTCCACGCATGCTGCTCCATATTGGCACTGAAGGTCAGCACATGATTTGGATACAGATGGGTCTGTGAGAAAGTGAGAAAAAATATTCAACTCTCTCTCGTCATTCACTTTCTGAATAATTTTGATGAATTTCCCACCAAGGCACCAAAGTTAGAAGGAATGATAATTCTTTTATTTAGTGTCAAGAGGCACAAGAACAAACAAATGACCAACAAACAGCAATGCGGGCCCACTGAAGCTGGGATTAGACAGCAGATAGAGGGGAAAAGTGCCGCTCCATTACACTCATTTCTCAAAGTCCCTCACATCATCAACGTCTTGCTACTGAATTGCTCAACATTTGCAACAGCAAGGAAGTTTCTTCTGGCTGGGGAGCGATTGACTGATTGATTGATTTATTGTTGTCATATATACCAAGTTACAGTAAAAAGTACTGTTTTGTACACCATAAGGCAGATCGTACCACACAAAGTGCATCCGAATGGGTCTAGATTTGGGGGGGGGGGGGGGCACAGGGTCACAGAATAATGGATAGGCCATGTAGGATTGAGATAAGGAGGAATTTCTTCACTTAAGAGGATGGCAAATCCCAAAGGTGATGTCGCTTCAGTTATTGAGTCTGTTCAAGATTGAGATTGTTAGATTTTTTACTTTTTAAAAACATCAAGCAAGAGAGGGGTAAAGCAGGAAAATATTGTTAAGGGAGAAGATCAGCCATGATTTCATTGAATGGCAGAGCCAGCTGGAAGGGTTGAATGGCCTACTCCTATTGCTTATGTTATCCAACTTGGATTATGCAGAAACTCAGAGCAGGGGTAGGCAGTTCAGCCCCTCGAGTCTACTTTGCCATTCAATAAGATCATGGCTAATCTGTTTGTGTTTCAAATTCCAATCTACTCTCGATCATCTTTGATTCTCTTGCCTAACAAATATCTCCTTACCTGCACCTTAGAAATATTTAATGACCCTGTTTCCATTGAGCTCTCTGCCTCAGATGGCAAAGGTTGCAGAGAAAAAGAAAACAATCTCATCTCTGTCCTAAAAGGGAGACCCTCAGCATTGAAACAGTTCCCCCGAGCTAAGGGCTGACCCCACAAGAAGAAACATCCCTTCTATGTCTAACTTGTGAAGGCCATTCAGGGTCTTAGAAACTTCAAACAAGTCACCCCTCACTCTTCTAACCTCCAATGGAAACAAACACGGTCTGTCCAACCTTTCCTCAAAAGATAATCCACTCATTCCAGGTATTAGATTAAATTCCCCAACAGTGTGGAAACAGGCCCTTCGGCCCAACAAGTCTACACTGACCCTCCAAAGAGAAACCAACCCAGACCTATTTCCCTCTGACTAATGCACCTAACACTACGGGCAATTTAGCATGGCCAAATTCACCTGGCCTGCACAGGTTTGGACTGTGGGAGGAAACTGGAGCACCCAGAGGAAACCCACACAGACACGGGGAGAATGTGCAAACTCCACACAGCCAGTCACCCAGGGTCTAGAATCAAACCTGGGTCTCTGGCATTGTGAGGCAGCAGTGCTAACCACTGAGTCACCATGCCACTCAGTCTATTAATCCTCCTCGGAAGTACCTCCAAAACATTTACATCATTCTTTAAATAAAGAGCGCAAAGCTACATGCAGTATTCAAGTTGTGGTCTCGCCAACATCCTGCATAACAGAACCATTGCATCCTTACGTTCAATTCCTCTTATTATAAACAGTAGTATTTCATGAAACTTCTGAGTTACTTGTTCTACGTGGAGTTTAACTTTTAGCACCTGACACACTAAAACACTTAGATCGCTCTACACCTCAGAATTAGGCAGTTGTTCTCCATTTAGGTAACCCTTTGAATTTTTATTCTTCCTGCCAAACTGAATAATATCACACTTTTCCACATCATAATCCATCTGCCTGATTAATGCCCACTCCTCTTTTTATGAAGAGAGATTTCTGGAGGTTCCTACCATCAAAATAGAAAATGCTAAAACTTTGTGGAAAGTCCAACATCATTTATACACAACCTGGTTATGCCAGTTTATAGCTTCCTTCTGTCCTCTTTGCTGTACACTTTCCTACTTATCTCTGTGACATCTGCATATTTAGCAACCGAGTCTTTGCTCCCACAGGGAAGACATTGATGAAAATGATAAAAAGCTAAGGCCCCAGCACAGGCTCCTACAGGACCACACTCATTACATTCTGCCAATCAGAAAATAAAACTATTTATGCATAACGTCTGCTTCCTTCCAGCCTGTCAATCTTCTATCCGTTCTAATCTGTTAACCCCTACATCACTGAGCTCCAACTATTTGCAATAATTTTGTCAATGCCTTCTGGAAATCCAAATCGGTCAACAGGCTCCCCTTTGTCCACAGTACACATTCATCCTTCAAAGAATTCCAATAAAGTGTTTAAACATAATATCCCTTTCACAAAACCAAGCTGACACTTCTTAATTACCTTGTGTTTTTCCTCTAAGTAACCTAAAATCTCCTTTATAATCAATTCTACCACACTCCTCTTGACAGACTAGCAAACTGACCTCTAGTTTCCTGTTTTCTGCCTCTCCTCCGTTTGTGAACTGAGATTTCTAGAGATTGATAACATTGATAAAAGAACATTATGGTGGATCAGTGGTTAGCACTGTTGCCTCACAATGCTAGGGACCCAGGTTTGATTCCATTCTCAGGAGACTGACTGTGTGGAGTTTGCATGTTCTCCCCGTGTCTGTGTGGGTTTCCTCCGGGTGCTCTTGTTTCCTCCCACAATCCAAAGATACGCAGGTTACGTGAATTGGCCGTGCTAAATTGCCCATAATGCTCAGGGATGTGTAGGTTAGGTCCATTAGTCAGGGGAATGTACAGTAATAGGGGTAGGGAATGGGTTTCTTTCCACACTGAAGGGATTCTGTGATTATTAATGAAAGAATGAGATAATATCCTTGGTCCGTAGAACACAGGTTGAATGTTTTGAGAGTGGATCTACATCATAGAATCCTTACATTGTGGAAGCTGCCCATTTGGCCCATTAAGTCCACACTAACCCTCCAAAGAGTGTCCCAGCCAGCCCATCCTCCTGACCTACCTCTAGAACCCTGCATTTTCCATGGCTAATCCACCTAGCCTGCACATCCTTGGACACCATGGGGCAATTTAGCATGGCCAATCCATCTAACCTGCACATCTCTGGATGATGTGAGAAGAAACTGGAACATCCAGAGGAAACCCACACAGACATAGGGAGAATGAGTAAACTCCACACAGACAGTCGCTTGAGGCTGGGTCCCACTGAATGAATTAATGCTGCGATTCTTAATATTCAGAGGCTTCAGGACTTTTTATCTTCTACGAAATGAAAATTGTTTTTACCAACATAAGTCGGGTTCAACAAAACAAATGCCCCATGCTCTAAACTCTCTAAAGGTTAACACCGGCAGGGCACCTGGTTTCTAATCCAGTCATCTCCATTTTAAGGATTTTACAAGAAATGCTTTCTGTAAATTTTTCTTACGATACCTGTTAATGCTCTCACCTTCGTCACAGCCGTTTTGGCCTAAGTTACTTCCATCTGGACACTGGTTGCACTTCATTCCAGTAATGCCGGCTTTACAAGAGCACAGGCCAGTCATTTGTTCACAGTCATCCCGGACAGCCCCGACAGCATCACAGCTACAAGCTGAGGGAAACCAACAATGTATTAGTTCAGGAAGATGCTGTCAGATTACTTCTGTTGTATCAGTGGCATGTGAAATGAAACCAATAAGAGCTTTCAACTTCTGTGTTCTTGCAACATATTTAATTAAGAATAAGTCAATAACATGATACAGTGCAGAAAATCTGTTCTTGTCAAGATAAAGGTGTCAGTGCCAGGGAATAAAACATATTACCATTTGACACTTACAAAAAAACCATTTACAGGCCAGTTACAGCATGGTTAGACCGAGAGTAGAGTAGACGTCTCTTTATTCTGTCCCAATAACAAAAACTCACCTCTTATTCAACATGTTGTGACACTAATAGTCCCACTCTGGTGAAATTATGCCTTTAAGGACCACACCAAAATTGATATTACCTCCTTTCAGTTTGGGCTCTTGCTTTTTTGTGTTGTTAGAAAAGGCAATATAGTTATCTTCTCTTCTGATTGTAGCTGGGATTAATTTCAGCAATAGACACACACACACAAACACACATACAAACACGTGCGTGCACACACAGACATACATACGTGTGGGCGCATACACAGACATACAAACACGTGCGTGCACACACACAGATGCACACACGTGCGTGTACACATACACATATGTACAATCACGTGCATGTATACACACACACACACACGCACACGCACACACACACGTTTGGGGATGATGAGAATGATTGTCGTGACCTGCCACCCTTATCTCAAAACCCAGATTCAAACAGATTTAGATACAGAGTCCAGATGAGGAAAAAACTCACATGCTCAAGATAAGATGGAGAGCATTCGTGACTTATTAAAGTGGATACAAGCCTGATCAATGAGTGCTGACTGGCCAACCTTTCCTCACTTGCTATCCATAATCTCACTCTTGCTGCCCAGGTCACAAGGAACATTTTACTTGCCTGTGCCAACACACTGGCAGCACAAAATGCAATGAGATACACCTAGCACAGGCCAGGGGACTTTCCTGAGAAGTGCCTGCCATACATTACCATATGACACTCATATCCCTCATTCATCCATTTGAATGGGAAAGGAAAAGGGTAAAGAAAACTTAATAAAATGCATTATCTTTACATTCGAATAACTACCACAGCATGGAAACAGAGACTTCTGTGACATTCACTTACGAGTACATCCACTTTTCTCATCGATGACGATACCACGGAAATTCCAGAAGCCAGGTTCACAACGGTCACACTTGAGACCACCCACTCCGGGCTTACAGGAACACTGACCGGAGCTGGGGTTACACGTCCCACTATAAGACCCGTATTTATTACACCGACAGGTGCCTGAAAAACATCACACCAATTACAATGTTTTAAAGGCATCTAGATGGGTATATAAGAGGGAGTTAGAGGGATAGGACACAAAAAATAACAAACAGATATTAAAAACCTACTGAATATTACGAAGAAAAACTGACACACATTCACACATTTATGTAAATTCATTGGACAGGATTGATGAGGTGGGGGCAAGCACACGGGAAGGTGGCAACATAAGCTGAGGCTGCCTTACCATCCACTCCTCCCACCCATCCAAGGCCACATTCCCCAAGGTAAGATGTAAGCAGTGGGCAGCTCCTTGTTCAACAGTCAATGGCCTATTAAGGCCTCATGCCAGAGGCTGACTGGAATTTTCCAATTGCCCTCCAGATACTCTCAGAAGTACAGGCCAGCGAGTGGCACATTGTCAAGAGGGTGGAACAGGACTCCAGTTGGGCATTGAGATCTCTCCTCCCTCCTGACCTGTCTGAGCACACCAGGGGTCTCGCCCACTGCACTGCCACGCCATGACTGTTCCATCAGCTTGCTTTTCTTACCTTAGATGTTAAAGAGTAAGAGAGAGGGTACATCAGCTTAACTGTCCCCTCACTCTCTCTTACTTGGAGAATTGAGTATCTGCTCTTCCCCCGGTGGTGGGCCCTGTAACTGTAAGGGCCTGCCCGTCAGCCATCCTGGTGCCAACCTGGGCTGGTACTCAGGTGTCACAATTCCCAAGTACACAAGCTCGTCATTACTTCACTATTAGTGTTACCAGCATCTCTGAAATAAAATTATGCACCAACATTGCAGTCCCTCTAGAAATGGCAATCTACTTGGTGAGGGACGTCTTCAGCACAGAAGCTCATCTTTTGTAATACTCAAATAAATAAAGCTACAGAAAGTGCCATAAAATCTTACCACGTTTGGCAAGTGAGTGGAGACAGAAATAGAGTTAATGTTCTGAGTCCAATACAATTCCTCTACGGAACTCAAGCAGACTCATATTGGACTCAAAACATTAACTACGTTCATCTCTCCAGAGATGCTGCCAGTCCTGTTTTATTTAGTAGAAACAAAACCAGAAATTGCTGGAAAACCTCAGCAGGTCTGGCAGCATCTCTGAAAGGGAAGCACCTGAACAATGAGCCTGAAATGCTAGCACTGCTTTCTCTCCATGGATGCTGCCAGACCAGCTGTTTCTGTTTCTGTTTATAATAATTACAACATTTGCAATTGTTTGTTTTTTTCTATAGTTTTAAAGCATTCATTCATCGGGGGGGCATTGCTGCCTGGATCAACATTTGTTGTCCATTCCTAATTGGCCAGGTGATGGTGATGGTGAGCTGCCTTCTTGAACCATCGGAATTTCTCAAACACTTTCTGCCCTTATTTCAGATTTCCAGTACCTGCAATACTTTGTTTTTGTTTCAGTGGTACAGTTGGTACAGGAGATGGAGGTCTATGTGGCCCCATCTTAATGAACACCGTGTCCTGGTTGTGGTCAAGCTGTATCCTTGGGGTAGTCTAGTTCAGGTGATATGCCTGACAGTCCATCCATAGTTGGACTATAAGTTATTCTCGCTGAGAAACACCACCAGCAAATATTCAACACTTCAGGAACCAATGCAACTATAACAGAGATGATGGGAGTCATCCTGACAACAGCACAAATGTGGTAAAACAGTAGCTAAAATCTCATGGTAGATTTTTGTCTGTTTTTGCCATTGGCTCTCATCTGGTTAAGCTCTCAATTATTGGATAACCAGTCAGGTACAAGTCACCGCACTCTGGGACAGCAAAATCTCCAACATCCTGACTTACTTGGACAACCTGCAAGACCAACTCCTTGGGCAGCAGTTACGTTATCAAGACAACAGCCATAGATGGAATTGCTGCAGTGTTGTTGTGGGGCAGATGGCGGTATTGCAGCTGTGGAAAGAGTGAGGGAAAGTGTGTTAAACAGATCATATATTGAACACACACATATGTACCAGCCAGAAAATCAAATACTCATTTGGGTTTTATAGGGTGAATACCAAAGGTTTTGTTTTGTCACCCAGATCCTGTTGCCTCTCTCTGTGGTACAGCTGTTGAGAAAGACCATAATATATTGCAGCAAATGTAGGCCAATGAGCCCAGCTCCATTATTCAATGAGGTCATGGCTGATCTGATAATTCTCTGCGTGGAGACAGTAAGGACTGCAGATGTTGGAAGCCAGAGTCATTAGAGGTGGAAGTGGAAAAGCACAGCAGGTCAGACAACGGCCTGAAACGTTGACTTTTCTGCTCCTTGGATGCTGTCTGACCTACTGTTGCCTTTCCAGCTACACATCTACTAACTCTGATACACCTCCACTCTGCTTTCCTGCCTTTTCCCCATAACCCCTGATTCCCTTCCTGACCAAGGATCTTTCTCTCTCCTTCAGTTTTTACTGTACTGAATAACCCAGCCTCAACAGCCCTTTGCGGTAAAGAATACCACAGATTCACAACCCTTGGTGAGAATAAATTTCTCCTCATCTCTGGTTTGTATGTGCGACCAGAGATTGTTCCCTCTAGTCCTACACTCTCCCACAAGGGGAAACAACCTCTCCACATCTACCCTGTCATGCTCCCTACAAATCTAATTTGTTTCAATAAGGTCACCTCTCATTCTTCTGAATCCTAATGAGTACATGCTCAATCTACTCAATCTCCCCCCTCCCTCTCCATACTTGGTATCAGCCAAGTGAACCTTCTCTGGACTTCCCCTAATATCAGTAAATCTTCCTTTCAGTAAGGGGCAGAAAACTGTTCACGGTATTCCAGCTATGATCTCACAAACACCTTGTACAGCTTTGGCCAAACTTTCTTATTTATATGCTCCATTCCCCTTGAATAGAACCATAGCGACGTACAGCACAGAAACAGACCCTTCGGTCCAACTCATCCAATGCTGAACAGATATCCCAAATTAATCAAGTCCCACATGCCAGCACCTGGCCCATATACCTCTAAACCCTTCCTATTCACATATCCATCCAGATACCTTTTAAATGTTGCAATTGTACCAGCCTCCACCATTTCCGCTGGCAGCTCATTCCATAAACGCAACACCCTCTGCATGAAAAGGTTGCCCCTGAGGTCCCTTTTAAATCTTTCCCCTCTCACCCTAAACCTATTCCCTCTAGTTCTGGAACCCACCACCCCCAACCCCAGGGAAAAGACCTTAACTATTTGTTGTTAGGGTACAGAAAGATGCAGCAGATTGGAACAGATGCGTCGAATTTGAAAGCCAAGATTTCTATGGTACATTTTCAAACTGGTTTCTGTTGTATGGGGAGACGCTTCCAGAGATTTGCTGACAGTGTGAACTGGTGAGGTCATAATCGAGGTGTGGGGAGCATGGAGTGCATGGTTTTATCTTAGAATCACAGAATTATTACGGCACAGCAAAGAGGCCCTTCAGACCATTGTGTCTGTGCCAGCGCTCGAAATAAGCAACCGAATTAGTGCCATTCCCCCCAGTTTCTTCCTATGTAATCCCGCATAATCTTCCTTTAAGGTAATAAACCAAGTCCCTCTTGAGTGCCTTGATTGAACCTGCTGCTTCCACAGCACGTTCCAGATCTCAGGATTGCATTAACGGGACCTTCCGGAATTCAGGTAGCAATGGCAGAAGGGATTCAGAGGTCGAGAGGTCACCAGGAAAGCGTGACCTTGAAAGGGTCAGCAACGACTTTGTATTGGGAAGGGTTGAAGGTGGGACCTGTAATTTGTCATAAGGCCTTTATGCCAGTTGCTTATTTGCAGACTGCCAGCTTAGCTCTCAGACTAATGGAAGCTTTCAGCATAGAATTAAGCTGCTAATTATAAGACTACTCCTGCTGGATAACTCAGTGTATACAATATGGAAGCACCCATCCAAAATAACTAATGATTGAATTTTGGCTTTTGCACTGAAAAGGACAATCATGCCTTAGTTGCAAGTGGGAACAGCAAGATATTCCAGTGGTTTAGAAAAAGCCTTGCTCCCTTTCTAATTAATCTATCTGGCCATACTCAAAGCCTGCTGTCTTCAAGTTTTGGTTTAGTCATGCGCTTTTAATGCAATTATATCTCACTTCACAGCACTTCAAACAACTTAAGTAGGGAAACAGCTGATCCCAGTCATTTCTAGCCCACACTGCATCTGGTCCTACACTCAAATCAGATTCTAAATCAGCTTCTACAGGCTGCTTCAAAGCAAATTTAAGAAACACTGATAGACAAAAAAGAAATGCCGTGGTTCCACAGTTCTCTCTAATCTTGGTTCAAAGTTTTAAAAACAGATTAAAAGACCATTTCTGTAAGACATGGTCAAATCTTCAATCCTACTGCCGGTCAGGACTGCGTGTGCTAACACAAGTCATGATGCTGCGTGGCATTTCTGGATTGAGTTTCCATACCAATCTGAGTCACATTCCATTATAATGTCACAAGAGTGCAGTGATTATCTCGGGTCAGTTAACTTATGTATCTTAATCAAAGCAAGTTTCTGCTTTAGACTTGCGAGTCTAGTCATAGATTATGGCTTTGTCTCTGACTGAGTGACAAACTCAGTGCCACTAATGGTAGGTAACTCTACTTTCAGTCTCCTCAGAGGCATTCTGAACTCTTCTGAATGGGAAACAGATTGGTGCTGGAGAGGACATGAAAGGATTGTGGCTGAGTTGAAAGGGCTTAATTCAACTGAGGAGCTGAAGGTGTTTCTTTATTATTCATTGATGGGATGGGGGCATTACTTAGAGTCATAGAGATGTACAGCACGGAAACAGGCCCTTTGGTCCAACTCGTCCATGCTGACCAAACATCCCAACCCAAGCTAGTCCCACCTACCAACACATGGCCCATATCCCTCTAAACCCTTCCTATTTTCATATACCCATCCAGATGCCTTTTAAATGTTACAATTGTACTAGCCACCACCACATCCACTGGCAGCTCATTCCATTCGCGTGCCGCCCTCTGAGCGAAAAAGCTGCCTCTTAGGTCTCTTTTATATCTTTCCCCTCTGACCTTAAACCTATGCCCTCTAGTTCTGGACTCCCCCACCCCAGGGAAAAGACTTTGTCTATTTATCCTATCCATGCCCCTCATGATTTTACAAGCTTCTATAAGGTCACCCCTCAGCCTCCAACGCTCCAGGGAAAACAGCCCTAGCCAATTCAACCTCTCCCTATAGCTCAAATCCTCCAACCCTGAAACATCCTTGGAAATATTTTCTGAACCCTTTAAGTTTCAAAACCTCTTTCTGATCGGAAGGAGACCAGCATTTATTGCCCTGGAGAGGCGTGGTGTGCTGCTTTCTTGAACCATTGCAGTCTTTGGGATGTGGTGACACCACAGTGCCATCAGGGAGAGAATTTCAGGATTTCGTCCCAGTGACAGTGAAGGGATAACAACATATCTTCATGCCAGGATGGGGTGGGACATGGGGAGGAACTTGTAGGTGATGGTGTTCCCATGCATCGTCTACCCTATCCTTCTTGGTAATAGAGGTTGTGGGTTTGGAAGGTGCTGTCGAAGGAGCTGACTGAGTAGATGGTTGGTGTTCCAAGTGACAGAATACTAATAATGCAATTCCTGATTCACCATAAGCCGGAATTATAGCCGCATAGTTTCATCGGATATTTTGGCAACTTGCCCAGGTAGATACTGATTAGTTTAAAAATGATCTTCCATCAGCACCTCCTAAGATTAAAACATAAAATAGAGAACAACCTCGATTATCTGAATGAGACGGGCGGGAAGTATTTTGTTTGGATAACTGAGAGTTTGGATAATGGATTGTTTACATAATGGATAGCGTTTTAACGGGACCTTGAGATCTTGTTTGGATGATCCAAAATTCAGATAATTGATGTTCCGACAATCAAGGTTGTACTGTACTGAGCAAATTTTAGCATTACTTTTCTTCATCTAAAACGTTAATTAGCATTAAGCCCTACTATCATCACTGGAAGGCATTTTTGAGGGAGTTTGCTGACCGTGATGAAGTTGGATGAAAACCGTAATCAAAGCTTCTTCAATTCAGCAACAATTTGCTGAACAGCATCACACCCAGTCCCACCTCTCTACTCTATCTTTGTAACTCCACGTTAACCTTGGTCAACCTACCTAACCTATAAATCCCTGCCACTACAGGGCAATTCAGCTGGGTCAATCTATCTAATCTGTTTACCTTTGGACTATGGGAGAAAAACTGGGGCACCCAGGGGAAATTTGGATGGAAGACTCACTGAAATTTTACGACTTTGGTGGGCTAGGGATTGGAAGGGCTGCTGAGCAGACTTGTGCCAGCGAAGGTCTATGACCCTCATCCCAACCCAGTGCTGCCTGGAACATTGGAAAGAGCCCCTTTCCACTTTGTTCATGTTGGACAGACAAATATGTGTGTGTGTGTCTGTGAGAGTGAGTGAGTGAGTGAGTTAGTGTGTGTGAGAGAGACAGTTTTGGAGAGAG
>NC_057743.1:33380995-33468890 GCF_004010195.1 Chiloscyllium plagiosum
GTGAGTGTGTGAGTGTGTGAGTGTGTGAGTGTGTGAGTGTGTGAGTGTGTGTGTGTCTTCGTTCTGCCTGTCATGCTTTAATTGAAATGGCTGCTACCAACTTCAATACATCCCCACCCCAGGTCAGTCTGGCTCCCAGTTTCGGTTCCGACTGTCTGTTGACTGGACAATATCCAGCCGAAGGGCAACCAAATTGTGGTCGAGTGTCCTAAATAAATCCAAGGCCTCTATGACAGATCATTAGATTACAATGAATGGATGAAAATGGCACTCACCCTCACAGGCACCAGGCATGATGACATGAAGGTCTTTCTGCACATTACAGCGCTTCATCCTCAGTGCACACTCATTATCATAGGTTATCCCATCAGACCCACAGACCTAGCCAGAGAAAGAGAAGGCAGTCTCACATCAAAAGGGAGAAAAAAGGACAAATACCTTCAAAGGAAAAATACTAAACCCTGTGGAAAAAGTAGCACTGGGTAAGTTGAAACATCTGTTCCAAGTATCATTCCCAGCAGGATTTTAAAAAAGGACAAAACCTTGAACAGAAATACAGCTGACAGGAATGAAAGGAACTTTGTTCAATTCACAAACTCAACAGCATCTTTTTTCTAAGTAAGCTTTTCTCCCCTTTTTGAAGAGGAAGTTCTTTCTAAAAGATGTTCCCTCAACTTGCTTCAGGCTATCAGTAGCACCTTCAACAAGGCCTCCCAGATTAAAAATTCCACAAGCCCACAGTTTGATCCTTCCTCACCGCCCCCAGCCCCACCAACTGTGGGAGACCAGAAAGCGATTTGAATATCTGTAGAAATTCCAATGAGATGAGGGGAGCAAGTTATAAATTCAATAACGCAGTGACTGTGAGATGCAATCTCTTGTGGCAAACACAGTTCAGATCCAAAAAATTTACATTTGACCTCTCACCTCTATTTCAGGCACGGAAGGTCACGACACATTCACTTATTTTTTGGATTTCTTTTGTATCTTGGGAATCCTCGATGTGCACCTAAACGGGTGGACGGGGCTACAGTTTAACACAACAACCAGAAAATAGAATTTTTGGCAGAGCGGTGCTGCTGTGGTAATCATCAGCTGATACTGAGGTATCAGTCTAGTTTATGCATTCAAATGAGGGAATTGGGCCTGAACTCTTTTGATTCCGAGATGAAACAGTTGCCTTTGAGCTAAGCAGACAAAGCATGCATTGCTAAAGTCACTTGCCCTGGGGAGTGTCAAAAAAGAATAGTATAATGGCATTGAATGGAAGTGGCATTGATTTATAGAAGCTCTAAATCTAAGCCAGTGCACATGAAAGCTCTGGGTGATAAGTTAAAGAGGTCCTAACAAAATGGACCTCAAATTGACGGGTATGGTTATTGAAAAAAAATCAATGCTGGGTCCTATAAATAACAGTAATGTCACTGCTGGCACCTCCCATTAATCTCACTGGCCACTGCAAAGAAGGAATGAAACTGCATTGAGGCCCATTTTAAGGCATGGACTCAATTATTACATTGATGTGCAGCAAAGAGACATCCTCTTTATCGTCATCTGGATTCATGTAAAGATGTCGTACATGGGGCTCCTTGCACCTTGCTGTGTCTAACCCTAAGCAGCACGTCCTTCTGTTCCTTTGGTCCTTAAATACTTGTTCAGATCGCCCTTAACGATACTATTCAGTTCAGCAACTCCATGTGGTAGCAAGTTGCACATTCTCATTGTTCTCAGGGTAAAGGGATTTCTCCTGAAGCAGAAATGGAGCAGAATAGGTTGATTCATCAAGTAACTGGGCTTAAAATTTGCTCTGCTCTTAAATTTGCAATTGATAAACCCAAAACTGGACACACTCATCATACAGGAATGCAATTCTTCCCTTGTTGAAAGGTACATTTAGGAGCAGGCTCATCATATTGCAAGATATTAAAATACAAGTTTCGAATTAAGGGCTCTTGACCAAGATAGCCTGAAGGACTGAGTGGCAGCCTTGGTAATTTATAAGTGCAGGAACAATAGGATGCCTTATCATCAATCATCAGAGTGCTTTTGTTTTCAAAACGAAGAACAGGGATAAAGGAATCACTTTTCGTGACACTATTACAAAGCTTCATCTTAATTTGGAGAGCTGCCTGTGGTAGTGACGAAAACCAGGAGAGTCATTACTCACAGGATTCCGAGGGACATTGTGACAGAGGAATTCACAAACACAGCGGTCATCTTCCGCATCCTCGTCCCACGTTCCGCCATACTTTCGGCACCGTTCCTGCTCACACTCATTGTCCTCACCTGAGCCCGACCCTCCGGAACCGCATTCTGACAAGAGCAAAAAGACAGGCAGAATACTGCTGAGATGCAAAAACTGGCACAGAAATCAACGGAAAAGGGGTTGGGGGCAATTTAACCAGGAGGCCAGAACGTCAGAACAGTCCTGTCCTTAAGCTTCAGGATCCCCCATTGTCTGAGTTTTTAATTTGCTCTCTTCAGTGGACAGCAAGAAAGCTCAAAGTTAATGAAGTCCTCCCTTTATCTACTGCATGCATTCAGGACCCAACTGCGATTTCAAATCTGGGCTTCAGAGAGAAAATACACTGTTTTTCTTCACAATTTTTCGCTGCAGTGTCAAAGGCTGAGGGATAAACTTATCGAGGTTTATAAAATCATGACAGGCATGGATAGCTAAGGTCTTTTTCCCAGGGTGGGGGAGGGCATAGGTTTAAGGTGAGAGGGAAAAGATTTAAAAGGGACCTGAGGGGGCAACTTTTTCATGCAGAGGATAGTGTGTGCATGGAATGAGCAGCCAGAGGAAATGGTGGAGGCTGGTATAATTACGACATTTAACAGGTATCTGGATGGGTATATGAATAGGAAAGGCGAAGAGGGATATGGGCCAGGTGCTGGCAAATGGGACTAGATTAGTCTAAGAGGAGTTGGACTGAAGGGTTTGGTTCCATGTTGTATAACTCTATGACTCTACAAATAAAAAAAGTCAAAGGTGAACATAATGCCAAGGCCAGGAATCCAAACCTTACCATCTAGACTGTAAGCAAGTCTGTCAAATTATATTCATGGAGAAAAATATGAAATATTTGTATTTATTTGCTGTTAATGCAAGAAAAAAATACAGAGAAGAAGGAGAAGGAAACAAGAGCACTAAAGGGTCCCTAAAGAGGAAGAGGATAAGCATCATGTAAGTCAAGATGCATTTATACAAATGAATTCCAAATTATAGCAAAGTACATTTTGAGCTTATAGATTTTTTGCATTTAGCAGTGCCAAGTTATAAATTTCATGTTAGCATGACAAACATTTCCATTTATTGGTCATTTACCATCTTAAGATAAACTGGGGAGCCAGAAAATAACCAAATACCTCTCTCCTCAGGCAGTGTATAAATGTATCTCCCACCGCGGCACACTGTGGTACAGGTCAAAAATGATTTTAAACTCCTCATTCTCAGAGGTGAGAAAGCAAGTGCTGAGGATGACACAAAATGCTGGGGAGCGATATGACCATAAAACCACAGGAGCAGAAATTAGGCCATTCAGCCCATCACGTCTGCTCCACCATTCAATCATGGCTGATAGGTTTTTCAACTCCATTTTCCCACTTTCTCCCCATAATCTTTGATCCCCTTGGCAATCAAGAGCTTATCTATCTCTGTTTCAAATATACTTAATGACTTGGCCTCCACAGCCCTTTCTGGCAATGAATTCCACAGGTTCACCACTCTCTGTCTAAAGAAGTTTCGTCTTATCTCCATTCCAAAGGGTCTTGCCTTTACTCTAAGGCTGTGCCCTCAGGTCCTTGTCTTGATATAGACAGGTTGGGCAAAAGACTGGCAAATGGAATACAATGTGGGGAAATGTTGGCAGGAAGAATAGAGGAGCTAAATGTTGTTCAAATGGAGAAAGACATAGGGATTGAGAATCTATGTGCATGAATCACAAAAAGCTGGCATCCAAGTTAAACTAGTAATAGGGAGGGAAAACGGAATGCTGGTCTTTATTTCAAAGGGAATGGAGTATAAGAGTAGGACGGTTTTACTAAAACTAATCAAGGCACTAGTCAGCCCATAGCTGAAATATTGTGAATGATTTTGGGTCCTTTATCTAAAGAAAGATAGCATACCTTTGGCATATGACTGGCATTGGAGTCGGTCAAGAGAAAGTACTGTGTTACGAGGGGGAGGTTGAGTAAATTAGGCCTGTATTCATTAGAATATATAAGGATATGAGGCAACCTTATTGAAACATGTAAGATTCTCAGGGAAATTGACATGATTGATGATGGAAAAGTTCTGTGCTTTCATGGAGAGTCAAGGATCAGAGGGTGTAGAGTCATTAGAGATGTACAGCACGGAAACAGACCCTTCGGTCCAACTCGTCCATGCCGACCAGATATCCCAAACCAATCTGGTCCCACCTGCCAGCACCTGGCCCATATCTCTTCTATTCATATATGCACCCAGATGCCTTTTAAATGTTGCAATTGTACCAGCCTCCACCACTTCCTCTGGCAACTCATTCCATATATACACCACCCTCCGCGTGAAAACGTTGCCCCTTAGGTCTCTTTTATATCTTGCTCCTATCACCCCAAATCTATGCATTCTAGTTCTAGACTCTCTCATCCCAGGGAAAAGACATTGTCTATGTACCCTATCCATGCCCCTCATGATTTTATAAACCTATATAAGTTTACCCCTCAGTCTCCGACGCTCCAAGAAAAACAGCCCTCACCTATTCAATCTTTTCTTACAGCTCAAATCCTTCAATCCTGGCAACATCCTTGTAAATCTTTTCTGAACCCTATCCAGTTTCACAACATCCTTCCGATAGGAAGGAGACCAGAAGTCTCCTAACCAAAAGTGGCCTAACCAATGTCCTGTACAGCCGCAACATGACCTCTCAATTCCTGTACTCAATACTCTGACCAATGAAGGAAAGTACACCAAACGCCTTCTTCACTATCCTATCTACCTGCGACTCTACTTTTAAGGAGCTATGAACCTGCACTCCAAGGTCTCTTTGTTCAGCAACACTCCCCAAGACCTTACCATTAAGTGTATAAGTCCTGCTGAGATTTGCTTTCCCAAAATGCACCACCTTGCATTTATCTAAATTAAACTCCATCTGCCACTCCTCAGCCCATTGGGGTTCTCAGAATAATTGGTCGCAATATTCAAAATAAAATGAGGAGGAATTTCTTCTCTCAGAACCCGAGAAATGGTGGAATTCATTACCAAAGAGGTTCGTAGAGGGTGGCTTATTATGTATATTCAAGTGTGAAACAAACAGATTTTTAATCAGGAAGGGAGTCAGGGTTTATGGAGAAAAAGTCAGGAAAGTGAAGTTGAGGATTATCAGATCAGATCAGGGTGGAGCAGACTCAATGGGCTGAACGGTCTACTTCTTCTCCCATGTCTTATCGTCTTGTCATCTTCTTTCCTCACTTCTTTCCATAATTCAAATCCATCCCTTTTGAAGAGCTCTGACCAAAGTAAGTGAACGCAGAAGATGCATCATTCAAATGTCCTCACTCCGTCCAACAATTTAATGCAGCACTAGGCTTTTAGCCACCTTTAGAATTAGCAACTTGTTTCCTAAAGCTATGCTCAATCATTCGTGCAAATGATTTGAAAATTAAAAATGAACAAACCTTGTAAAATAAAAGGGACCAGACTTTGCATCCTAATTTTAGATCAGTCATTGTACAGTCATTCACAACAAACCAGGTCTTTGTACTACAAACATTTATGCTTCTTTCTATAATAGAACAACCCCTAGGTGTCAAATAACTAACCATTTCCACTAAATTACATTAAAGACACTTTAAAGTCATCATGTACATCCCTGAACACCTCAGGAACAGTATTTAGGGAGCATTTACCATCAAACTTCCAGCCTCTCTATCATCCCCAATGCATGAGCAAAGATCAATTGCTCACATTTCTGTTTAAATGTAAATTTTCTAGATGTATTTTGCTTTTTTTGATACCTTATTACAGTTGTTATTGATGCTAAATGTTGAAGAGGTTTGGAGAGCCTGTATGGCACCATTCTATGAAGCATTCAGAGTGATCATTCAGAACAGAGTTGACAAAACTCTTCCTACTCGAGTGCCAAGGGTAAAGATTCCACAGCACCGTGTAAATCACAGGCTTGGTTATTGTTTCCTGAACCTTAGAAATCAAAGGAGATTATACAACATGACAAGAGTAGTGAACTAGGAAATTTGAAATGAAAAGCATTGGGTTATCTATCTGCGCGCTAAGTGCGCCAGGAGATCAGTGTACTACATGCTTGACTTCCTCTACTGTGTCCATTAACACCTGGGCAGAAACACACTGTGAACAACTTTCCACTTGAACTGCAATGAATCTCGTTAAATATTTCCAAACATTAGACTGTCAGCATAGGACTGGCAGAATGAGAGCTCAGGACTGAATATTGAGTTGATTAGAGGAAGGAATACTGCATTTAATTCTCGTCTCCCTGCTATAGCAAAGATGTTGTGAAACTTGAAAGGGTTCAGAAAAGGTTTACAAGGAACAGGCCATGGTTGAGGTTTGAGCTACAGGGAGAAACTGAATAGGCTGGGGTTGTTTTCCCTGGAGTATAGGAGGCTGAGGGGTGAGCTTATACAGGTTTATAAAACCATAATGGGCATGGATAGGATGAATAGGCAAGGCCTTTTTCCAAGGGTAGGGGAGTCCAAAACTAGAAGGCATAGGTTTAAGGTGTCGGGGGAAAGATTTAAAAGGGATCTAAGGGGCAATTTTTTCACGCAGAGGATGGTGAGTATATGGTATGAATTGTCAGAGGAAGTGGTGGAGGCTGGTACAATTACAACATTTAAAAGGCATCTGGATGGGTATATGAACAGAAAGGGTTTAGAGGGATATGAGCCAAGGGCTGGCAAATGGGACTAGATTAATTTAGCTGTGTGGACAAGTTGGACTGAAGGGTCTGTTTCTTTGCTGTACACCTCTATGACTCTAAGAAAAATAATCCTGACCTTTTTCTAGAGTGGTTGGTTGCTAGTGAACTGCCTCTCCCTGCATTGGGAAAGTAGCACCAGGCTGGGGAGTAGATTTCCACCACAAAAGCAATTAAAAGAAACACTGCACTTCACCAATCCCCGATGGAGCTAGTCTGACAGTACGGGGACATGACGTGTAAGGCTGACCTCCCATTTGTGTGTAGCCCTCTCTACCCATGATGGTTTCCACAGCAGGGGGTGGTTTGGAGGAAAATGAATAATTTTGTATGTAGATGTGTTTTATCAACTGCACCATTCAAACTCCTATTGTGATGAGTAATGCCTTGCAATTTAATGAGGACATTTGGTAGAGTGTGGAACACCAATAAACCTGTCTTCAACACACCAGTCTTAATTTCCACTGTCTGAATCTTGGCCTCATGGACTTATGAGCCTATCACTTGGTCAAGGACACTATATTTGGCAGAGTACTGGCTCCCAATTACTTTGTGAAGTGCTTCCCACAAGGGATGACTTTCGACTGCTTCGTTACAGACAGTCAATGCATGACTTACACAAGTAAATTTAACATAGCCAGCAGCAGCTGCACTGAAGATTGGAAAGCTGTTTCCTATGAAAGCCTGCTCAAAATACAACATGCTCAAGTATCGTAGCATATCAGTGTCTGGTTATACAATTAGTATGAAAATAAACCTGCAGTACAGCAGTGGAGAAAGTGAACAGCACACACTCTGCGCTGAGCACTCAAAACCAATCATGGATGAAATTTAATGCCCCCGCCCTGAGGCAAGTTTGGTGTTGGTGAGGGATTTAATCCATTGGGAGGGTGGCAGCTTGAGTTCCCTCTGCCTTCCTCCCACTGCCTCATTCAATGCATGGCAAGAAGGCTTGGGGACAACTTTCCTGAACTGACACTAACTGAGGCCCCTAGGAGGGTGTTTAACGCTTACTTAAGGGCATCTTCCTGTCCCTGCATGGAACCCATCATGTAGGAAGCCCAAAACATGTTAGGGTACTGTTGCCTGATTGAGGGACGTGGCAATCATGTGAGGGCGCGCCCTCGCGCACCAACATTCCTCGCCATTATTCACCTCTGCCTGCATCCCTCAGTCTTGTGATGTTCAGCCTCAGATGGATGCAGTACCTATAGTAGCCATCTCCTCCCTGAGGGTGCTGCTGAGCAATGGTGAGCCACAGCCTCTGTCCCTGGTGTCCCTGGTCTTGAGGAAAACCAACATCACTCCAGTCAAGTGCCTGACTGAATATATCGGATTTCCTCTGAAACATTGTCTTTGCAGGGATACCACTGGCAGTCCATCTGGTAGGAGATCCTCTATTAAATATTGCCTGACAACTTTCTTTCCTCTCCACGCCACCATTTATCATTGTCCACAAATCAAAACATTCATAATCTTATCAAATTGTTTAAAAAAGGGCATCAAATTGTTTAAAAAAGGGGAGGAAAGGATTAGAAATATGAAATCATAACCATCTGTGCCTAATTCTGGCCTAATTCAATCTCACAAGCCCAATATTGCATTTTCATCAGTCTTCCCAGTACAGGCTGCACTGGCAGACTGAGAGTGACTGGCAGAAAGGAAGCTAACAACTGGCAGACTGAGAGTGACTCTCATCTCCAGCATCTGCAGTCCTCACTTTTGCCTGATAAATACTTAGGAATTTGATGAGAAGGCAGTGCCAAGCTTGTTCCTTTAATGGACAGAGCTTCTAAACTGTAGGGCAGCGCCCCTCACTAGTCACGTCTGCACAAGTTCATAAGGGATACTTACCATCATCGCAAAAACCCTCATCCACAACCTCGATTTTCTTCTTCTGCTGGCAGGAGGCAGACTGTAGATCACACAGGTGCATGTACGTGACCCCATCACTCCCACAGACTGAGGAAACGGGTTGATTGTCACACCGAGGGCAGATGCACTGGCCACCCACGCACTTTGCTCCAAACAAACAGATAGTGGCACCACATTGCTCTGAGAAACAGAACAGTGAGAAGGTGAGCAAACAGGAATAGCAAAACATTGAGAAGCCTTTCTGCATCAGGCCCAGAGAACTTCCTCCAATGGTAACCGAATCACTTCAACTTTCAGAAGGAAAACAGGTTAGAGGTCCACACAGGACATTTTTTTCTATTGAATTCAAATTCCACCATGGTGGGATTTGAACCTGGGTCCCCAGAACGTTATCTGGGTTTCTGGGTTGACAGTCTGGTGATAATACCAAAAGGGCATCACTTGCCCTCTGCTAATGTATCTCCTTGGTCGACTTTGCTAACCGTCATTATCATCAAGAGTTTTATGACCTACACATATTTATTCAGTTGCATGACCTACGTGTGACTCCAGAGTCAAGAGTGGGATGCTGGAAAAGCACAGCAGGTCAGGCAGCATCTGAGAAGTAGGAGAATTGACGTTTTGGGCATAAGCCCTTCACCATTCCGGATGCTACCTGACCTGCTGTGCTTTTCCAGCACCCCACTCTCGACTCTGACCTCCAGCATCTGCAGTCCTCACTTTCTCCTATATGTGACTCCAGACCCACAGCAATATGATTGACTGCTTTAGAGGATGGACAATAAATGTTGAACCAGCTAAGGAATCTCTGCTACTCACCCGAACCATGTTTATGGTCAGTCACAACTGATAACAATGGAGAAATAATTAAGGGGTTAAATCAGTCTAAACACCATTTATAAAGCAGCACACAGAACTTATCTGCCTCAGCCTCTACATGGTGTTGGAATGAACACAATCTTCATCCAAAGCAGAGAGCCAAGCCATTTACATTACTGATTGGAGTGGGAGGGGAGGAAAGGATTAGAAATATGAAATCATAACCATCTGTGCCTCTCAGATTGATCAGATTTTCTCTTCACACTCTATTACTTTTTATAGGATCTCTCACCCAAAGCCTCTATGTGACTTCCCTCAATGTCAATAGCAAAGGAGCAATAGCCTGGTCATAGATATCTCCAGATGCGATTTTCTGAAAAGTTGGCAAATGTCACTTGTACCACAGATGATGCCAGCTTCCCTCACTAGATTTAGGGGTCAATCTTATGTCAGCACAGACCTCAGGCCATAACGGACAACAGTGAACTCACGCCCACAACCATAAGAGGGTAAATGGTGTGGTTCCTGACCTCGAGTGAATGTCCTCCCAGTTTTTTTATATTTAAGAGTTATACTCCCACCTTCCTTCAGGGGGAGGTAGTGTTCATGTCACAGCAATCGGAATCCAGAACCCAAGGCTATTGTACTAAGGACATGTGTTTGTATCTCATCACAACAAATGGTAAATTATAATTATTTTAAAAAATTTGGAATTAAAAGCTAGCCTAATGGTGTAAATATTGCTACAGGTAGTTCTACTGTAACATGATGGTTACGTTCTTGTGCAACCCTTCGTTATAGAAAAATCACACATTAGAAACAGCGTTTAAAGTGTTGACGATGTAATCACTTTACAGCCAACACATGTTTTAGAAGTTCGTGGTTTAGAAATAACGTCCCCAATTTGTCAATCGCGTGACAGCGAATTTGCATTGAGGAAATGTACATTAGGACAGAACGACCAGTATTTTAAAAATCCATCTGGTTTATTAATGCCCTGTGGAGAAGGAAATCTGCCGTCCTTATCCAGTCTGACCTATACATGACTCCAGACCCACAGAAATGGGCTTGACTGTGTTAGAGGATGGACAATAAATGCTGACACAGCCAGCAATGCCCTCATCTCATGAATGGATGATACAAAAAATAACCAATCTGACTGATTACTGACAATCCTTCAGTACTGTAAACTGCAGCAACTACAATAATTGGAATAGCCAGCCTGGGGTGTGGGGGGGGTGCAAATACCCAAATAAACCACATACAATCCATGTTAAAGCAAAGTGCTTACATCTGCAGTCAGCTTATCCAATTCTTAAAGTGGGTGACAGACCATTGTACAGTGTATGTTTATTAAATAACTCAGTGGAAGAGGAACATGATCAGAAACACATACATTTCAATTCACATTTAAGTAACTGGTTTCTGATTTGGTGCTGAAATATGAAAACAGACAATAGGGTAGGACAATAGAGATTGCTGTCGTTCCCATAGAGATTCCATCAGGTTTTGAAGCATGGGTTGGAGAAGGACACCCCAACCAGAGCTCCTCTGCTCTGCCTGTTCCATTTCTTTTTTTTGCTTCTCTTTTCTGTAGTTCTTTTCCCCCAAAACTTTTAACTTCTAAAACTTACCCGAAGGGGATGGAGGAGGTGACTCTCAGACCGGAGAGCATTGCTGGTGAGCCTGAGACTGGGCTGATACGGGAGGGGAGTCTCAGGAGGTGTGTCGTGGACCGGAGGCTGGAGCGATGGGTGTGGCAAGTTCCAGACCAGAAGCTGGGGCTGTTGGGTGGGGGTGGGGGGCGAATCCCGGACTGCAGGCTGGAGCGTGTGTGTGTGTGTGTGTGTGGGGGGGGGGGGGGGGAGGGGGTGGAGAGGGGGACACTTTATTGATATTCTTTCAATTCTGTATTAATGCTTAAGTATCAGTGCCTGGGTATCCTGGACCAAAGATGTCACCATAAGCAATGACATTACAAACCTTTGACTGCACTCATTCAAGTGCACCTGACAACAAAGCTAACTTTAATTCTAATTTTAAAATGTGTTTAAAAAGGGAACTATCTTCACCAAAAAGAATTTGACAAAATTAGTTTCTTTCATCCATTTAAAAACAGACAATCTGAGGTCTCAATATTAAAATTACACATAAGTTGGGGTTGTTTTTTGACTTTGTCTATCGTTGAGGGTTTTGAATGAAACATTAAACCAAGGTTCAGTATGGTTGGCTGGGGGATATAAAAGATTCCTATGCTATTATATTGAAAAGGAGAAAGTTATTCTGCCATCCTGCTCAATATTTACCCTTGATCAATGTCACAACAAAAATCATCAGGTCATTATCACATTGCTGTTAGTGGGAATTTGCTGTGTGTAAATTGGTTGCAATGTCTCCTGCATTAGAGCAGTGACTACACTTTAAAAAGGACTTTTGCAGCTTTAAAATGCACTCTACACCCTGGGGTCATGAAAGGCACTTATACAAATGTATATTTCATGAGTTAGCCAGCATTTATGTGACAATGAGGCTCCCGGTGATTTTGGCCACTGATTTTGGCTGCTCCCAAGGCAAGTAAACCTGCAAAGCTCATGTGAGGAGATAACTAAGGGCCAAGAAACTGTGTAACTTTGCTTTGATTACTGACTATCCAATAAACTAAAAATGGGATCTTGATCAAATGGGCCAAAGGGCTGAGGAGTGGCAGACAGAGTTTAATTTAGATAAATCTGAGGTGTTGCATTTTGAGAAAACAACTAGGAGATACTATGGTGAAGAAGGCGTTTGGTATGCAATCCTTTATTGGTCAGAGTATTGAGTACAGGAGTTGGGAGGTCATGTTGTGGCTGTACAGGACATTGGTCAGGCAACTGTTGGAATATTGCGCGTAATTCTGGTCTCCTTCCTATTGGAAGGATGTTGTGAAACTTGAAATGGTTCAGAAAAGATATACAAGGATATTTCCAGGGTTGGAGGATTTGAGCTACAGGGAGAGGTTGAATAGGCTGGGGTTGTTTTCCCTGGAGTGCCAGAGGCTGAGGGGTGACCTTATAGAGGTTTATAAAATCATGGGGGGGCATGGATAGGATAAATAAACAAGATCTGTTCCCTGAAGTGGGGGGAGTCCAGAACTAGAAGGCATAGGTTTAGTGTGAGAGGGAAAAGACATAAAAGAGACCTAAGAGGCAACTTTTTCATGCAGAGGATAGTGAGTGTGTGGAATGGGCTGCCAGAGGAAGTGGTGGAGGCTAGTGCAATTACAACATTTAAAAGGCATCTGGATGGGTATATGAATAGGAAGGGTTTGGAGGGATATGGGCCGGATACTGGCAGGTGGGACTAGATTAGGTTGGGATGTCTGGTTGGCATGGACGAGTTGGACCAAAGGCTCTGTTTCTGTGCTGTACATCTCTATGACTCTAATTAATGGCACATCCAACTATTGTGGAAAATAAAAGCTCATGATATTGTGTGTAACATAAGAGCATGGATAGGACCTTTATTTCCTGGACAGTAGAATGTTGAGGGGTGACCTTATTAGATTAGATTACTTACTGTGTGGAAACAGGCCCTTTGGCCCAACAAAACCACAGTGACCCTCCAAAGAGCAACCCACCCAGACCTATTCCCCTACATTTTCCCCTTTACCTAACACTACGGACAAATTAACACTGCCAATTCACCTAACCTGCAAATTTTTGGATTGTGGGAGGAAATCAGAGCACCCGGAGGAAACCCACGCAGACACGGGGAGAATGTGCAAACTCCACACAGACAGTTGCCTGAGGCGGGAATTGAACCCGGATGTCTGGCACTGTGAGGCAGCAGTGCTAACCACTGTGCCACCGTGCCACCCATTGAAGGCTATATTGAAGGTTATAAAATCATGAGGGCGTAGATAAGTTGAACAGCAGGCACTTTTTCCCTAGGATGGGGATTTCAATGCTCGGGAGCATATTTTTAAGGTGAGGGGAAAAACATTTAGAAAAGACATGAGGGGCAACATTTTTTTACACAGAGAGTGGTTAGTGTGTGGAATGAACTTCCAGAGGAAGTGCTGGATGTGGGTATAGTTACATTATTAAAAAGATATTTGGATTAGGCAATGAATTAGAAACGTTTGGAGGGATATGGGCCAAGCTCAGGCAAGTGGGACTAGTTTAGTTTGTGATTATGGTCAGCATGGATTGGTTGGACCAAAGGGTCTGTTTCTGTGCTTTATGACTCTATGGCTATATCTACTGCACTTCAATAAATCTTTCATTCAAACTTTGATAATAACTGAATGGCATTTAACTCTCTTAAATGTTTTGTTAACTTTGCCGATGTATCAAGTACCTAGCGTGTTTTGTCAGCTATCAAACAGAAACATAGCTCAAAGCACGGTACCATCAAAATGTGAGAATCTTATGTATAAACAAAAACAAAAACAAAATCAGAATGAACCAAGGCTCTTTATTTAGACACCACTCAAAATCTCAGTCATCAATAATACAACCACTTGCAAATACATAGTGTTCTATCATATCGCAATGTCTCTAAGCACTCCATGTGGTGAATGATTTTTAGATAGTAGTGACAATTATTGGAGGTAAATGTAGCAAACTCTGAATGGGCAACTTCCCAACATTTGAAACGTGCTTTGTGGTAACTGCTGACTGAGGGAGAAATCTTGTCCACTGTCACAAAGCTAGTCTCTTTTTTCCTAAAAGCTGTTCATTAGCTCAAGGATACTCTGCCTTTGATTTTTTTTCAGACGGGCAATAAACCAAGCCGGGCTCTGATTAGTCTGATTTGGTACAGAGGTGAAAAGGATCTTGAGAGGCCTTTTGTTTCTATGTAAACAGATGAGACTTCAGGCCAAAGTGGTCATGTTTTAGAAGTGTCCTGTATGATGAAAGGGGAGTAGTCAACTCTTTAGCTGGGCTGAACAGTTTTAGTTCAGTCTTCAACAGTGAGCTGTGTGGAAACTCTCTCTCTTTTCTGCCCTTCAACTTCAACCTATAAGCATGTGTTCCATTTATACTGGGTTTTAAAGGGAGTTTGCTTATAGGGACTGTTGTGCGTATTCGGAACAGCATAATTAAATCTAATTGGATAGGTTAAGCTCTGTAGGGATTCTTTATTCTGTTCTTTGTGTTTCATTGTGTAATGTTGTGAATAAAGTTTTGTCTGTTTTAAAAATTTTGAGTCGACCTAGTTATCGTACTCAGGGTAATTTTCACTGTACAAATTGCAAAGTTACGGTCTGGGGACTGTCTGCTTAAGAATGTTTTGAGTGGTCTGGCCTAGCCCATAACACCACACACTAGGAGAAGTCATAGAATCCATTCAGTATGGAAAAAGGTCTTTTGGGCCTCCAAATCCATACTGACCCATCGAAGAGCATTCCACCCAGGCCCAACCCCATCCCTGTAACCCTGCATTTCCCATGGCTAACCCACCTAGCCCGCACATCCCTGGACACTATGTGCAATTTAACATGGCCAATCCACCTAAACTGCATATCTTTAGACTGTGGGAGGAAACTGGAGCAAACCCATCCAGATACAGGAAGAATATGCAAATCCCACACAGACAGTCACCTGAGGGTGGAATCAAATACATGTCCCTGGCGTTGTGAGACAGCAGTGCTAACCACTGAGCTGCCATGTCACCCTCAGCTTTAAATAGTATCAGGGGATCATTGTGATCCAGGTGAACTACTCCGATACCAGGCTGAACCTCAAGTTAGGCTTGCAGACATGCAACTCCCTCGGAGGGTAATGTCTATAAAAGGCAATACAAAAGTACTTACTGCACTCTCCCTGGGCTGCAACTTGTATATCCCTTTGTTTGATGCAGGACTGAACATGCAGCTCGCATTCATTATTGTACGTGTTGCCGTCTGTGCCACATACCAGCTGCTCAGAGCTGACACATTCTGTGGGGCAAAGACACTTTCCTGTTTCAGCCTCGCAAATGGCACCAAACTGGCAGTTTCCACAGCGATCTGGAATTGGGAACAGAAAGCACAGGGACATCACTTAAAGTCCAAAAGTAACCATTTTATATCCCGCTACCCCCTCCCACCTCACTTCATGAAGGTTAGTGGCAAAAAGGTAAAGTATGCAAACATCCTTATTTACTCCTTGACAAATATATACTGAAACAGCATGGTATGATAGTCAACACAAGGAACATACAGATATCCATCATAGTCAGATGCCTCATGGTTCCTGCATTGCAATTCTTCAGGTTAGTCTCTTTAGCCCCTATGAGAACCTGGGAATGCAGTGTAGCTGCTGGAATCATAGAAACCATACAGTGTGGAGGCATTCGGCCCATCGAGTCCAGACTGGCCCTTGCGAAGAGCACCCCATCCAAACCCACCCCTCTACTCAATAACCCTGCATTTCCCATGGCTAATCCATCCAGCATGCACATCCCTGGACACTGTGGGCAATTTCCTATGGTCCATCCACCTAATCTGCACATCGCTGGGCTGTGGAAGGAAACCAGAGCACGCAGACACAGGGAAACCATGTAAATTCCACCCAGATAGTTGCCTCAGGCTGAAATTGAAGCCAGGTCCCTGGCACTCTGAGGCAGCAGTGTTAATCGCTGAGCCACCATGCTGCCCAAATCAGTGTTCACATTATCCAAACGCAGTAATATAGAAGCATAGAGCTCAGGAGGAATAGGCCAATTACTTTTTTGAGCTTGCTCTGCTGTACAATGCGATCATGGCTGACCATTCAACTCAGTCCTCTGTTCCCGCTTTCTCCCCATATCTTTGGTCTCTTTAGCTCTCAGAACTATATCTAACCCCTTTTAAACTGAAAACATTCAAAATTTTGGCCTCAACCACTTCCTGTGGCAGAGAATTCACAGGGTCACCACTCCCTGGGTGAAGACATTTCTCCTCATCTCAGTCCCAAATGGCTGACCCTGTATCTGTGGCTATGGATTTGGCTTCCCCAGGTCATCGGGAACATTCTTCTTATACTTACCCTGTCTAGTCCTGTTAGAATTTTATAGGTTTCCATTAGATCCTCCCTCATTCTTCCAAACTCCAATGAATGTAGTCCTCCTAACTGATCCAGTCTCTCTCTAAACATCAGTCCTGTCATCCCAGGTCACATTTCACAGAGAAAGTTTGCTTTTACAAGTTGAGAATGATATACTCGGATTCCATACATTGTACAGCACAGAAATAGGCCATTCAGCCCAACTTTCCACGCTGGGTGTTCAGGGACCAAACAAGTCTCCCCTCAACTTACTCCATCAGCATTCCCTTCAATTCTTTTCTCTCTTGTGTGTATGTCTAGTTTCCTGTTCAATGCGTCTCTACTGTTCATCTCAACCCATTGCTTGTGTTAATGAGAAACAGCAAGTAATTTGAACGATTGCTCCTATTGCAGGTTGCCGATTGCGGTTATGTAAGATTTATAGGTTGGCTGTCAGCGATGTCTTAATGTTTTTAAGAACAAGTACAATGACAAGAAAGAGATGATTGAGGGAGACAATTTAATCAATCCAATCAGGATGAAAACTGATAATTCGCCCATTACAGCAGCCAACTAGCTTCTGAGTAATCTAACGATTTTCAACACTTCTACTGTTACGTTCAGAGACTCCACTGAATAAGAAAACTATAGAATCGGCTGAAAATCAGGTAGAAATTTATTGTTATGCATATCACTTCTATTTACCTCAGTCAGTCCCTTGCTGGTCTTGATCTTTATATGAATGCAGTTAAAAGCTATCTAAACAAAATCAATTCACATCCCCAACTGGAAACAGATAGAAATTGCATTTACATAGCGTCTTACAAAACCTAACGATGCCTCAAAACACTTTTCAACCAATGAAGTCCTTTTTGAAGTCCAGTCGTTGTTGTGTAATGACACACTTGGCTATAAAGTACAGACTACAAAATACAGGAGCTGATGTTGCTTTACCAAACATCAGGAAAGCACAAAGGGGAGATTTTAATGATAGCTTCCACAAAGCTTGAATGTCTTTCCTGCGAGGGAACTGCTGCATTGGGCAGTTATTCAGATTGGTCTATTATAACAAAGTTTTCTTTTTCGATTATAGTTTGTGTGTCTCTCACCACAATACACAGTCCTTGAAGAAGGAGGTCAATGGATTTCCTCCCCTGAGGCACATCATTCATTCACAAATTAATCCGGTCATATTCATAACGAGTTGGAAATATCAATTGACAAAGGCAAGTCCTACTGCGTTTCAAAACCTTGTAAAACTCATATATCCATGATTTACATGCGTTATGCAAAAAGAATGGACTGACAAATGCAATAATGTAGTGTGTGAATCTATTATTTTATTTGATTCAATCTGAAACCCACATCACTCACCATACTACAAACAAATTCCATTGTATTTATGGAGACATTAGATCATATAAGAGATAACCACCGTAGATCTCTTATTGCCCTATGCACAGCAGAAAGATTACTGAGAGCAATTTCCTTGGTAAAGTTATATATAGAAGGGTACAATCTATCAGGTCATTGATGTAGCCAAACTCTCAAACTATATTATTGCCCATGAGAGCTAATGTTTCTTTTCATTCTGCTTGTAAATCATGGTTGCATGGATGTTATAAGGGTTTGAAACACAGTATGACCTGCCTTTAACAATTAATATTTCCAGCTAATTATGAATATCTTGGAAACCTGCCCAAGATCTTTTAATTATGCAGGACCGCAATAATAATACGGCAATAAAAGATTGCTTTTGTGCCCCAAAACCTGCCACCCTATGAATAAAGGATGCCAATGTGTGCCAGATCTCGTGGCAGTTTTACATACGAGCAGATGCCCATAGATTGACACTGCACTTACTCGTGTTACATTAGCTTCTCAAGGCCAGCTGCCAGAAAGAGTGTCATTCATTCCATCTGCCTGGCCGGTGTTTGGACCCAGGTCTCAGAGGTGAGAGGCCAGTTCCGAAATCACTTTGTCAACCAGTCCTGTCCCCATCTGATAGTGTCTAATAAAATGTCTCCCTTCAGATCAGCAGATACCCTATATAGGTGCGATCCAATTCAAGGTTATGCTTGCTGAATTACAATATCCATTTGTACATTTAAATTAAGGTCATCTCATGTTCAAATATAATGGTTCTATATCAGCATCACCTGTCTCCTGAATTATAGAGATAGCGGTTTCAATAGCATCTCAGACTCTTTATTAAGGAGTGTTATTGATAACACACTCAGCCCCGCACTAAAATTGCACAGAGATTAATACTAGTACGTGACAATGAGCAGAAATTGGATTCAATAGAAAACCTTAATGGAATGTCATTCTGCTTGCTACACACAATAAGCTGTGAAGAACCCAAAAGCTCAGTCTGGCACAGGTTCTACACATCTGCCATAATTCACATTAACAGAATATTATACATCAAATGGAAAGATTAAACAGTTTCACAGTGAAAATGGAAAAGCAGCAAATTGAAAAAGGACACATTTTGGTGGAAGCAATTCAGCTGATAAAATGAGCAATGGCCACAAGATATTTCCCCCGACCTTCCGAGAAACAGTGGTCTGTCGTAAAACTTCTTGAAATGATTCAAAATCAATTGAATTGTGAAAAGAAGGAAAAGGGTACACTCACTGTTCAAAGAAAATGGTGGGAACAGAAATGACTTCCCATGATACATTTACTAGAAGATCAAATTGTGAAAATGATGATTAAAACATAAAAATGTAATATTATTGTGATAACCCCTTTAAGGCCCCTGGGAAATTACTATCCCTGTGGAGCTTTTAGGAGTATGAATTTCCTTGGTAACCGACAATGGCCTATCCAGCTGGAACTCATCACCTGAGCCCTTTATAAAGCAGGCCCAGGGATGGGTTTTGCAGAACTGTCTGTCCTGGGCTGGTACTTGCCTGTGTATGCCACGATTAGTGGCTCTATTTTGATGTTCAACAACAAACAAGGTCTGTTTCCAATTGGGATTCCTGAGTTATTACAATTAAAACACAAACCAGCAGATGATACTTGGTAAATAAACGAATCGTGAAATTGGAAAGAAACTTTGGTCGATCCCTGAACTGATTCACTTGTTTGCAGTCAGACAGCGGATCTCAGCCAAAACATCAATTGGCACTTAGCTTCATGATCTACACATGGACCAGTTCTTTATGCATAAAAGCAAAAGAAAAAAGTTGGCAACTACATACATTGTTATAAAGAGAGCAATTTTAACCTATTCTGTCCGTCAGGAAACTTTGAAATTCAGTGCAATGCTGGTTTTACACCCAACCCAATTTTAACTCATTCCACCACTTGGCAAACTGACAACCACGTCTGTCTTTACACCTGCCCATTTTAACGATGCTGAACAAAAATATTTACAGGGTTAAAGTCAGAATTCTGCACACTCTTGTGGGCTTGCCCATCCCAAGTTATGATAAAACCCACCCCCATGTCTCAGGACCAATAGTACTCCCACGCATCTGGTTGCAGGGTTTGTGGATTACAAAGTGAAGGGTAGGTAGGTGGATAAATGGGACAAATGGGGGTAAATGAGAATCACTTTGCTTAAATAGTGATGGTGCATTGTCAAGTCAGGGGAAGTTTTCTTGTAGCTGCAAGCAAAGAAAAGCAGAACCAGATTCCTCATTTGCAATTCTATTATCGCAATTCTGAAAATAAATTTTCTCCTTATTCCTGGGGCATGGTTAAGGGCATTTTATTCAACATCAGATTGTATTTCATCTAATTGTAAATTGCTACTGGTTTACATTGATTCCACTCTCACATGTATTATCTTGAGGATCACAAAAGTTCACCAAATTAAGAAAAATAAACGTTGTAATCATCTCCTCATTTACCTCATCATTTAAATATTTCACATCTTCACTAATCCTTGCATTGTTACTCAAATTGGGGAACTAAATTTGGAGTACATATCCAATTTTGTTTCTTTTCAATTAATTTAATGAGATCCAAACTATTAATTAAGTTTAATTACAACACATTTGTTACCTCATCGTATTTTACCGTTGCTTTTAGTTCTACTATGCTTCCCTATTTAGTCTAATATCATGTCAGTTTTGATTGTTCATGACCATTGTCTACTTTAGATAAAGGGTTTCCATTCTATTATACACCGTATTATCACAGTTTTTGTACATCAATCTGATGCATGCACTTGCAGTTCCTTTCAATAGAAAGCACAGTAGAATCAAAGCTTTTGGAAACTAAATCACAGCAGTAGGTGCCAGAAATGACTTAATTTATAGTCGTTGTACAGTGGTAATGTTTGTCCTTGAATATTTCTTTGCACCATAGGAAGTGACAGTATGTGAGCATTGTCACTCCTCCTATTAAAGTAATAGTGAAAGCAGAGCCTGTTTGATGTTAAAATCTGGTAAATGCAGTCTTCCTGAGCCAATTCCTGTCAAATGTAGCAACTTGTTGTTGGTGTTTCTTCTTCTCAACTCATCCTTAAAGAATGCACAACTGATGCTGGTCAAACTGAGGTCTCTAAACAAAGCTGCACATCACCTCTCTTTGCAGCGCATCCACGCTGCTAACCAAGGGTTGCTAACCATGGTTCACATCATATTTCCAAAGAGCAGGGCAAGTAAGCAACCAGCTCAGTTGGTACGGGAATTAAACCCACACTTTTGTGTGGTCATGCACTACATTCTAGGTACCAAGCTTGACAAGCCAAGCATAAAGATTCTGATGTTTTCAACTATGAGGATGAGGGTTTCAAACACTAATTATCCAAAGAAAATGAACATCAACGCTATCATCAGCCAATTAATTAGAGGGAAATACTGAGCAGGGCAATTTAACCATTTATCTCCTGCCTGGTCAGCACTTGTTGCAGCCACATTAAAATGCACTGAGGTTTTAAGACCGTGGCCAAAGTTAAGGTCAAGTAGGGATCACGACCATGATATTTCCCCATTCCGGGTACCTCACGGCATTTGCTACCTCTACTGGCAAGTGGTTCTAGGTCAAACCAGCTGCCAACAATCCTCCTTTACCTTTGCTTTGTACAGTCAGTTCTTCTATAATGCGATGGTTGTGTTCTTGTGTGACCCCGCATTATAGAAAAATCAAGCTTTAGAAACAGCGATTAAAGATTTGGTGCTGTAATCATGTTACAACCAGCACATCTTTGAAACGTTTGCGCTTTAGAAACAGTGTCCCCAGTTCATCAATCGGTTGACGAAGCACACTTTATAACAGAATGACCTGCACAGCCTCTACTGAAGAAGCAATATTCTTAGATAACAATACCACATTATCCACAACCGGTTTCTTAATTTGTAAAGTTAATGTACGCACCAGGCAAAATAGCTTACTGGAGGTAAACCCACAGCACCCTTTGAGCCTGATTTGTCATTTATTAACATCTTAGTCAATCTCCTTTTCCCCAATCCCACAAAACCCTTGGTAAATCAGCATCACATTGAAAATCAATTGCCATTTGTGGCAGAGAGCTCCAAACTTCTACCACCTTTTGTGTGTAAAATGTTTCCCCAATTTCATTCAGAAAGTAGGAACAAATTGCTGCAGGTGCTGGAATCTGTAAGGAAAACAACAAATGCTGGACAGTGGGTCAGGCAGCATCCATGGAGAGAGAGAGCATGCTAACATAAAAAGCCTAGATGACTCTTAATCAGAACTGAAGTGAAGTGTGGAGGGGCTAGTATTTATACTATAGTTTGAGGGAGGGGGTGCTGGTGGGGTGTAGAGTGCTTCTCCAGCATTTGTTGTTTTCACTCTGAAGAGCTTGGCTCTAATTCTTCACCAAGCACTCTGATTCTAGTTTCCCGGACCAACAGAATATATGTTCACAGTCTTGTCACATCACACCTCCTGCACTCAGACCGTAGACTCAAAACTAATGGTTGCCAATGTTTCATACAGGCAGTTCCCATCAGATCATCTCCCATTGCCAGTCACCCATTTCTCCATGCCTCCAGCATTTATTTTACAATAAAGGAATGGAAAGGTGTTTAATTAAAGGTAGTTTTAGTAAGTGCAATTTTGTTTAACGTCTGGATGTGTTAGCCCTTGGATTGGAGCTGGAGGTGAGCTCAGTTGACTAATCATCATGGTGGGCAGAGAAAGGGTTGGTGATTCCTGCCCCAGCCCATCTCCCTCTCCTCTCAATACATCTGCTTCGCTTCCTATTTCATGTCTGCCTCTAACCACTGATTATATTTTTGTCATATGGACATGTACTTCAGTCTGAAGAAGGGTGTCTGGACCCAAAACGTTAAGTCTGAATTCTTTTCACAGATGCTGGACCTGTTGAGATTTTCCAGCAATTTTTGTTTTTGTTTCAGATTTCCAGCATCCGCAGTTCTTTCAGTTTCTGTAAAACTCAAACATGGATTTGTCTTTTGTTATTAACAGAGGTGACCCTAACTTTAATATTTCAATGCGCCTCCATTTCTCAGATTTTAGCTGCAGTTTAACAATGGATTCAAGAAACCCTAAGTGGAAGGAGGTGAGGAGATATAGGATCCAATTGGCTTTGCCTGCTGGATTGCTCTCTGATCCCACAAACCTCCCCCCACTCACCCTGTTGTTGGGCCACCCAAACAAAAACACTGGTCCCCTCCCCATGAACGACCCGACATGCAACCCTATGACAAGACGCTCGCAATGAATCCCAATGGACTGTCTGTAATCTCAGAGAGGTATCTAGTTAGTCCCACCTCCCTTGTTCTCTAAAATGTTTCTCCTTTAAGCTTACAGCCACAGTTCCTTTTCAGATGTCAGCATTGCACTCAACTTACTGGAGTGAAAATTCACATCGATGAGGGCAAGATTGCTAAAACAGCTGTCCCTAAATCTATCACACTGAACTGGCCTCAAGTGACAAGTGAGCACTAAAACTGTCTGGAATTGTAATGAATGTCCATTTGCTGAGATTCGAGGTCTTGACCGTCCCATGTTTCCAGGTTTAGGAGAAATCACATTGATTGAAAGTGTCTCCATTCAATGAAGGTTTCCCATTGACCCCTGATGGTCAAACATAGATCAAAATCTAATGAGTTCCAATCCCTCCCAAACCGAATGTCCCTGCAACGTTCCAGACTGAAAGGAAAGCTAAAACCTTTCTTTATTCTTTCACAGGCTGTCGCCATTGCTGGCAAGATCAGCATTTTTTGGCTATCCTTAAACACCCTTAAATTGAACAGCTTGCTCAAACATTTCAGGGGGTGGTTCAAAGTCAAACACATCGCTGTGGCCCTGGAGGGAAGGGAATTGCCAATGGGAATTAACGATCCAGGGATTTTACGATAATCAACAAAGTTTCAAGGACATCAGTAGACTTTTAATTTCAGTCTCTTCCCTCTTCAAATTTGCATCCATCATCTGTTGTGGTCAGATTTGAACCCAGCTCCACAGACCAGTTCTGAGTAAGGGTCACTGGACTCAAAATGTTAACCCTGTTTTTCCTATCTGCAGACGCAGCCAGACCTGCTGAACTTCCCTAGCATTTTCTGTTTTTATTCCACAGGACATTATCCAGATTATTAATCCAGCAACAATATCACCAAGCCATTGCCTCCTCCAATTTTAACATAGGTTTTTAAAAATTTCTTTAAAACTTGGAGCTCTTTTTCAAAGTGGACTGGTGGTGCTCATTTCAAATAGGGTACAAACTCGGTTCAGGGCTCAGGATACAAAGACACTTATTGACACCGGGGATTAGTTATGGAGTTTTGAGTCATATATTTGTAATGTTCCACCTTGTGAGTCAATCTCAAACTAAGTAAAGATTGACTTCTCATCCCTTCATTCACCAGTTGGCTGTAAAAGGTTAAACACTGAGATTTGGAAAGAGTAGCATGTAGCTCTGATGGGTCATATGTGGGTAATATCTGAATCTTGAACTGAACCTGAAATATACATTAAGGCAATGACATGAGGGTCACATGTCCTGCTCCATTCAATGTAAATTAACCAGAGCATTCATTTAATATTTATACATGGATTGTATGCATATGGGCAGGTACTGAAGACAGAAATTTGGACCCCTGACAAAATATATAACTTTCCAAGGACAATTCATAAAACTTTCTTGTGCATTGATATCCCAGGTGAAAAAATGTTTTTTTTAATTTTAAGTTTCTTGTTGTGAGCTAATTAGTTAGCTAATAATTAATTGATCCTTTGTCGTATAGCCTCAGATGAATAATGCCACATGGAATAACAATCCTTTACCAAATGACAATAGAAGCATAATTAATACCTTAACTAAATAAAATAATCTAAAAAACCAGATGCTCAGATGTTATGAAGAAGGGTCACAGAACTTGAAATATTAACTTGGTTTTCTCTCCACAGATACCACTAGACCTGCTGAGTTTCACCAGCAATTTCTGTCTTTGTTTCCTTTTGAATAGCTAACAGCCTCTCAGCCAGACACCCGCTCCCATCTCGTTTAATTTATTCCCTGACCTCTTGTCAGTCAGACACAGTCTGGCAGCTTCAGGAAATAAAATCCATCTGCCCATCTATCTAGAGGCTTGCAACAAATCTTGGCAGCAGGTAGCCAAGGGACCAGAGAGTGGGCATGTGAATAATCATGACAACAGCCTACATGAATGACCCAACACAACTCCTCCTTTCCTCTGCTGTCTTTCAGCTTTCTGCTTTTAGTGTGTCTGGTTCCAGTCCAGCCAGAGACCATTGCATGAGAAAAACTCTCTCTTCCCTTAAGATCGTCCACCTGAAAGGTGAGCCACACCAGCCACAATTCATCACAAACAATATTTGGTGACCTTGAGTACTAGTCAGGAGCAAAACATTTCATTCGTTTAGTTAGTAGAATCTATTGGAATGTCATAAAATAATTGGTGCAGAATGTTAGGGTGCAGAATGTTAGGGTGCAGAATGGACAGGATGTTCAAAGTGGGACCAGACCAGAAGGTCAACAGTTCATGATTATCTTGGAATTTTCCAACAGCAAAAGCAACAACAACTTGCATTTATATACTACCTTAAATATAGTAAAATGTCCTGAGGTAGAAAATATAGAAAATAGGAGCAGGAGCAGGCCATTCAGCACTTCAAGCCTGCTCCACCATTCAATATGTTCATGGCTGATCATCCAACTTGATCCCCTGTTCCAGCTTTTGACACATAGCTTGTTTGACCCTAAAGTTTCCCTTTAGCTCTCAAAATTTCTCCTGATCTCAGCCCTAAATGGCCTGTCCCATAATTCTTAGTTTGTTACCTCTGGTTCTTAAACATCATTCCTTGTCATTGTAAACATTGTTCCTGGGGATGTAGGTTTGCTCGCTGAGTTGGAAGGTTAATTTCCAGACGATTCATCACCCAACTAGGTAACATCTTCAGTGGGCCTCTGGGTGAAGCACTGTTGATAATCCCTGCTTTCTATTTATATGTTTGTGTTTCTTTGGGTTGGTGATGTCATTTCCTGTGGTCATGTTATTTCATGTTCTTTTATTCAGGAGGTGGTCGATGGGATCAATGTGTTTGTTGAAAGAGTTCTGGTTGGAATGCCATGCTTCTAGGAATTCTCATGCATATCTCTGTTTGGCTTGTCCTAGGATGGATGCGTTGTCCCAGTCGAAGTGGTGTCCTTCCTTATCTGTATGTAAGGATACTAGTCAGAGTGGGTCATGATGTTCATGTATCCTGGTGGCCAGTTTTCTGCCTGTTTGTCCAATGTAGTGTTTGTTACAGTTCTTGCACGATATTTTGTAAATGACATCAGTTTTGCTTGTTGTCTGTTTGGGTCTTTCAAGTTCATCAGCTGCTGTTTTAGTGTGTTGGTGGGTTTGTGGGCTACCATGATGCCAAGGGGTCCGAGTAGTCTGGCAGTCATTTCTGAGATGTCTTTGATGTAGGGGAGAGTGGCTCGGTTTCTGGAAACATAACCCTCTCTCACTAGTATCCTTACATACAGATAAGGAAGGACACCACTTCAACTGGGACAACACATCCATCCTCGGACAAGAGAAACAGAGACATGCACGAGAATTCCTAGAAGCATGGCATTCCAACCGGAACTCTTTCAACAAACACATCAAACACATCTACCATTCCCTGAAAAAACGAACAGGAAATGACATCACCAACCCAAAGAAACCCAAATATATAAATAGAAAGCAGGTATTATCAGCAGTGCTTCACCCGGAGGCCCACTGAAGATGTTACCTAGTTGGGTGATGAAACGTCTCGAAATGAATCTTCCAGCTCAGCGAGCAAACCTACATTCAGAACCTCAACCTGAGCTACAAATCTTCTCAAAACTCGTTAACATTGTTCTTATGTTTGACCTGTCTAGTCTGCTAGAATTTTATAGGTTTCTACAAGAACCCTCCTCTACGGCACCAGCACGGTGGCTCAGTGGTTAGCACTGCTGCCTCACAGCACTAGGGACTTGGGTTCAATTCCTGCCTCGGGCAACTGTCTGTGTAGAGTTTGCACGTTCTCACCGTGTCTGTGTGGGTTTCTTCTGGGTGCTCCAGGTTTCTCCCACAGTCCAAAGGTGTGCAGGTTAGGTGAATTGGCCATGCTAAATTGCCCATAGTGTTAGGTGGATTAGTCAGGGGTAAATGTAGGGGTTGGGTCTGCGTAGGTTGCTCTTCGGAAAGTCAGTGTGGGCTTGTTGGGTCGAAGGGCCTGTTTCCACACTGTAGGGAATCTAATCTAATCATTCCTCCAAACCCCAGTGAACAGAACCCTAACTGGTTCAATCTCTCCTCTTACACCAGCCTTGGCATTCAGGAATCAGTCAGGTCAAGCTTTATTTCACTCCCTGCATGGTCAGAACATTCTTTCTCAGAAAAGGCGACCAAATCTGCGCTCAATGATCCAGGTATGGTCTCACCAAGGCCCTGTACAATCACAGCAACACATTTTTCTCCTGTACTCAAATCCTCTCACGATGAAGACTAACACACCATTTGCCTTCTTCACCACTTCCTGCACCTGTCTGCTTACTATCAATGCCTGGTGTACAAGGAGACCCAGGCCTCATTGCTACACAAGTCACATAAATCAATATTAGGACAGGTGGCCAAAAACTTGGTCAAAGAGATCTGAGCAGAAGCGCATCTTCAAGAAAGAGAGGGAGCTAGGGAGTTAATGAGGTTTACAGAGGCTCTGGCAGTGAAAGGAATGGCCATCAATGGTAACACGATTCAAATCAGGAACGGCAAAAGGCCTACATGGGAGGACTATAGCAATCTCAAGAGAGTTTTTGGGCTGGAGAGGATTAAGGGGAAAGTGAAGGTGAAATCATTGCAAACTATATGCAGGAGAATTTTACAATGGAGGCGTTCTTTAGCTGGGAATCAATGTAGGTCAGTGGGCACAGCGAGGAGCAGAACTTGGTGCAAATTAATTTAAAATTAATTTCCAGCACAATGCATTGAGCAACCCAAAGATCAAAGGGCAATAAAAATCCTTTTTCTCCCCCATTACCTTTAAATTTGTTTTATTTATTTACTATAAAGATATTGGAGGTAGTTTTAAGAAAAGTCTGTTTGACTCAAAGGTTAGAATCATACAGTTGAGCTGTGGAGTGTGTTCACCTTCCCATTGGTGCAACACTACGGTGGCCTGCAGGGAGAGGTACTCAGGGCTGGCCAATGGCAGGAAAGCTGGGGCTGGATAATTTGAGGCAGGAGGTTATGTGACAGAACCTCCAGGAATCTGTCCAATCAGAGTTGGCAAGCCCAGTCCAAACAGTTTGACATCTGAAGAGGCAGCATTGTCTCCTTGAGAGGCTTGCCAACAAACCCTTCAAAGGTTAGTCTTATGTGTCATCAATGTTTTCAGTGCTTGGTTCCATCAGGGTACATGTGCAGTCAGATGGCCATAAAGCACAGTCTGGGTGGTATTTTCCTGGCTGCTGCATTCTCATGCACCGTAGCAGGGGGCATTGACAATGACAGGGCTGGAACATCAAGACTTGGCTGTGTAAGAGATGCCTTTGGATTAGAGTGGTGCTGGAAAAGCACAGCAGTTCAGGCAGCATCCGAGGAGCAGGAAAATCAGCTGTATTCCTGATGAAGGGCTTTTGCCCGAAACGTCGATTTTCCTGCTCCTCGGATGCTGCCTGAACTGCTGTGCTTTTCCAGCACCACTCTAGACAAGAATCTGGTTTCTAGCATCTGCAGTCATTGTTTTTACCATCTAAGAGGTGCCTTTGGTTTGTTCAGATAGAATCAGATTCAAAGGTTTGTTTGTTTCCTTGATATCCTACTGTACAGAACCAAACTGCATTTGTGATTATGTACATACAAATAGATTTTTTATGAATAAAGTATATTTTTGAAATAATTAAAAAAGCACCATCAAGACCAACACCACACCAATGTGGTCCTATTTTCTTGTTCATTCAAAGGAAGTGGGCATCACTGGCCAGGCCATCATTTATTACAATTCAGAGTCATTGTTCTGGGCCAGGGTTCATATATGGACCAGAATTGGAAAGGTCAGTGGTTTCCTTCCCTAAAGGACATTAGTTGAACCTTTTCCTGACAATCAGCAACAATTTCATAGTCATCATTGGGCTCTTTAATCCAGATTTTACTATCTGTCTTGGTAAGATTCAAACCAGATCCCCTGAACATGTCTCTGGATTAATAAGCCAGTGATAATACCACTAGGCCAGCGCCTTCCCCCAACGCTCAGTCTCTTCACTTCACCCACTTTCTAAAGTATGACCTCAGAAAGACAAAGGGGAATCTGAACCCAGCCTCTTGTGCTGTACATGGCCATGCAATCTCACCCTTAGGGCAGCATGGTGGCCCAGTGGTTAGTGCTGCTACCTCAGAGTGCCAAGGACGCCAGGTTCAATTCTGGCCTCGGTCAACTGTCTGCCTGTAGTTTGCACATTCTCCCAGTGTCTGCGTGGGTTTCCTCCCACAGTCCAAAGATGTGCAGGTTAGGTGGATTGGCCATGTTAAATGTCCCTGTAGTCTAGGGATATGCAGGTTAGGTGGATTAACTATGGTAATTACAGGGATAGGTTGGAGGGCTGGGTGTGGGTGGGATGCTTTTTGGAGAGTCAGTGCAGACTCAATGAGCCCAATATGTCTTTCTACACTGTATGATTGTAAGAACCACTGGGGAATGGAACCATTTTGTAAGAGCTATCTGAGCCAAGAGAAGTTTGCATTTGTGAAAATCTGACAGAAAGGTGAAAATAACAACACTCATGATTAATGCTGCAAAACTGGCAATATCCAATTTCCAATTCATACTTTCAACCCGTACATAAAATATAGAATTAGAAAGAAGGAAACACAATTAACAGCAGTTAGCACTTTTATTTTAATAAAATCTTCGGAAACTGATTGGAATAACTTTGTTTTGCACTTACCACAGGGACCCTTGTGTTTGACGGTGATGTGCTTTTTCAGAATACAAGCCATGGCCTCCAACTCACATTGACTGCCGTAGATATGTTCATCACTCCCGCAAACTGGTGCGTACACGTTCTGGCAGCTCTGCTGACACTCACACACAGCTTTGTTATTCTTCACAATGCACTTGGCCCCAAAATCACATTCAACACTCAGGCAGGGGCTTTGAGTGTTAAGGTCTGTTTGAAGAAATCAAGCACAAGGTTATTTTAAAACACACCGCGTTATCTCTGCATTGCCGTTTGAAATGGTCTGGTTTATAAGTCACCAGAATCAAGTCAGTCCAACATGTTCATCTGTCCCTGCTGACTACTTAGATCACACCTCTTCTGCTCCAGATTCAGAGGATATCCGTTCACACTCTTTAGACCGTGGGGTGTCTAAATCTCTGGCCCCAAGCCTTGACAAGCTGGCCCGTGAACCTTCAATGGCACTGTTTCTTGGAATTAAATGAAAATATCTACAGAAAGTGCTGAAACACTCAGCAGATCTTTCTGCCTGGCCTGCTGAGCATCTCCAACATGTTTATGTTTCAGTCTTCCAGCATCTTGCCTTTGATTTAAACTTCACTTGGCTCCCTCAGCTTTCCACGAACGGTAGTCAACAAATGTTGAAACTCTTGCTCTGACATCCCTGATGGAAAGTTAGGAGCAAGGGTTTCCTACTGAGTTAAGTTTTACAGGTTGTGTCATATGTAAAAGTTCCATTCAGGAGCCTGAATCATTTCTGTAAACTCTGCAAATCTAACAATGTAGCGTGGCCAACAAATGTTTACAAAACAACGTTGTAAATCTGACGGAAATTTAGGAACTAGAGCAGATACAACTGTGGACTAAAAATCAAATAGATCCCCAGTGATAACAGAGGTGATTTTTGAGTGTTGATTGCTATACAAACAGCACTAAAACTAACAATAAATCGCTGTTTAATGGAGTTGCTGACTGGTGCAAAATCTCATTTATATTAAGCCCTGGTGTGGCATTGCAAACTCAGCACTCAAGCATCTGCAAGTTCAGAAACGAGACTCCATCCTGACAGTCTTTATGATAATGCAGCCACACGAATCAAGACAGGAGATTGCACACTGGTCCAAAGTTGCATTTTTCCAGTCGACTGCATTACCATAAATCTCCTTAGCCTCTGCCCTGGAAATAAAATTGTGTTTGGTGTACTTCTTTAGCCTCATCTCAAGTTCACTTTAATGAATAAATACTAAATCAGGGACCGAGATTGAGTCAGGCAGGAAATGCCCTTCTTCATCCCCACTCATCAAGGTAAACAGCCCGACTTGCAGTGGCTCTCCAACATCCTGCCAAGTCCACTCATCACCATGCCAGGTCCCTTGATGTGTAACTGAGTGCCTGACAATACTGCAACTCTTTATACCACCTCCCCTTCACCAGGGGGCCCTCTTCGCACCAGACATAATGGGGTAGAGGAGGAAAGGCAGTGGGATCCCCACTCTCCCGACCTCAAAATTCAACCCTATGTTCTATTATACACTGGTCAGACCCTATGTCTCTCATTATAGTCCACAAGCTTCTTAGTTTTCCCTCACTCATCTATGTATATATGATGCTGTGATACTCTCTGCAACATTGTCTGTTATGAGTTTGCTAGCTGCACACATGCAGAAATCAGTCATTTTGCTGCAATATCTGCTCTTCTTAACCTATCATGTGTTTTACTATTTTAAATTAACTCACCCACAGAGTTAACCAATCCCTGACATGCGACTGGCTTTTAGATCATTACTAATCATGTGACTGGGAGCCAGGGGAGCAGCAAGATGTGAACACTGGCCAGATTTCCACCCGCCATTCACTAGCTGGCGAACCGGCCAGTGCCAACTACCCTCTGAAAAGGGTTCTTGAAACCACAGAACAACTCAGTGGGATAGGGAAAGACAACAATGTCTTCAACACTCAAAGAACCAAAGCTGACTGCATGAAGAAACAGAACCATGAGCCTTTTTTTGAAGAAAATAAATCTCTGCCCAGTATCACCTTCCTCTCCTGAAAACTCATACTCACAATAGGGCTGATTCCCTGATAGTGACCATCATATGAGCATCACTCACACAGAAAGCTGGGCAGAAAATGTGACTGGCCTATTTGACTGTGACAGGCTTCACTGCCATTTCTAATGAATCTGTGTAGTTCATTGCCACAGAGAGCTGCAGAGGCCAGGTCATTGAGTATATTTAAGACGGAGATAGATAAGTTCTTGATAGAATCTGTACAGTATGAAAACAGGCCCTTCAGCTCAAAGACTGTGGGAGGAAACCGGAGCACCCAGAGGAAACCCACGCAGACACAGTGAAAATGTGCCAACTCCACACAGACAGTCGATCATGGCTGGAATTGAACCCGGGGCCCTGTGAGGCAGCAGCGCTAACCACTGAGCCACCGTGCTGTCCAAGACGATCAAAGATAACAGGGAGTAAGTGGGAAAATGGGGTTGAAAAACATACCAGCCATGATCAAATGGCCTAATTTCTGCTCCTACGTCTTATGGTTTTATGGGTGACTTGCCAGACACAGAAGGGATTTAGCCAGGGATCGCTCTATCCCAGGGCACCGAAATGTTGCTTGCTGCCTTCAAGGTTGACTTGAAAGATTTTGCCTGTCCTCGGATGCTGCATGAATTGCTGTGCTCTTCCAGCACCACTAATCCAGAATCTGGTTTCCAGCATCTGCAGTCATTGTTTTTACCTCTTTGGTGAACCTTTGCAACCATTCATGAGGGAGAGTGTGGAAGCTAAGCAGAAACGCTGGGATGGAATTTCAAACATGACGCTAATCAATCCAAACTCATTTTGGAGGGCTCAAAAGTTCCAGCAGCTGCGAAAAAAAAGTTTGGTTTGTTCAGGATTCACTCAGTTCCTCTGCATGAGGATCCCTCCTGTCAAGAGCAGGGTTTTGGTGAACAGATGCAATGCATCTTTCACAACAATTCAACAAAACGACTCGTTCAGGTTTCACAGAGCAACAACAGTTTTTAAAATTGACTTCACATCTCTCGGTCTAGTTTGACGTCAATGGGGTAAGCAGTTAAAACCCAGAGCTGCTCACTCAGCGGTAAGCAGAAAGCAAGTGGAGCAATGGTTTGGCTCATCTGGCACGGAGGGTGTCCTGTCATCGCTGCAGTGACGTCTGTGATGGTATTAACATGATCTGTGTCAAAAACGCACACACTTCAGTGACCATCAGAAGTAATCAATAATGTTGTGGGCAGTGCAGTGCTCATTTCTTTTCCCAATATACCAAATCTTCCTGTTGCGTTTTCCCATCACTATTTCCTGAGAGAGTTGGGAACAGCTCGATATAACAAGTGACACAGCGACTGATGCAATCTTCTTGATTATAGGTTCGATAAGCCTTCGTCTTGCCAGTTAAGTCCAATTGAAACAAATTCAAACTGAAGTACGTGTGCTGCTGGATGAGCTTTCAGAGGTGCAGTGAAAGTATGCTGTCTGGAAACAAAGCTGGCTTTAAAAGAACTGTGGGCAAATTGAACACTCTGAGGTTTGATTCCTACAGCTAATTAATCCACTTATCTACAGATCAAGCTGTAGAATAATAATAAGTTCTAATATGCCTGACTTGGATATCAGGCTCTCGGTGAAATTCAACTGCTGAATGTGTGCATCCTTCAGGTTTCTGCACAAGTCAGGATAACAACTGCTTTTAAAAAGCAGACATCTGGATTGCCGTACTTTTCCCACTTCCCTAAGGGACAAGGTGGAATACAGAAGTGATAAGCGAGCACTGACTCCACTGCTGCTCACAGATCAAAAGTGATTGGCAATTCTGTAATTTAGCCCAGTGCTTCCTGAGGAAGAGGAGTGAAACCTTGTCCTCTCTTAAGCTCAGATGTAATCGACTGAGCGGGACCAAAATGGCTGAATGCTAATTTGCTGCATTACAAATTGATGCACATAAGCCTGAAAGAGAACAAGAACTCCAACTTCAGCATGTAACTACCTGCATGCACCTTCTCCTCTCTAATCCATTCTGAACCACCTACCTATTCAGATCCCTTCTGAGTGGGTTAAATGAATCATAGCAGCATTTGCTCTTTGGGAATTTGTATGCGCCACTTTATGCTTTGTAGCTTGACAACTCCAGTTACAGTACTGAAGGTGGCCATTCAGCCCCATAGTGCATCTCCTGGCTCTTTGAAACAGCGGTCCAATTAGACACATGCCCTTTCATCAGAAACCCTGAAATTTTCTCCAGTTCAAACATTTATTCAATTTCCATTAAAATACAACTGGATCTGCTTCCAGGCAGCGGATTCCAAATCTTGCTAACTCCAGATAATTTAAACTTTTGCAAATACTTCTGACAGCTTGGTGAGATTGATGTCTTCCATGAGATTGATATGTACGTGAGACATGTGCTCACCTTTCTTTGACTCGTGTAGGATAGAATGAGAAGTAGGTCATTCATCCCCTGGAGATTGCTCTGCTGTTCAAAATGATCACGGCTGATCTGTTGGTGTTTTGATTTCCACATTCCTATCTACTCTCAATAATATTCGATTCCCTGCCTGACAAAAATCTACCTCCCTCCTTGCTCATCAGCAAGCTGCGTTTTCAATACTCTTAATGCTGTAATGAGCAAAGATATTGAGGGTTGTCTTGTGCATTTTAGCGTGATTCAAAAATGTCAACAATCTGTAGATTAACTTGCTCACTATATTCAAGTAAGACAGGCCTCTCATTAGTGCAATGTTTACCACTGCTGTTCACCATGTCATGGGTTGGTATGGACTCGATGGGCCGAACGGCCTGCTTCCACACTGTAGGGATTCTATGATTTCATGTCATTTTCACGATAATGCTCTAACAATTATTCATTGGGATTGATTAACTCCACGGGTTCGTTTATTTGAAACAGAAAAACACATTAAGTTAAGGAGCAGACTAAACTGCAAACTAACTGATTTCTGTGTGTGTAGCTTGCAAACCCATAGCAGACCAAATGGCAAGCAGCGGCATGCACAGCGCATGTTGTCCTTACAAGTGAACTCTCTTTAAGGTAAAGTATACACATAACATGCTTTTACAGCACTTTCATAAATTAAATGTGTCCTCTGGGGAACAAATCTCCTACCAGTGAAACCTGTTTCTTCCTACATATGCGTAGTTCTCAAAGAGCTAAGCTAAAGTTTTGCTCATTCAATAACTCTCACCATTGATGTAGAGAGGTATGCTAATGTGACAAGCAATTGTTGATTCTTTAAAAATATCTTCTCTCACTCCTCCTGCACTTATCAGACGATGCAGGGAGAAATCATTCAGTTCAGCAAGTCACTGCTGTTGGTGTAAATGTTCAGACTGCACATGCATTGGGAGAATAATTATCATCAAAAACATCTGTTTGGTTGGACAGAACTTGAGCATAGCTCACAAAAAATAACATGCTGTCAAAGTCTTTCCACCTTGCTCACATCAGGATAGAATCACAAGAATACCAAATTCCAAAAGGAAGCACCAATTTACGCAGTAAGATAAAAAGGTGCTGACTGGTTGGCAATTGGATTCTGATTGGTTGGCATGTAAACTCTGATTGGTGGAGGTACATGCAGTATGTGCCAGGAAACAGTGTAAATTATTGTTCCCTTTGAGATTTGGTATTCTTGCAGTTTTATCCTGATGTGTGCAGGCTAAAATGTTTTGACAACATGTCTCTTTTCTCAGGAATCCTAACAACCCAAAAAGCTTGGTATTCGAGTATAGCCCCTGGAGGATGGGAAATGTAGTACTTCATAACAATGATAAAGATAGAAATGTACATACATAGGATAGAAAGATCCCATATAAAAAGCAGCACAGGAAAATGACAGGGTGTAAAAAAAAACCCTCTGTTTTAATAATACACAATCCTTTCCCTCCTATTACCCCTCATAATGCACCCTTGCTGATGATGCTAATGTGTATTGGGTTTTGCCACTTCTCTTGTACTGATATATGTACCAGAAATCCAATGGCTATTTTACTGTGAAGGCCCTCACAGCCGAACGTAATCACATTATCACTCAACAACCATGCATGGGTGCTGAAAAATATTTGCATTCAACTGGACGTTCAGCATAGAAACTAACTAATAGATGCTTTACAGGTGAAGGAAGGAACAATAAAAGATAGATTTTAAAAAGTTGCAGGGAGATGGATCAAGCATAAGGGAATTGAGAAAGTTAACCACAAAGCTCAGGCAAAAGCATGAAATGTTTGAGACTATTTTGAAAAGGCAGCAAGATGGAAAGTTCCAGAGTAGAGGGGCAGAGGTCAGTTTCTGGAGCCTTCAGCTTATGTGGTTCAAACTTTGTCAACACATTATGTGTGTGTGTGTGTGTGTGTGTGTGCGTGCGAGAGAGAAAGAGAGAGAGAGAGAAAGACTGGAAAGGTGGCTGCAAAAGGAGACTAGAGGCACAGGTATAAAGACTGGCAGAGGTAGTAAATGGGACAAGGCTGCAAAGGAATTTGATGGTGAGAACAAATCATTCTTTAAAAAGATTGGGCCACTTGGAATGGATTGAGCCAATGGGGATTGGGTGAAATGAAGGAGTTGGGCAGGACCTGAACCACTGAGCTCTGAGGTTTTGTTTTATTTGCTTGTTGACCATGGGTGTCACTGGCTGACCAGCATTTATTAGGTAAAAACAATGACTGCAGATGCTGGAAACCAGAGTCCAGATTAGAGTGGTGCTGGAAAAGCACAGCAGTTCAGACAGCATCCAAGGAGCAGTAAAATCGACGTTTCGGGCAAAAGCCCTTCGTCAGGAATCCTGACCAGCATTTATTGCCCATCCCTAGCTGCCCTTGAGAAGGTGGTGGTGTTGAGCTGCTCTCCTGTATAGAACAGAATCCCTGCACAGTGTGGAAACAGACAATTCAGGCCAACAAGTCCACTCCGACCCTCCGAAGAGCATCCCACACATCCTCTATCCTAACCCTATAACTCTGCACTTTCCATTGTTAAATGCACCTAACCTACACATCCCTGAACACGATGGGTAATTTAGCATGGCCAATCCACCTAACTCGCAAATCTTTGGACTTCCCGATGCAGTCCACGTGCTATGGGTAGACCCAAAATTCCCTTAGCAAGGGAGTTCCAGGACTTTGATCCAGTGACAGTGAAGGAATGGCAATATATTTCCAAGTCAGGATGGTGAGTGGTTTGGAGGTGATCTTGGAGGTGGTGGTGTTCCCATGTATCTGTTGCCCTTGTCCTTCTAGATGGAAGTGGTTGTGAGTTTAGAGGGGGCTGTCTAAGGCTGTATGGTAAAGTTCAGCAGTGCATCTTGTAATACTGCCAGATCTGCTGAGTTTCTCCAGCACTTTGTTCTTCAGCCAGATCTGCAACAACACCACCAGTTTTATTTTAACAATAAGAATGGTTTTCTAATGCAGCTGCTCTTGATACATATTTCCATGTCCCGACAGCCATCTCCCCAATTGGATGGTCAGCACGGGGGAGCATCAACAGAGACATCTGTGCCTCAGACCAACTAAGAAATGTGACTGAGAGCCAATCCCTTTTGCAATCCCGTGAGTGAGCCTCATTATGGATACAGCCAGTGACATCCACACACTTGTGGTGGTTACAACTCAATGAACCATAGAACGGTTACTGTGTAGTATGTGCCTCCATTCATACAACTCAACTAGTCCCACTCACCTGCCTTTCCCTGTAGCCCTACAGAGTTCTTCCTCTTCAGATTATTATACAATTCCCTCCTGAAAACTATGGCTGAATCTATCTTGGCCATACTTCAAGACAGTGAAATCCCAGATCCTAACCACCCACTGGATGTAAAAGGGTTCTTCCTCAGGCTGTCTATGGTGTTTTTGTCAGTTGACCTTAAATCAGTCTCCCCTCGATTGTCGATGTTTCCGCCAATGGGAAAAGTCTTTATCCACTCCCTCCTGATCCCTAATGATTTTGAACCCTCTACAAAAATCCTCCTTTACAGCCTTCTCTTGTCCAAGAGGAATACCACGGCTTCTCTGATCTGACCAGGTACTTGAAGACCCTCAAATGGAGCCATTCTTGGAAACCTTGGAAACTTCTCAAATCAAAGACACATTTGTTGAATTAAAACAAAAATGCATACTTCAACTTTTAAAAAAATCCTTGAAAACAGTGTGGTTTTGGCAGGTGTCTAAACCCGTTCCCTTTTAGCTGTCTATCTGACACCTAATGAGCAGTTAACTCCACATTAACTCTGCTCATTAACTCTGCGTGCACAGTTGTGATGGTTTCAAAATACCCGTAGATTTCCTGCCGATTAGCTGGGACAGAGATTTTTCTCTTCCCTGGCAGTGGCTGGTGAGAGTGAATATTTGAACAGGTTGCTTGTGAGAGTGGAGGATAGGGAAGTGAAGGAAGAGGAAGGACATTACAGATCAAGCTACATGCACATGAAAACTAATGGACAGAGCACTACAACATGAATGAGCAAATTACACTGAATTATATTACTCATGAACGTGGCAACAAATGCAGACTTCTGGTTTATTAATAAATAGGCCAAGACTTTTGAACCAGTTAATGCCTTAGTAACAAGTGACTAAAAGGATTTCACACAAAAGCATGCATGCTTGCATGTCTTAACTAATGATCCCCAAGATTCTGCGAATGCTAATTCTTGACAATACATTTCATGACAAATGTCAGATAGAGTAATTAAACCAAAAATGAGTAAACTTACTACTAATTGCAGAGTGCAATTTAAACAGAAGAGTTTTTTTTCACAGACATTGTATTGTTTTCTCACGTCTGAAATTGACAAATGATGGTCATAATGGGTTAAATTATTCCTCGTGCTTTCATTATTTTGGATCTTGGGAAGAATTAATAAAGACCCAAGGAAAGCTGTGGCAAGACAGACCTAGACATTCAATCGAAGTAATGTTCAGTTTAGTTTTCAGTGCAAATACCAACAATTGCCCAGTAGATAAATGACATAATGAGGATTGATTGATGAACCTAACACATTTTAAATGCAAACAAAGAGGCAACATTTGCTCCAGTTAAATATTAAGCAGCCGCCACTGACTATAGGTCAGTAATTGCTTTAACTTAGAACAATCGATGCACAGACATTACAATATGAAAAGGAGTTTGTCAAGACATTTCAGGAGGGAGCTAGCAGTCTGTCTAATGAACATTTCTAATCTGATTTACGTCAATCTGTCTCGGAGATGTATTTTTTTTTAACACCCTTTATGCAAACTTGCATAACATGCACATAAGACAGCTTGTGATCAGCACGCCGGGCAACTGGCTAACTATTACATGCACCGTTTAAGAAGCTATGATTCATGAAGACAAGGGTGGTCCATGCACACGTGAAAGTGGTAGAGACAGAAAAACACACACACACCCACATTCAGCAGCTTTGAGTCTATATGTATTAAAAAGAAAAATTTTTCAGAATGGCCAATTTCCTTCAGAAATTGGTTTATTCGCTATTTGGAACATGAGATTCAATAATTATTTGATGCTGAGCATGAATTACTCTGGTCTGACAATATACTGTTTATCTGATATTATCTGCTGCTTAAAGGTTTTAACCACATCTCTATCACCTCAAGACTCAGTGCCTCCAGGGTTGCCGGCTACTGCATGTCTAAATAAGGTGCTGCAGCCTGTGTCCTAACTCACATCCAGTTCCATTCAACCCGCTCCTGTCCTATAAAATCATATAGTCATAGAGTCAATGAGCATAGAAATAGACCCTTCAGTCCAACTCATCCATGCCAACCAGATATCCTAAATTAATCTACTCCCATTTGCCAGCACTTGGCCCATATCCCTCTAAATCTTTCCTATTCATATACCCATCCAGATGCCTTTTAAATGTTGTAACTGTACCAGCCTCCATCACTTCCTCTGGCAGCTCATTTGTTACACGTACAGCCCTCTGCATGTTGCCCCTTCTAAATCTTTCCGCTCTCACCCTAAACCTATTTGGAAGAAGGCCATTCTGTCCATCAATTCTATTCTGCAATTAAATGAGATCATGACAGTCTGATAGTCCTCAGCTCCACTTTACTGGCTTTCCCCCTTGACTCTTGATTCCCTTATTGGTTAAAAAATGTTTCCACCTTAGCTTTGAATATGCTTAACAACCCAACCTCCATGGTAAAGGATACCACAGATTCACTACACACAGAAAGAAGAAAGACCTCCTCATCTCTGTCTTAAATGGGTGACTCTTTATTCTGAGGTTATGGCCCCAGTCCTAAACTAACCCACAAGAAATAATAATATCTCTGCATCTATGCTGTCAAGTCCCCTAAAAATCTTTTGTGTTTCACCCAGGCCAAACCTTGACGATGAAATTCACATTAAAGCAAGCAAATTCCTCATAGCCTCACCCCTCTCCATTTCTGTAAACACTTCCAGCCCCGTGGCTAAATGAGTTCTCTGTGCTCCTCAGATTCTGTCCTCTTGTACAGCCTTGATTTTCATCACCTCATCATTGGTGGGTATTCCTTCAGCTGTCTGTGCTCCAAGCTCTGGGACTCTCTCCACAAACCTCTCTACCTCTTTATTTCTCTACGTTGTCTGAAAAAAATCAACCTGTTTGACCAAACCTTAGGTCACAGCTCTTTGTCTGGCTCAGTGTCAGTTTTACAAAGTTAAAGGCGTTATACGAATGTAACTCAATTTGAATGTTTTCAGTCAAAGGATGTCTGTATAGAGGGAGGAATACCAGGTGTGCTAATTGCAAAGAAAAATAGTTTTGTTTTGACAATATACCCCATTGAGGAAGGGAGCCTGGTTGTAACGAGAACCTACTTCTGGCTATCAAAGGGAGTTGATATAATACAGGTTGAGCAACTGGACTGACAACTGTACCCATCAATGTTACAGCACCTCTGCTCGTCTGGTATCAGCATGTTTTACAACCCTATGTTCATTGAGCTATTACATTGATTACAGCGGTTCAAGAAGGCAACTCACCACCATCCTCCCATGGGAATCAGTAATGGGGAATAAATGCTGGCCCAGCTAGTGACACCCAAACCTTAGATTAGATTAGATTAGATTACTTAGTGTGGAAACAGGCCCTTCGGCCCAACAAGTCCACACCGCCCCGCCGAAGCGCAACCCACCCATACCCCTACATTTACCCCTTACCTAACACTGCGGGCAATTTAGCATGGCCAATTCACCTTACCTGCACATCTTTGGACTGTGGGAGGAAACCGGAGCACCCGGAGGAAACCCACGCAGACACGGGGAGAACGTGCAAACTCCGCACAGTCAGTCACCTGAAGCGGGAATTGAACCCGGGTCTCTGGCGCTGTGAGGTAGCAGTGCTAACCACTGTGCCACCGTGCTTCCCACCTTATGAAAAAAGAAAATAAAACCTATACCAACAACGTGCTGGTGGCATTTTCACAGGGGCTTCCTAATCAGCCATCAGCCACTGGCGGAAATTCCCAGGAAATTATGAGAGAAGAAGAAATTTTAATGAAAAACACTGCAGACCTGTTTAAACCAAAAATAATTATAATAAACTCTAGTTAAAGAGGAGGATAGATAGAGAGACTCTAACAGTAAATCTGTTTTTCCATTTAGTTGTGTATCTCAGTGGAAGATTAGGTCTTAAAAGAAAAAAAATATTAAAAGCTGCTGTATGAAAATGAAGGAATTAATTATATACTTGTAAATAATTCTTCCTTTTTCAGTTGTGTGTTAGAAAACTCAGATTGAAAGCTTGTCTACTTCATTGCCTCATCATTTCAAATTCAAAATGAACCCTTCCCTTTTTATCTCGAGAGGGGTTCTGCCTTCACAACAATTTACCCCCCCACCCACCATTCCAGAAGTTACAATTTTTACAGGGGGCACGATCAGTCCCATAGCAGTCTCCGTGAACTCATCCAAATGTTATTTTTCTTTTGAGAGTTCAATGGCATCTGACTGTTTGGATGCAAAAAGGCAGCTTAGCCCAATCTTTGCAAATGTACAAACAATAATGTGGTGTCACTGGATAGCAACAAGCAGCAGGAACTCTGGCTGTTATTTCCTCTTGCCTTGCCATTCATACTAGACACAAACACAAAACACTGCCGTTGCTCTTACTAGCTGGGATCTGCTAACTCCATTCAGCCAGCAGGTCAAAACCAAGGTCTTATTTGGCTCAATACCACAATGAGAATGTGTCTTCATCTAAACTGCCGATTGGCGGGGGAGGGGAGCCAAAATGTTAGGGTTTTAAATGATACCGAAATAAAATGCAAATCAAAAACCTATTTGCTTTTAAAATCCCATCCCAGCAGTTCTTATTTGTAAGACAGAAAGAAATGCATTTGTCGCATTTGGCATCAGTGGAATTTCATGACAAACTGGTGGGGAACAATCTGCCTTCGAGGTGGACTTGGCATGGCTCCTTTCCTCTACCCACCAGAGTGCTCCAACTAATCCCCTGGATCGGCATGCAAGCCCAGACGAGGATAAGCTTAGAACTTGAGCTCTCCAATTAGGAAGAGGCTCTGTCTACAGGGGAGCGCGAATATTTGCTTGCCCAGTTTGATGCCAATCAAGTCCTCAGTTCATGACAGTGGGACTTCATCACCATCTGTCAAAATGCTGTGGCACAAATTTTGAGCGCAACATGACAAGCATAAGTAACAGTATCCAAATGAAAATAAATTCGTTAAAACATTTAATATTTGGACAAATTCATGAACCCAACCTCTTTAATCTATTTGTCACCAGCGCAGGCAAGTGAACTGCTTTTCGAAGGTCTTTCACAGATCAACTGTGACTTGCGTGAAGGTACACAATCGTTTCATCTCTTCTAAAATAATTGGCATAAAAGTGGGCATTGTCCTGGTTATGTTTTAAAACGCTATCCTTGGGTTGGAGGTGTTGCTGGCCAGGCCAACGGCTAGTGTCTGTCCCTAATTGCCTTTGAGAAGGAGGTGTGTAAACCACTTTCTTGAACCGCTGCAGTTGGGGGTTACAATACTCACACAATAATGCTAGGTTGGGATTCTAGGATTTTGACCCAGTGACAGTGAAGGAGCGATGTTGAGCATCTGAGTTAAGGATGGTGTGTGATTTAAAGGTGAGCAGGAAGGTGTTTATTTTCCCATGGCACTTGCTAACATTGTCAATCCAAGTGACCAAAGATGAACGTTGAGGACAAACAAAATGAGGTAACATTTTGGTTTGTATCTGGTAGAGATTGGAATCTGATGATGCATTTGTCTAATCAGGTGGCAAACATGGTATTGCAGAGAAAACCACACTCAGCTGTTATGAGCTTAGCTTATTTCCTTGTCAGTCAAGGCAACAAATACAAGTGTAACAGGCACATCTCCCCATTCGCATCCTCCACACCACACCCAGCCCCTGCAGCCTCTCTGACTTCATGCGACATGCCAACTTTCAGAGGGAAATACTTGGAAGCCAGGAGTTTATTTGAAACAATAGCACCGGTGAAGGGGCAAGCAATGCATTCTGAACAAGCAGAAGCCTCCAGCCTTACCAAAAGCTTTCTAGCTCCTCGTAAGCAGAAGACAAAAAATATTGAGTGCTTGGGGATGCATCGTTAGAAAGATCCCCAAACAAATTCACAGTCTCAGAAACAACAAAATTCAATAAAGACTTTGAGTTCCTTTTAAAAACTATCTTTTCTATATGTAAAACTCATGGGAGGGAAAGGGATTTGAAACTATCAACTCCATTTCATCCAAGTATATTTTTAATATGTTGAGAAAGTTGCATTCTTAAGAGCAAATTCTTCTGGGTCAGGAAAGACCTGACCTTTCCCCTCAGTTGACAACTTCTCCAGACCCTAGTCCAGCAGGATCATATTCAAGGTCCGAAGAGCCCTCACAGATAAGGTCAGAGGTCGAAATCGCAGGGTGCGCCGCTCCGACTCTGATTGGACAGTTCCCGAGACAAGACAAAAAGAGGTGATCATCGGTGAGACACTGCATACGAGAAAACACATTTGAAACAAAAGCACTTGAAAATGCAACAAGGGAAACATGGTGATGGGACGGTGGTCTGGCACTACCAAATGTAATGGGCACGTACAACAATGTGACATGATGGCAAATGGATTCAAAGGAGAAATGAGATAGCGTCGAACAGGAACTATATTGAAACATTAATCCTACTTCACTTCTGTCAAGTTCTGAAGGCAACATTTAGAATAAACGAGATGGAATTCTTTTTAAAATCACAATGGTGCAATACTTTTTACAGAGGCAACGGCAAAGTAATTAGATTGCTCAGCAAGGCGGGTCACCAATAGCACTTACCGCAAGGACCCTCATATTTGACTGGAATGCTGATCTTCTGCTGACACTCAGCTTGCTTACGCTCACAGTCATTGTTGTAGCTTTGATTGTCCTCTCCACACATGGGTCTGTAAGCTCCATCGCAAATGATGCGGTCACAGGAGCAACGGGTATTGCCCCTTCGATTGAGGCATACTGCGTTAAACTGACACTCTTCCTGGCACTTGTCTGTAATCAAAACAGTGGGATTTTAATCCCGAAACAAAACACCCTGCAGAGGAGACACACTTGAGACATCCAGACAGCTGAGCTTGGCAAACATCCTTCAATAACTATTTAACCAGCTGAAGGAACAATGGTAAATCTATATTTGGCACCTTTTAGGATGTCGTGTCCTGTTTTGAGTGGACACTGATATTTAAGAGATTCGGAATTGCACAAAAAACAATCACGAAGATATCGGGAATGAGAGGCTTTAGTCTCGGAGAGAGTCAAGGAAACTGAGCTTATTTCATCAAATCAAAGGTTAAGAGGGGATTTACGCAGGATTACATGGGATACATGGCACAGATACATATGATAATGTTGTACAAAATTCTCAAAATATTACGAACTGAAGTAGGAAATATAAGTTTTACTGGGTCAGGTGGTCTGTGAGTAAGATGACCATTGATTAAAGGGAGAACAAGATTACACCTGAGATTTTTTGGAATGTGGAATATGCCAACTGACACCAAAACAGTAGTAATAATCAAAATAAAATCTAAAAGGTATGGAAAATGGGTAAGAGATCGGACTAGATGACTAACTATAGACAATGATAGTTCTGAAGAAGGGCCACTGGACCCAAAATGTTAATAAAGATTTCTCTCCACAGATGCTGCCACACCTGCTGAAATTTTCCAGCAATTTCTGTTTCCAATTTCCAGCATTTGCACTTCATTTGCTTTTTTCATTTTGACTTCCACCTATGCCCTGATATTCCATGATTGTGTAAAGAGATTGAAATCTCAGAAACGGAGGGAGAACTGCTAAAATTCACCTCGTGCAGCATGAGGATTTCAGTCTGCAACACAATGCAGGCCATTGGTTACCAAAGATGCATTTCACAGAGAGATGGGGAGGGAAGGCTAGAGATCGCCTTGTTAGGTTGGTAAAGAGGCATTATGTGGACTCGCTATGTGCCTGATGTCAATAATGGTATTTCTTTACCTCAGAGTGTTCCAAAGTGCATCATGGCTAATATTTTAAAGTGCAATGGTTGTTCCAATGTAGAGAGACACAGCAGCCAACTTTCACTCAGAAAGATCCCGTAAACTTAAGAGATTAAAGACCAGATAATTTGCTTTCAATGATATTGGTTCAGGCATAAATATTGGTCAGGACAAAGGGAGAACTTCTTTTAGCTGTACTGTAAAGTCTTTTCCATTTACCTGAGGGGGCAAATGGCGTGTTTGAAAGTCTGGGCCTCGCACAGTGCAGCACTCCCTCAATACATCGCTGAAATGTCAGTTTAGGGAGGTGGGTAAGTCACTGAAGTTAAGATTTGAATGCATTATTTTCTAGCTCAGAAGCAAGAATATTTCCACTGAGCTAAGGGGAAAACTCACATAAACAGTGTATAATGTAAGATGGGTGGGTGCAGGGTGCGATGTGAAGGTCCAGGCTACGGTCTCACTAAATGGTTGCAGAGTCAGGTTTACAATGTAATGCCACTATCACCATCCCACCTCACGTCCCATAAAGACAGAAGATAGCGAGCTGAGATTAAAAAGATCCCATCTCTAGCAAAAACAATCCCTCTACCTGCCATTGTGTCACTGTTTTGGCAACCACTTTGTGACCCAGAGGGATCCTTAGTTTAAATCCCACTTCGCAAGATCATGGAATTGAATTGGGTGAATAATACCTAGACAGATCCAATAAGAAAAAAAAAATGTAAAAACCACAAGGATGCTAGAAATCTGAAGCAAAATCAGAAATTGCTGGAAAAGCTCAGCAGGTCTGACAGCATCTGTGGAGCGAAATCAGAGTTAACGTTTTGGTTCTAGTGACCCTTCCTCAGAACTTTAAGAGAAAGTTATTTTTTGTAAAAATGGTCAAAAAAAGTAATCCCTGATGTCAAGTGGGAAAAGTCTTAACTGGTCCATCCATGCTAGTCAAAGGAACTGTCAACTTTCATAGGTCTGGTCTACACAGGACCTCACTGTGCCATTGTCCCTGGATGCCTTCTAAAGCAGGTTAAGAAATCAGAGGGAGAACACACTGCTACATTCTTAGGGACAGGCAGTTAAAACAACTTCACCATCACCGGCCACATCCCCAGAACAGATTTTAAAACCTGACCTCATCTTGCACCAGAAAAGAGGCTAGTGAGAGAAAAAAGCTATTTGAGCTTTAAGGGGAAGTTACTTTCTGTAAAAAAAATAGTCAAAGATGTTAAAATTAGCAGCAGGTGTAGAGGCACTGGACCGTGCCCAGGACTGAACAGCTTAGAATTGTACAAAGTACATTTGGAAATGCAACCTAGGGGTTCCAACACATCACAGCTCACCTCTGCCCTGACAGGGTCCCGAGTGAACCTTCTGGAGGTTAATGCCTTTGATAGCTCCTATCCTTTCCATGGTGCACTTGCTTTCGTAGGTCTGCCCATCGTCTGCGCAGACTGCCTCGTAGTCTGGTGGGCAGCTCTCCGGGCTCAGGAGAACTTCGGCTGTGCGAGCTCTCGGATCTACTCGGCACGCATTATTCGGGCCATTCCAAGTGTCTTTGCATGGGTCTGTATGCAACAGAAGCAGCAGTTACAGAGCAGTCAGTAATACAGCATTATTTCCCTGTCTCTGCTGCTCCACACCTCAAACAGCAGATGGACTGAAGCTCCAGGAATCACAAACTATTCATCCAACAGCTACAAATACTACATAGAATTACAAAGAATGCACAGCACAGAAAGAGCCATGAAACGTATCAGTGATGGGATTAGGGTTAGGGTGCTAGAAGAGCCAAAGCAGCCCACACACTGCCTTTCAGTAGTTTTGCCCACTGAATGTGCAAATCAGAAGTTCAAAACTCAATTTCTGCAGTTTCCCATCGTTCTGTTTTGGCCAGAGAGGTGTGTGCTTAAATACCAGCAGTATACGAGAGTAATGAGCACCACTCTCTGATCACCATTGACAGATGGTTAGTCACGATCAGTCAAGTGGCTTTCTCAGCATCACCTTCATCTCTCTCTTCTTTATTCCTTACCATGGGCTCTGATACTCAGCATGAGAAATATTAAGGACTCTCCATTCATACTGGGTTTGGTAGTTGGATGAATGCTGGCTCTACCATAACCACTCATCTTGGACTAGTGACAGGGAAATAAGCCAGGACTCCAATTGATGCTGGCTCCTTCAGAACGTCACTCCAGTCGATATTCTTTACCTGATGTCCCAACAAGAAATAGTGATACACGTTCCTGGGACTTTGGGAGGACACCTTGTGGCACTGAGGATAGTATCCCTGTCTCTGAGGCAGAAGCTCCAGCTCCTCGTCGCACTCAATGACCCAGGAAGGTGTGTTTACATCATGCACCCAAGGAGCAGGAGAATCGACGTTTCGGGCATGAGCCTTCTTCAGGAATTGAATTCTTCAGGAATTTGGGCTCATGTCAGGAATTGAATTCTTCAGGAATTTGGGCTCATGCCTGAAACGTCGATTCTCCTGCTCCTTGGATGCTGCCTGACCTGCTGCGCTTTTCCAGCAACACATTTTCAGCTCTGATCTCCAGCATCTGCAGTCCTCACTTTCTCCTGTTTACATCATGGTCAAGCATATTGATTACTAACCTGTAAATCCTCTCCCTATCCTTTCAGCAGGCTGGAGCATTTCCAGGTTGACCTGGTGGAGTGGTTACTGAAAGATTCAAGAAACCTCGAGCTATGGAAAGCGATCTGGCAGGGGCTCTGCCTCAGGCATGAGAACAGAACACGATTCACTTTTTGAGTGACGTGTCAGTGCCTATGCTAACTAACTCCAACCTGCACACTCCGATACCCATTGGCAGGGCACCTCTCAAGTGTAGCGCTCTGGCCAACATTTCCCTTCTTTATCTCAGAATCACATTAGCAACTGGCCATTCAGCCCCTCAGGCCTGCTCTGTCACGTAGTTGGATCATCCCTGATTGGCACATCATTTCCAGCACCCCCCACCACCATGCGAAATCTCCGGATACCATAATGTCAAAATACTCGACCCATCTCAGGCCTGAAAGCTCCATCAGCCGCTGAGATCTGGTCTGTATAGTTCAGTGTTAAAGTGAATATTGAATTCAGACAGAGGACCACTGGGGAAATTGATGTGACAGGTTATGACTAAATATGCCCAGGAGAGAGCAGCAGCCAAAGTTGCAATTACCAGGGAGTTTACATCACATTTCTTTCTGGAAGGTGAGGGAGGAACATGCACAGACAGAGAATAGCTCTTTACCTTTAATATATCACTTCATGGTTTCGCTCCTTCTTGCTGAATAGTGCTGAGCAACAATTGGATGAAGTGTTGGTCTGACCCTTGTCTGTGCTGCTATGCCTGGCTTTGTGTTTACCTTATCCAGGTTGGGGGAGGTGGGGGTGGGGGTATATTGGAGAGACGTGGTCAGGCGGTGTGTGTGAATTAGCATGAGTGCTGATTCCGATTGATAAAAGAACAGGAAACAAGGGTAAATTTTGTTTGCCCTCACACGAAAGTCACTGAGGGCAGATAAATTGCAATTGTTGTCACCTCGGCTGAGATGAATGGACAGATGGGATGGTCACGGTCTGTACTCTAAGGCATCATGAAGTGCATTTGCCCATCAGGACGTCAGGCAGGAGTTTGGGGAAAGAAAATAAGCAGGTCACATAAATAATTGCAGGCCAGTTTCAGAGACCCACTGTCCAAATACCTGGCTATGAGGGCAGAGCTTTTAGTGGTGAGAGCATATTCAAGTGGATCTGAAGGAACATTCAATGGCTGCAGTGAAATCAAGGTCATCACAGCCATTATAGAATCATAGAGTCAAACTGACTCCCTGGGCCAACTTGTCCATGCCGACAAAACTAATCCCATTTGCCTGCATTTGGCCCATATCTCTCTAAGGAGAAAGTGAGGTCTGCAGATGCTGGAGATCAGAGCTGAAAATGTGTTGCTGGAAAAGCGCAGCAGGGCTTATGCCTGAAGAAGGGCTTATGCCCGAAACGTCGATTCTCCTGTTCCCTGGATGCTGCCTGACCTGCTGCGCTTTTCCAGCAACACATTTTCAGCCCATATCTCTCTAAACCTTTCTTATTCATGTACCTGTCCAAATGCCTTTTAAATATTTAATCTGTACCTGCATTTACCACTTCCTCTGGATGTTCATTCCACATATGAACCACCAGTGAAGAACAAATTTCAATATCATCACACCCTCATAATTCTAGAAACATAGAAACAGAAGTAAGCCACTCAGCCCTCGGAACCTGGTTCACCATTTATTGAGACCAAGTTGAACCGTATTTAACTCTATTCACACTCCATGGTTCTGCAACCTTTAACACCCTTACTGAACATAAAGAAATTTCAGTTCAAATCCTCTCAAATTCAAACCCACTCCACCATCAGTAATAACCTACCTGGTTTAGTCATGCCCTGAAGGGAAGGAAATCTGCTGTCCTTACCCAGTCTGACCTATATGTGACTCCAGACCTACAGCAATGTGGTTAGCTCTTAACTACCCCCTGGGCTATTAGGAATGAGCAATAAATGCTGGTCTGGCTTGTGCCCCCATCGCATGAATGAACTTTAAAAAAGTTGTGAACTGTCCAAATGACGCCCCCCAACAGCCTTTTGGAGATGACCGGTCAAATTTCCAACAACCTTTGTGTAAAGATAGGTTTCTTGACAGCACTCTGGAATGTTCTTTCATTTTAATGTGATGTCCCTTTCCTGTGGACTCTCCCGCCCAAGTGGAGCAGTTTCTCTCTATCTCCGCCACCAGATCCTTTAATCGTAATAGACTCCTCAATTAAATCGCCCATTGTCTTCCTGTACTCAAGGAAACACAGGACTGGTCTGCACAACCTCTCCTTTGGATTTAATATTTAATCCTACACCAGCATAGGCTCAGGAAGGTCTGATACTAGTGCTCCACTTTGGTAAGGTAGAACTTCCACTTTGCAGCTGCTCACTCACCGCAGGGTCCATCAGACTTCTTGTAGACATTCTTATGGTTGTCACAGGCGTGTTTATTGAGCTCGCACTCATTTCTGTAATCCTTGCCATCGCTGCCGCAGACCACATTCTCCTGCTCTCCGCTGCACATGGTGGGACAGACACATTTGGCGGACTGGCCATCGGACGACTGGATGCAGGTGCTGCCAAATCCGCAGGTTACCTCACTGCAGGGGTCCTTCGAGCCTGAGGGACAAGAAGAAGAAACAGGCAGCCTTTATAACACGTACAACAAAGCACCTCGCAGGGATCTGTGGATAGCCTCCAGCTGCACATGTAACACAGTTATATTGTGGTGCCAGGATTGCTGCAAGGTTATACAGAGGTGAAAGTGGAATTCAGACATTTATCTGGACGTTGAGACCTTCCTTTTACTCATCTGGAGTTTGGTGTTATGGCAAGTGCAAGATCAAGCTGAACAGTGTATCGTGAAACCAGGTTCTTATATTGCTCAGGAGTGTTTGTTGATCCCCAAGTCTTTATAAATGCACTTCCCGTAGCAGTCCCAGTTCACCCCCCAGCACACAGCTTCTACATATCTTCAGAGGGAACCTGACCCTTGCCGGGATTAAAGTCACAGTATGCCTGGGCTCTGCAGTTCAGCCAATTGTCTCTGAGTTCTAAGCAGCTGCAGCAACTGAGGCTCCCTGCTGGAAGCTTCCAATCAAAGAACCAGCCCCATTGTGTTTTCTGAAGAATCATTCTATTCCGGAGGTGTACTGCAACAAAACTGGACGCATAATTGGGAAGATTAATAAGCTAAAAATTAATTGATTAATAGATCTGTCGTTATGCCAGCTTGTATGGTCACACTTCAGCACCAACACACACCTGAGACAGTCCTTCCCATGCTATTTCAACAAAGTCAATCTCACAATAGACTCACTCGCTGCTTTCAATTGGTAAACACAGCAACTGGCTCAATATCACCCATTCCTGACCCAAAAATCACAATAGGCCAGTTAGCTTAACATCTGTCAGTGGGAAAATTTTAAAATCAATTAGAAAGGATATAATAATAGATCATTTAGAAATAGATAATATAATCAAACAGAGTCAGTATGGCTTTGTGAAGTGGTAATCATGTCTGACAAATTTACTTCGAGAAACTAACAAGAAGGATAGATAAGGGATAACCGGTTGGTGTAATATATTTGGATATCAAAGAGGTATTCACTGAGGTTTCACACATAAGGCTACTTAATAAGATAAGAGCCCATGGTGTTGGGGTAGTATACAAGCATGGTTAGAGGAATGGCTAACAAACAGAAGGCAGACCTTGGAATAATTAGCGCTTTTCACATTGGTAACCTATAATCAGTGGAGTACCACAAGGATCAGTGATGGGGTCACAATTATTCACAATTTGTCAAAGGGTTGGATGAAGAAAGTGAATGGGCTGGTGCCAAGTTTGCAGATGACACAAGAGGGAAGCCGAGTAACGAGGGAGACACAAATAATCTACAGTAGGATATAAGACAGGTTAAGTGAGTGGGCAAAAGCTTGTCAGATGGAATATAACATGGGGAAATGTGAGGTTATGCACTTTGGCCAAAAGAATAGAGAAACTGAATGGTATTTGAAATGCCTGCAAAAAGTTACAGCACCAAGAGTTTCGTGGGTCTTCATGCACAAAACAGCCAGCATGCAAGTTCAACAGGTAATAAGGAAGGCAAATAGGATGTTGGTCTTTATGAATGGAATATAAAAATAGAGAAATCTTGCTAAAACTATACAAGGTGCTAGTCAGATTACAGCTGGAATACCGTGAACAGTTTTGGGCCCCCAATACAAAAAAACGACATAATGGCATTGGAGGCAGTCCAGAGAAGATCACACAGTTGGGTTTGGGCATGGAGGGTTTTTCTTATGAGGAAAGTGTGGGCCTGTACTCACTGGAGTTGAGAAGAATGAGATGGGACCTCATTTAAACATACAAGGTTCTTAGGGGGGCTTGACAGGGCAGATGCAGGAAGATAGTTTCCCCTTGTGAGACAGCTATGGATCGAATGGCAAACCCTTAGAGTAAGGGGTCAGCCATTTAAGACAGAGATGAAGAAGACTTTTTTCTCTCAGAAGGCAGTGCATCTGTGGAATTTTTTGCTACAATGGGCTGGGTCATTAAGTGTATTTAAGGCCAAGATAAACAGGTTTTTGAAATCGCTAAAGGAATGAAGGGCTATGGGGAAAAATCAGGAAAACGGTGCTGAGGATTACCAGATCAACTGTGATACCACTGAATGGCACAGCAGACTCGATAGACCGAATAGCCTGCTTCTGTTCCTTTGCATAAGGATTATATGCTGCTTATTTGATTTTTGGAGCTGATATATCAGGGTTTACTCTCAATATTAATATCAAAGTGAGTCCTGAATCTTTTAGCAGATGTATTCAGAAGCACGAGCACCTTTCCTCTCATGGTGAATGGTAGAAGGTGCTGAAGGAAGTTGGCCTGAAAAATGCCACAAAAATATTTACCCCGGCTAAGGAACAGAGAACATGGGGTCATAATCTCAATAAAAGGGTTTCAACCATCCAGGAATGGAGATAAGGAAAAATTCCTGAGATGGGGAGAAATTCCTTCACACAGAATTAAAAAACTTTGGCATTCCCTACCCCAGAGAACTGTGGGTAAACAACAAATGAGTTAATTCACAATGAAGATCAAGAGTGTTTTGTGTACACAGGAAATTAAAGAATTTGGGGAGAGCACGGGAAGGTGCAGCTGAGGTAGAGGATTAACCATGATCTTGTTGAATGGCAGAGCATTCTGGAAGGGGTGAATAGCCTCCTCCAGATCCTATTTGTGACTTTCTCATGTTTATTTGCTACAGAACCCAAAGGCCAATCTGACAGCCTCAGTGGCTCCAACCCAGCAGAACTCTGGCAGTACATTGGACATACTGCTAAGATATTAAGGCTTTAAGAGTTGTATTTTGACCTGATTTTATTTATAGAGACAGGTTGAAACAGAGGTGACGAGTGGACTTTTCCAAGCCAATAAAGTAAACAGCGTATGAGGCCTTGGGTCTTTTTAAAAATTGGAACAATAGCAGCAGCCCGATTGGGTGGAGTCAGGCTTCCACAGAACTAGGATTTTAGTTTAACTTTCAGTAGCTTTTGGAGTTTGGAAGCTGATAAATACCTATCTCTGTTACAGCAAAATGCTAATGTTCTCTCCCTCTTTCTTTCAGAGTTTTCTCTTGATGTTCTTTCCTCCTGGACTAGAGAAATATTGCCTGTGAGACAATCAATTTTACTGAATTTGCCTTTGCCAAGGGTGCGTCTATGAGGTGTTACTATCTTAGAACAGTGAATTAGTGGTAGTTAACATATATATTATTCTGCTAAGTATTTTGATACACTTACAGTTAGGTTTTTTAAAAATCCTTATTTTGTCTGTATATTTTAACTGGATTGTATGAATGAAGTGTATTTCGCTTTAAGCCTGGAAGTTTGACGAATCCAAACGCATCCAAAATACAACGCCTTATGCTTGCCTTTTAAAATAAGAAACAGTCGGGGTCTAGGCTATCTTCATAAAATATTTTGAGGGGATTTGTTCTGGTTCATAATAACACAAGCGGCTCACTTTCAATAATTTACCATTGACCTTATACTGGTAACCTGGGATGGGCAATTAATTTCTGCAACGCTCCCTTTGTCAGTACTGACATTAGGTGAAAAATAATCAGCAGATATCCAGGATCAATTCTTGCATGGCTCACTTTCAAAGTAAGACAATGTGCATTCTGATGAACCCTCAGCGAGTGTTTCTTTACATTTGAGGTATTTTTGTGGTGATGGATAGGTCAACTAAATAAGTGTTGCCTGCCTGATCGGGGCTTTGTTCAGCACTGCACTGGAGTAACACCCTTCTCCCCACTGCAGCTGCCTTCTCTCTCGCTAATGGCTGCACAGTGGAAGTCACATCTATGGTGATCGCCAGGAGAATTTCAGCAATCAGAGGGTTAGTGAAAAAATATACTGATTTGTACGATCGTTTAATGTCACCAAGTGCAATTTTCCATTGATCCATTAATTACAGACAAAAATCAATATAGCTGATTGTTGCAGCCTTTCCACATTCAGCCTACTAGGTAAACAGCATGGGGAATAAAAGTCACAGCCTCTTGGGCAGGGACAGAGGGGTCATTGGGTAGTTGGACACTGAGGTCAAGCAAAGTTTCTACAGAAACTTCCAATCAATTGTCTAAGTTCAATTACAAGCTTAATAGCACCCCTTACTCTTCACTGGTAACACTGCAGCAGAGTGGAGGATGGGCAAATTAGCATGGTGCCCATGGCCTGTCATCTGCCCCTCCTCTCCCTCCGATTTGTAAACGTGCCTTCAGGCTGTGTTTGGGGGAGGGGGGAGAGGGGATGGGGTAGAGATTAAAATCCAGCCCGTTCTTCCCGGATCATCATCATCTCAGAATCTCAGTACCTTCAACACATGGACTGCCCTAGGTCATGAAGATGGCTCACCCCCATCTCCAGGGTAATTAGGGATGGGCAATCAATGTTGACCCCTCCTCCAGTGATGGCCATGACCTGAGAATGAATATTAATTTCAAAAGCAATAGTCTTATCTTGTCTCGAGGGATGGGGATATGCTGCTAATCAAAGTTTCAGTATTGACTTCCATGTGATATGGGTTTAATCCTTGCTCAGTAAACTGAGCGTTGCAGAGTAAAACTGTTTCCACTCTCCAAGGCCACACAACACAGCCCTGAAATTGCCTGGCACCTCACTTGGATTGGCATAAAAAGAGGAAAATGTCTCAATGATGAAGTCTGTTGTGAAGCTGGGGACAGAGAGAGTTCTGGCAGAGCCCCAACAATTGGCACCAGAAAATAACTGTTCTACTGTGCCAACAGCTCCTCACCACCATGGTCACGGGAACAAAATCAAGAGAGAAACAGACGTTCTTTGCTAGGGCAACTGCAACAGGCTGTAGGAATACATCTCCAGCAACAATCATCAAACATATTTGATTCCTCAGGTAAGCTGTATCTCCCTGCTCATTATCTAGTCAACCCTAAATATGAATGGGTCCATCCTAGTACTTTGTGTGCAGAGTCATTCCCAAGAGGTTCTGGTGTTTCTGTTACTCTGGGGGTCTGATTAATTATTATAAAAATGGCAAATTGCTAAATGATTTGTTTAGCCACCTTTGGCCTCACCTGCACTCTTCCTGTTTCCCCTTATGTATCAAACACCCAACACTGCAATGAAGCTTCCAAATCTTCAAAAGCGAAAAGATCTTGCCCTATGTCTTAGGGGTGAGATTGGTGCCAGATGAAATTTAGTATTAACCATCTTGAAGGGTCCTTCACTAGGTTTATTCCTGAACCAATATCATGATTAAAGACTGACTGGTCTATCTTTTGGAGAAGATGGAAATTTGACCACCTCTGCCACCAGAGGGGAATGCATGTCAGCAGGTGATCAGCGCAGATACATACCATCCAATTTATCGATATTTTTAACCAACCTGCTCAGGGATGTAACGACACATCTCTGGAGCAGGTGGGACCCGAACCCAGACCTCTAGGCCCAGAGGTAGGGACTGTACCACTGTACCAGATCAGCCCTGCAATCCAGTTTATGAACTGGGGGACGATAACGAAGGCAATCAACAGTGCAAATAATAAGAGAAACTCAAAATAAATGTAATCATAAAGAAAAAAAATGAAACGTAAATAAAATACATTTGCAAATGTAACAATGCCACTTGCAAAAAAAATGTTTTGTTCAGTGAGAATTAGAACATTCTCTTGCTTTCTAATGACCCTCCCAGCATGTTATATCTTCTCCTCATTGAAAACAAACGAAAAATTAGATAAAGGGGGATTTTCAAAATAATACACATTTAAGAGCACATCCTATTAAAATAACAAAATCTCTCGGTGTATAATTAAATGTAATTCACAACAGTACGAGCAATTTAAGCAGATGTTCGACCAAAATGTCACCTGTAGCAAACGTCTGATTTAATTATCACTGTGGCTAGCTCTCATCGGGCTATCATGAGCTCACTGCTGAATACATCCTTAACTGTGTATTGTTGTTTGACAGGAAGCCTATTTCGTGACACTGAGACAGAGTCACATTTAATTAAGGAGACAATATTCCTGCTGCTGGCAAATGAGCTGAAAACCACAACCAATAATTATCAAACTTACCCCCACCACCGCTCGATACTGTCTTATACACATTCAAAGCACTTGCCTTGATGGCTGTGAAGTTAGCAATTGTGCAGGCTATTGATGGTGTCTATATTGCAACATTCAAATAGGTGCTTTCTCTAAATCTCCGCACAGCCACTTATTCTCCAAGCTCATTTATATTATATATCCTGCGTCCTGTCTCCTACATCATCCCAATTATATAGCACACTCCTGGAATGTAGGACATTATTAAACCGGAGAGGGTTCAGAAGAGATTTACCAGGGTGTTGCTGGGTATGGAAGGTTTGAGTTACAAAGAAAGGCCGGATCAGCTGGGACCTTTCTCACTGGAATGTAGGAGGTTGAGAGGTGACCTTGTTAGAGGTTTATAAAATCATGAAGGGTACAGACAGGGTTAATGGTAGTGTCTTTTCCTTAGGATGGAGGATTTCAAGGTGAGAGGGCATATTTTTAAGGTGAGAAGAGAAAGATTTTAAAAAGACACGCAGGGTAAAGTTTTCACACAGAGGGTGATTCGCGTGTGGAATGGACTTCCTGAGGAAGTGGTGGATGTGTGCACAATCACAATGTTTAAAAGACATTTTGAGAAGTACACGAATAGGAAAGGTTTGGAGGGATATGGGGCAGCAGGTGGGACTAGTTTAGTTTGTGATTATGGTCAGCATGGACTGGTTGGACTGAAGGGTCTGTTTCTGTGACGTATAACTCTATGTTCTCTGCTTCCAGTCAACAGTACAAATGGGAAGGTGGTGGCCTAGTGGTATTATCATTGGTCTTGTAATTCAGAGGCACAGGCTAATATGAGATGGGTTCAATGAAAAAAGTTTCTGGAGTTACAAACCTGGTCTCATGGTGTCTATGTTGATTTTTCTTTTGTAAAAGCCCGCCTAATTCACTTAGCTGTTTTAGAGAAGGTGATGGCCATCCTTACCCGATCTGGCCTACATGTGACTCCAGACCCACATCAATGTGGTTGATTCTTAATAGTTCTCTGGGTAGTTAGGATTGAGAAACAGATGCTAGCCTAGCCAGAGATGCCTACATGGCATAAATAAATAATAAACTAGCGAGTTTTGTCTGGGGTCCATACTTAGCTACATCCCACTCCTTTGGTGTCTATAGGGTTAGAGATGAAGCCTGCTTCCATGTAAGTGCCTACCACACCAAATCTGTGACTGAGCCAGCACCCTCAACTATCGCAGCTGTACTGTCCCGTTGCTTATCGAACAGCAGAACGAACCTGAAAATTGTTAAAGTTAACATTTCCAAGACTTGGGCAATGCATTTTACTCCCACCAGAAATTCTACAGCCTAGCCCACAACTCCAGCTCATCCTGGCTGATCATCCCTGTTAAATGCAACTATGTGCGATCCGTTTGGCCCTGCCCACCCCCATCCCCATCCCTTCGTTGGGCTGAGCTTCCAGGTCCACCTCCCATCCGTTTAAACCCAGCTGCATAATACCGTGTTTAATCCTCTCTTTTGAAAGGCCGGGCAGGTTTTGGGTTTGACACAGACGAGGTTTATTGATATAATTTCAGAGATGAAAAATTACACGCACACAAATCAATTGGCGTGGAGAGGATGGAGCTGTCCATTTTAGCACAGAAGAGGCCAAGGGGAGATATGATGAGAGACAGGGATGTTTAGGAGCATAGATCAATAATGACAAACCTTCCAATGACCAGAGGAACAGTGTTGAGATGATTGGCAAAAAAAACTAAACGGGTCACAAGGAAAAACATTTTACACAATGAGTGACTAGGAATAGGAATGCACTGTCCAAAAGGGTGAGAGATACATATTCATTCGGAGTTTCAAAAAAGATAATTGAATATTGTCGAAAGAGAAAGAAATTTCAGTGGTATGAAGAGCTAGGCCAACTGGGCCGACAAAAGGACTGACATACACCTGATAGAATGGTCTCCTTTTCTGCTATATTGTAATAGGACAGTGGGAGATTGGTTAGTTCAGTCAGCTGGATAGCTAGCTTGCAATGTCAAGTGATTCCAACAGTGTGGGTTTAATTCCCACACTAACTGAAGTTACCATGAAGGTCTCACTTTCTCAACCTCATCCCTTGCCTTAAGCTTGGTGACCCTCTCGTTAAACCCACCACCAGTCGTCTCTCTCTTATGAGGGAGTGGACTGTGACTACACTATGGTCCCTGTAGGAACACCACTTCCTTCGTTCTACCCATCTGATAAGCCATCTTATTTAACCCCTCATTTATTTTAACCCTTATTTTCCCTTCCATAGCCAGACTGTGCTCTATTCTACCATCACATGGAACTTGCTGACTGAACATTGGAGAGGCAGCCAAGGGAACAGAGCAAGGCAGTGAAACTGACTGGAGTGCTCCTCAGAGGGCCAGCATGAATTCAGTTGGCCAAATGGCCTCATTCCCTACCCTAAGAAATCTGAGATTTCATGTTGGCCCCAATTTAAAAATGAAACAATGGGCCATCATGATTGCAGGTGACAGGTATTCCACCCACTGACAGAGAAAAGAGAAAGGCCTGCATACTGCCCCCTTTGGGGGGGACTGGCTGAGTTAATGCCTTTCATCTCTGGTCAGCAGCTGGCCTTCCACAAGATCAAGGACTCTAGGGGCAGAAGTCTTAGTCCCTTGAAGACTTCCAGCAGTAAGGGTGAGGGCAATGCACCCAAGACCAACCAAGGGACACAGCCTACAGGTGAATGAAGGGGTGGGGTGGGGTGGGGGAGATGGTGGGGATTATGGTTGGGGTTAAAAGTTAAGGGTCAGGCACATGAGACAGAGAGGGGTCATGACTCTCTGGAAATCTCTCCCTCACACAGTGGTGATAGCAGAACCTTTAAGGCAGAGCTAGAAAGATTTCTGAAAAGCAAAGGGGATGAAAGGTTATTGAGGGCAGGTGGGAATGAAGTGTAATCGCATCACCTGCAATCAGTCTCCAGGGGCTGAATGGCCTGCTCCAAACTTACACATTCCTGTGTTCCCAGTGAATCAGCACTGAGTGCAATAAATGAGAAATGTGCTGACACCTCCAACCGGACAACACTGAAATGCGCTCACAAGCAAATCCAAAGGGCTTTGCCTTTGAGATTCCCCTGCAGTGACTGCCCTGCCCACTTTATCATCTCAATGGCCACCATGTGCCATAAAACCGTAAAAGCATAAGACATTGGAGCAGAGATCAGGCCATTCAGCCCATCAAGGCAAAAGCGAGGACTGCAGATGCTGGAAACCAGAGTTTAGATCAAAGTGGTGCTCCTCGGATGCTGCCTGACCTGCTGTGCTTTTCCAGCACCACTCAGAGCTAAACCCACATTCAGCCCATCGAGTCTGCTCCACCATTCAATCATGGCTGATAAGTTTCTCAACCTTACTTGCCCACTTTCTTCCCATAACCCTCGATACCCTTGACAATCAAGAACCTATCTATCTCTGTCTTAATTATACTCAATGACCCGGCCTCCACAGCCTTCTGTGGCAGTGAATTCCCTAGATTCGCCACTCTCTGATTGAAGAAGTTTCTCCTTATCTCCGTTCTAAAAGGTCTTCCCTTTCCTCTAAGGCCGTGCCCTCGGGTTCTAGTCTCTCCTACCAATGGAAACATCTTCCCAACATCTACTGTATTCTGTAAGTTTCAATCAGATCCCCCTTCATCATTCTAAATTCCATCGAATGTAGACCCAGAGTCCTCAAACGTTCCTCATATATGAAGCTTTTCATTCCTGGGACCACAATGGGCTGAGCTTGGGCCAGAGATGAGAGGATTGCTATATGCCACCCTCCCAATAAATTAAATACATCCCTGCACCCTGCTTCAAAACCCACCTCAGGGAAGGACATGAAATTCTGCTCAGCAGTTAGTCCTCCGACCTCTTCCAGACTCGACTTTGGTGTAAGCGAGACAACTATAAACATTTCCCCTGATTAACTGTCAGTAGCACTGCAGCAAATTTGGGGCTATTGAAAAAGTTTTGAGAACAGAGCACCAACTTTCCGGTAACAAATTGTCCTCTTTGAAAAAAAATGCAATATAACTTCTTCAAATTTAACATACTTGTTTGAATATCTAAGTTAGGGTTTCGAGTAGTCTGTCTCTTCACACTATCCTATTCATTTGAAGAAAATTGCTCTATAATGGCGATATATTTCTGCCAGTGTCAATCAACTGTGACATCTTTTCAATGAAATTCTAGATTCACTCTGAGCTGCAGTTATGTTATCAAATGCTGTGTGGGAAAAGGTCAGTCTCATTTACACAGTAACAGCAGGATTTGAATTTCATATTCAGCACCCCAGGTGCAGTTGCTCAGAGCCACACTGCGGCCAAACACCTCATTAACTCACAAGACATAGGCAGTGCTTGGCAGGCAGACTGGGGCCTCCTCAACTCCATTACTGAAAATTCACCCTATTTTTAATCAGTAAGAGAACCAAGGGCTATGGGGAATAGACAGCAAAGTGGAGTTGAGCGTTAATCAGATCGACCCTGATCTCACTGAATTGCGGAGCAGGCTCAATGGGCTGAATGGCCTGGTTTCTGCTCTGACGTCCAAGATCTGAGGCCTTCCCAGACCACACTCGGACGTACCCTCCACCAACCCCTGCACTGTATGTGACCCACAGATGGCACACTCAGCCTTGCCTTCCAAATCTTCTGTCTCAAAATGTGGATATCTTCCTGAGATGGTATGTTATGACACACCTCTGGAGCAGGTGAGATTTAAACCTGGGACTCCTGGATCAGAGGTAGGGACACTACCATTGCACCACACGAGGCCCCAGCTCAAAGCCATCTCATTTGTCCTCATATCTACATATGCTGTCAGATAATGTTGCTGTGTAGCGCCTTACAACACCAAAGGGTGCTGCGGAAATACAAGTTGCTGCTCGCGGCCTGTGATCTGGGTGGCCCCAGATGGAGAGTTAATGGCAACGTGTGTTACTTCCAGCAAGTGATTTAGCTTGCACCTTCTAGTTAAAAAAAAATTGACTGTAATTTTCATAACACCATGGGTAGCAAATTAAAATAATTGTGCACTGATGCAGACTTAATGAAGCAATAGCGAGTGTTCGAGCAAAGCTAACTAGACGTTGCTTCACAGTTGCAGTCATTATCCCTTTTAAAGTAGTTACAAAATAAAAATATCTAACTAGACAACAAAGCCTGTTACAATAAGTGCTAATGATCTTCCAGCGACAAAGTACTGTTGTAGATCAAGAAATGGAAAGGCCACATCCATTACCTAATGGGAAAGGAAGATTGAGGGCGGCACAATGATTAGTACTGCCACTTCACAGCACCAGGGACCCGGGTTCGACTTCACCCTCAGGTGACTGTGTGGAGTTTGCGTGTTCTCCGTGTCTGCGTGGGTTTCCTCTGGGTGCTCCGGTTTCCTCCCACAGTCCAATGACGTGCAGGTTAGGTGGATTGGCCATGGGAAAATGCAGGGATAGGGTAGAGGGAAAGGTCTGAGTGGGATGCTCTTTGGACAGATGGTGAAGACTTGATGGGCTGAATGGTCTGCTTCCCCAATGTAGGGATTCTATGATTCCAAGGCAATTACACGGGAAGCACAACATGGAATAAACAGCAGAGTTTGGTATTCTGAAGCTCCATCCTTGCAGCCAAAGGTACCAATTTTTACCAGAAACGGTGGTGGGAATTTGTTCAAACTGGATTTCTCCATTTCTTATAGAATCCCTACAGTGCAGATAGAGACCATTTGACCTATCCAGGCTACACTGACCCTCCAAAGAATGACCCCTCTAACTCCTGCATTTATCATGGCTAGTCCACTTAGGCTACACATCCCTGGACACTACAAGGCAATTTAGCATGGCCAATTCAAATCTGTACATAGATAAAAGCAAATTAATGTACATGCTGGAATCTGAAACCAAAAGAGAAAATGCTGGAAAATCTCAGCAGGTCTGGCAGCATCAAAGGGTCAGTTAGACTCGAAATGTCAGCTCTTTTCTCTCCTTACAGATGCTGCCAGACCTGCTGAGATTTTCCAGCATTTTCTCTCTCACATCTGTACATCACTGGACTGTGGGAGCACCTGGCAAAAACCCACACAGATACAGGGAGAATGTGCAAACCCCATGCGGACAATCACCCAAAGTGAGAACTGAACCTGGGTCCCTGGTGCTGTGAGGCAGCAGTGCTAACCACTGAGCTTCCATACCATCCTCCTGTAGTCTCCAAGTGCTTTATTCTGAACTCTACACCCCACAACGGTATACAGTAAATGGCTTTGGACAGGGTGCACCAGAACGTTCCTCTAGATCGTTCGAGGGGCAAAAAAACAGATTGGGGGTGAGGTTGGGGTGTTTAGACCAGCCTTGTAAATAGAATATTTAGGACTAAACAAATTGAAGTACTTAAGGGGGCAAGATGGAGAAAAACTGTCTCATCCAGTGGACATGGCCTGAAGCAAAATTACAGACATAATGTTAGACCATTAAGGGATGATCTCAGGAGGGGATGTGGAAATCTGAAATCCTCACTCTCCAGTGCAAATGAAGATTTTCAAGCTGAGGTTGACAGATTTTGTTTTATTAGATGAGTCTGGATTTTCAGAGTTGAGATGCAAATCCATGATCGAACTAATGATGGTACAGACTGGAGGGGCAAAATAGCCCACATTTATTACTGTGTTTTTAGAGGAATATCTCTCTAAGCCTCTCAAAAATGATGAGGTAATCACAGCTGAGGAAAGAAAAGGCTAACTCGCAATTCCACTCCACACTCTAGCATGTCCTCACAAAGTCCCCAAACATTCCACAGTCAGTGGGTTACTTCTGAAGTGCTGTCACTGTTATTGAGTAAGGAAACACAGCATTGCACAGGAGTGAATAAATGGCCGGCTTATCTATTTTTAATGTTGTTCACTGAATCAAGAATGTTGGCCTGGACATCAGGAGGACAGTCTCCTCCTCCTGGCAATACTTGCAGGTGACCATGTACAGCCATATACAATATTCCTTTAGCTACTACTCCAAAACATTAACAGCAATATCACAATCCTTGTTAACATTTCTAGACTTTCCAGCCCGAATGCAGAAAACACAAAACAAAATCTGCAGAGGCAATATGAACTAGTTCCTGGAGCATCTAAAGAGTTTATTTTTTAAATAACTGAGAGAAGTATCTGTCAACCAGCAAATATTCATATTTTGAGAGCAGGACAGGTTGAAAAGAAAGAACGAGATAATAGCAAAGAAAAACCGTGTCAGAGACACATGAGCAGAATGCTAAATCAGTACAGCTCCTTATCAGGATGAAAGCGAAGGGATATGCCCAATGTTTCTGCAAACTAAGGTGGGGCTAGCTATAGGCAGCACCATGAGACAACAAGATACTGCTGCCCCACACACTCTTGCAAAATGAGGCTACAATTGCAGTGTTTTTTTCTAACGGATTCTTGATGAGCTGCCAGAGCATGTCAGAGACGTGGAGAAATCTCATGGCTTGGTTGGTTAGCAAATCAAGATTTTGTGTTCAGTAAAAACATTTATATGAACCATCAGCAGAAGCAACTTCTTTCTCCTACTTCCTCCTCCAGCAGAGGTACAGCTCTTTGAGGGAGTGAGAATGGTTCCATTGGTGTCAACTACCTTCCTTTACCATATCCCCTTTTGGCTACTTAACTCAAGATTGTAAACAGCAACCCAATGGTCGAGCTGAGGTATTTAAGGGATTAAAGAGGTCTACACATTGGACAATGGCGGTCTGTCACAGTTCACTCAGGAATCAGAGTTCAAAATTGAAAATTTCAAAACACAGGTTGGCATCAATATTGTTTGACAGGAATCAGGGAGTGCTGTTGGAATTAATATCAAGATCAACAAGGTCAAGGGTTTAATGGTTTACCCCAGCCCCATCTTTTCAACCCTGGGGAGTGCAGGTTTCACAGGTACCCAAGTTGTAACCCAATGGATTTCTCTGGCCCTAACCTCTGGGTAGCCCACTGCAGCATTCCTATTGCAGTTAAATCAAGGTAGACCAATGTCACAGAGATCAGGAACTGTTTACGCTAAACTAAAACAAAGAACTGCAGTTGCTGGAGATCTGAAAGAAATTGCCTCCGAAACTCAGCAGGTCTAGCAGCATCTGTGAGTGGAAAAACAGAGTTAACAACATCAGAACCCTCAGCAGTACAGTCTGCTTTCTCTCCACAGATGCTGCCAGAGCTGCTGAGTTTCACCAGCAATTACTGTTTTCCGTTCAAGAATCATTACGTTCTCTATGCCACTACCCTGCAGAGAGAATGAACTAATGAGCTGTCCTCAAAGCTTAAACAACAGAATAACAACTTATATTTGCATTTCAGATGTCCCAAAGGTAATCCACAAGAGATGGAAACAGAAGGCAAGCAGTGGTATAGGAATTAGGGGACTGGAGGTTTCATTTTAACTTGCTGAAATCAAAATTAAAAGAGATTCAGAATGGCCTCAAAATGGGGCAGGGAGACTGACCATTTTCTTAATATCAATGCTGCATCCAGTGTAGTTGTTTCTTCACTTATTAGGGAGACAGGGGGACAAACTATGTACTATCCACACAGTACATTTCCCTAATTTCTAATGGACCCTTAGGGTCACCTGCTCCAATCAGCCCATTAAGCCTGCCCCATCATTCAATACATTTATGCCTGGTTGAACATTTCAAAGCACAGAAGTAGGGACAGGCCATTTGGGTCATTGTGTTTGTACAAGCCATTTCACAAGGATATCCCCTCCCCTTCATTCTACTCTCAATCTCCCATATCAGGTTCTCCTCTGGTGTTTGTGCGTGTCCACTTTCCTTTTAAAAGCAACACTAAATTTAGTCTCCCCTAGCATTTATAAAGCAGCAGTGCATTCTAGAAGGCAACTCAGAGAGTCATATAACACACAAGATGCCCTTCAGCCCATCGTGTTTGTGCCAACCTACCCACACTAATCTGACTTTCCATGAGTTGGCCCATAGCCTGGGATGTTATGACATTTCAAGTGCTCTTCCAAGTACTTTTTAAAGGTCGTGAGGTTTCCTGCCTCAACTCCACTCCAAGGCAGATTCCCACCCACCATGCCTGGAAAAAGTTTACCCCTGACCTTGAGTGTGTAATGTAGAGCAACAGTTCAGCACCATTCTGAGGCAGTACTGCTCTCTCCACAGTGCTGCCTTCTGGGGAGCAGTGAATTGAAGGTTCCTCCCTTTCTTCAGAGAAACAAGAAACATTGTTTGCAGTATCCAGCTGTTAGATTCATTGTCAGCATAGGGATCTCCCATGACAAGGATCTAGTTGATCTAGTGTGGTAGAGTAATCTAATTACATCAAAGCACCAGTCAGTTTCACAAATAAATCTCAAGACTTACCACAAAGTCCTTTGCTAATAACTTTGATCCTTCGCTGCTGTGTGCACTGGGCCATATCCAACTCACACTCATTACTATACGTGGAATAATCGGATCCACAAACCGGGGCGATGACAGGTGGGCAGGCACTTTTCTTGCAGACGCACATTCCCTTAGTTGGCTCTTTGGGATCTTTCTCACAGACAGCTCCAAACCCACAGAGGACACCTCGACACACTGAGGAAGGAAGGAGAGAATGTTATCATCAGATCCCAGTGTGTCCAATAAACATAGCTTCTACCCTTTCAAAACAAACCTAAAAATCAGGTTAAACAGCCCCTGATGGAACACTATTACAAAAAACACAATCAAACAGTTAACAGTAATTCATAAAAGGTGAATGGAAACTTATTAAATCAAGATGCTCTTGCCTGGGGTGATAATGCACTCCATCTTCTCTGTGCCCATTGTTCTCAAAAGATCTCTATCATGCCAGTGGGCACTACAGGACATTTGAGTGCAAGAAGTAAGAGGAGCGCAGAGGTGGGCATGATGACCCTTTCCACAGCCCACTGCCTGGACATGTTAATGGCCACTTAGACCAAGCCCATGAGTAGAACCATGACGGGGGCCTGGGAACTGGCAACTCTTCCACACACAGGGTGCCCATCAACCAGGATTGAGGGTCGACTTGCAACACAGTGAGAAATGCCCACAACTGGATCAGCGAACATCTACTACAGCAATGTTTACACCCTGATCAGTGATTGGGTATGGAAATAGCAGAGGTTACATCAGCAATAGCATCATGAGGGAGGTAAAAGAAGCAATGATTAATGACTGAGGACATGGGGCTATACATAATTTCTATAGATAGATCTGCATAATATTTGCAGCACAGAAACAGACCATTTGACCCAATTAGTCCATGACTGTGTTTATGTTCCATACAAACCTTCTCCCTCTTCATTTAAACCTCTCTGTCTGCCTCTCCCCCTTATGTAGAGCATCCTCTTACCAGAAGTTCTCCTTGTTTTGTCTAGGCTGCCTTCTGGACTGGTTCCCACTCCCACCTTGAACAACACTGGCCTAGCTGCAAGGACCATGTAAAAAAAATCATTTTTGAAAAGATTGGGTGGGTGTTGGGGTGGGGGTGGGAGGAGGTTGAGAAGTGCCTCTCCTTTACTGACCCATTCCCAACTTCGGTTGCACCTTCCAGCTTTGAAAGGCCACCCACCATTTGTAACTGGTTGGTGAGTCAATCTGCCGGCATGAAGTGGTGACTCTGGGGAAAATCACACAATGTGACCGTTTCCCACATGGTACAGGCATTCTCACCTCTGTTTAAGCCAGACCGTGGTTTTCAGGAAACTATAGGGGAAATCCTGCCCAATACCCTCGAGTCATGGAGAAATAACTAGTTGACTGAATGTTCTTGCAGTTCCAAGGTTGGCAAGGCTATGGGCCAAATGCTGAAAATGGGATTAGAATAGGAAGGTGTTTGTTCTTGACCAGTGCAATCTTGATAGGCCAAATAGCCTTTTTCTATCTATAGACCTGTACGACAATGAGTCTAAATAGTATTGATGTTACAATAATTGAAAATCAGTGACTAAAGTAAGATCTATAAAGGAGCCTACATACCTTTAACCTCTAATTCTGAATAGTCTTAATATATTCATGTGTTATTTACTGCTTTTAGATGTCTGTGGAATATTTTCAGCACATTTGTTTTTGATTCAATTTTCTCAAATACTTGTTTCTTTTTATATCTGGCTGTAAAATTTCTTCCTCACAGTGCCAATACTTTACCAAGACAGCCCATCATACTTTTACAGCAATCCAAAATTTCTCACTTCTTTAGGTCTATCTTTAGAGTCAATTAATTAAGTTTTTGATGTGGTTATCTGCTGGTACAAAGTTTAATTACATGGGGTGGAATTTTCCTTTGTTTTGTTAAAGTACTTTTGGGGGGAGGGGGAAGAGGAGGGGAGTTAGGTGTGGTGACTAACATGTGACCCTGACTGTCACTCGCCAATCAGATCACAAAGAACTTTGACCAATTCCTCGACAAATCATAAGCCTCGATGCTGGCGTCCTGGCAGCTGGCCAGAAACTGCTGGCCAATCAAAGCCCAGCAGCCTCCAGGTCCTAAACTACATCCCAATGGATCTGGAAGCAGTAAGGTTAATTTTTTTTATACTCTTATCGTGGGGTGGAGTCATGACAGAATGGGATGGGATGAAGTGGGGTGGGGAGGTGGTGAGTTGAGGGATCTGAAATGGGCATTAATTAACCATGCCAGGACCTTAATCACTGGCGAGTTAAGAAAGGTGCCCATGGATGTTCCCACCCAGAACTTAATTTGTAAGGAAACGAGAAGGGTTTGATTTTTCTCCAGGGCCAACCCACCCAATTAGTTCCCTTTCTCACCACTTCCACGGAAGGGAAAATCACCCCCGTACCCTGGGTGTTACAACATGAGGTCGGTTAGCTCAGTTGGCTTGCAATGTAGACTGACAACAATGGCGCAGGTTCAACTCCCTCCCTGGCTGAGGTCACCATGAAAGTCCCACCTTCCTGATCTTACCCCTCACTTGAGGCATTGTGACCCTCAGGTTAAACCACCCACCAATCATCTGTCCTCTAAGGAGAGAGCAATCTTATAAGCCTCTGCAACATTACCTATTATGTGAACAACGTAATATCTTCTAGTTGTGCCAGCCTTGTAATGCTAATATTTGAAGGTACTGATAAATGGAAATAAGTAATATGTTTAGTGAAGGAGATTCACAGTGTGGCGAGCTGACAGAACTGTCACATCTCTTCTGATTTTTTTGTTAGACTAGTGCTTTAAGGGTTATTGAACCAAGACAGATAATGGAGATATGACTCCATAAAGGGTGAAAGAGGCTTGAGGAGCTGAATGGTCTATTCCTGTTCTGATGTTCCTAAATTCTTATCTGTTAAATATGACAATTTCCAGGATTGTTTGGACGAATCCATAAAATATTGTCTTGCATTTAAATTCTACTCATTTGTTTATGGAAGACAATACAACAGTCTGATTATGGAGTATATGGGATTAGATGGTAGCCTCTGACATCTGGTTTGAATTTAGCCCAGACCAGACCATTTGTGACCTACAGGGGTTCTACCTGAAATGGGCTGAGACAGTGTCAACTCATTTGCATGGACTCCACCAGTCAAATCTGTCCTTAATTGTCTGCAAATATCACATCTCTGATGTCCAGATGTTCAGGGTAGGTAGTGGTTACATTTTAGACTCATATAGGTGTACACCAGTTAAAAATGACCAACTAAATATTTTAATCACTGGTACTGATGCATCAGCATCGAGCCAAAGAGGGGAACACAGTCTCCTCCATCTCTGTCCTTGGACAGCACAGTGGAAAGTAGTCACCTTCCAACATTCAATTCCTCAGCACCAACATCCTTCAATTTGATGAGCATAAAACTAAAACAAAAAATACGCTTCAAATCAACATTAAACTCTTCATCACAGTCATTGAGTGGGAGTTGCTCCTGTGCTCAGAAAGCAGAAAAGTCCTAACTTTCGAGATGAAAGTGATTTGTTCTTTTTTTCCCTCTTGCAGGGAAATTGCAATAAGAATGAAGTCCCAAGGTCAATGGATTGGCATCAAGTAAGATGGATTATAATTGGTATCTCCGTGTTTTCACTCCATTACCTTCCAGGATCTTGAATAAAGTCCATCATTGTCTTTTTTTTTGACCTGTAGTTATTTCTTAACGATTAAGTTGGTCCTGCCAGAAATGGGATGCTTAATGGTCAAATGTTCTTACCCTATTCAGACACATTAATTTCTAGTGCCTTATAATGCTTGAGATCCCAGCGAAAATGTGATCGCACATCAGTAAGGGAGCGATTTGGCTGCGTTCTTTATTTTGATAATTTTTGTCTTTCCTTTTCCAACGTATCTTCTCATTTCTTTATTAACCAAGGCATAGTTTAAAGGCAGGGAGCTGATGCTGGGACTGTATAAAATGCTGGTTAGGCCACAGTGACAGCATTGTGTGAAGTCCTGGAATCCACATTTTTGGAGGGATGTGATTACACTGGAGAGGATACAGAGGAGATGATAAAAATAGAGGATGCCAGAAATCACAAACAAAAACAGACATTGCTGGAAAAGCTCAGCAGATCTGGCAGCAGCCTGGAGAGAAATCAGAGTTAACGTTTCAGGCCCAGTGACCCTTCTTCAGGATGTTCCCAATTACCAGAGTGTTCCCAATTACCAGGATGTTACCTGGGCTGAAGAGTTAGTTATCTCTGGATAGACAAGAATTGTTTTCCTTGGAGCAGAGGCAGGACATGACACAGATGCACAAGGGCAGCACTGTGGCGCAGTGGTTAGCACTGCTGCCTCACAGCACTAGGGTCCCAGGTTCGATTCCAGCCTCAGGCGACTGTCTGTGTGGAGTTTGCACATTCTCCCCATGTCTGCGTGGGTTTCTTCTGGGTGCTCTGGTTTCCTCCCACAGTCCAAAGATGTGCAGGTCAGGTGAATTGGCCATGGTGAATTGCCCGTAATGTTAGGTGCATTATTCAGAGGGAAATGGGTCTGGGTGGGTTACTCTTCGGAGGGTCGGTGTGGACTTGTCGGGCCGAAGGGCCTGTTTCCACACTGTAGGGAATCTAATCTAATCTAAATTATAGATAGGGTAGACAGGAAGGAACTTTTCCTCTTGGTGGAGGGATCAGCAATGACAGAGCATAGATTTAAGATAAGGAGCAGGACGTTAGATAGAATGTGAGGAAAAATCCTTTCACCCCGGGGGTGATGGGAATCTGGAACTTGCTGCCTGAAAGGATAGAGAATGGCAGAAACACTCGTAACATTTTATCAAGAATTTTAACATGCACTTATGATTCCAAGGCGTTCAATGCTGTAGACTACACGCTGAAAAATGGCATTAGCATAGTTAGGTGTTTTTAGTCAGTGCGGACTTGAGGGGCCAGAGGGCATTTTTCTCTACTAAAAACCTATTCTGTGGTGTAGCAACTCTCACATCATTTCCCCATTCCATTCTCGGTGTGCATGGTGTTTTTTGGTAAATGTTGGCAAGTTATTTGATCATAACGGTGACATCCACATCCACCCCTTGCTCTCAGGCAATATGCATCCTCCAGCAGTTATTGAGTAGTCACCAAAATCAGAAACTATGGGTGACTTTCCTATCCCTCTGTTTGGAGGAAAGTGGGGGATTCTTTTGTACATGTAGCTTCTTAAGCAATACTTTATTCAAAAGCATTAACACAGCAGCTCTGCAGTGATGGGTGTATGGTAGCCCACAATAACCAGTAAACTGTAATGCATTTGCACAGTTTTAATTTCCATCCCATCCAGTTGCTAAGACTGAGATCAACTTAAAGACTACAAAAGCTGTGTTGTAAAAGAAAAGATTTCAGTGCAAGTCTCCAGGTAGAGGAATTCTACAGTCCCCTGAGCATTTTCCATTGTTTCCTTTCACAGAGCCTGTGATCCAGTCTTACTCAGGCTGCACAGGTTCCCCATTAATAATCCAGGCTGATTACCAGCCTGAGTTCCATCAGATTTTACTCACAATACTCACTCCAGCTTCCAGAAGCTGGCTCAGCAGATCATAACATTTCGTCAGTGCACGAAGATTTATAAATAAACACCTGACCCAATTAAATTGTGACTTGAGGCAAAGGACAGATTATCGTTTTAAAAATGGAAAGAAAACATCAAGTTTTCCATAAAAACAATGGGGTAAGCCAGGAGAGCGAGCACCTCCCCAAAATGTTAATAAATCTACAGTCAGGTAATGGTTAGGTGAATTTATTTTTCTGGTTTGCTAAGCAATGCAAATCGAAGCTCGAGTTACAGCTGAATTCTGTCTCCATTCTCTTGGCAATGACCTAAATTGAAGGCTGTGCATCAGAAACAATTCCCATTCCCACCAGCATACTGTACGTTTAAAGGCACATTGCACGTTTTAAGCCACACTGTGCACTTAAAGTCAGACTGCATTTTTAAAAGCATGAGTGTCAGTAAACCGGGGACGGGGGGTTGGGCTGGGTGGGTGGTAAATGCGGACAGTCGTACAGCACTGATGCTTGTCGATATGTAGTTCCATCACAGTTCACTCAAAATACACACAAACAATCACTGTTATAGGGTAGAGCTTCAAGGAGAGGAATTTGCCAATATTCTGGCGACATTAAAATACAAGTCGAGGGCTCAGGTGGTGCAGTGGTAATGTGCCTAACCCTATGCCAGGAGCCCTGTGTTCAAGTCCCATTTGTTTCAAAGGTGTGTCACAGAAGATATGAATGGTTGATTAGGAACATCTCTCAATGCACAGGAAGCAAAAAAAATCATAGTATCATACATCACGGAAACAGATCCTTCAGTCCAACTCAACTGCTTCGACCAGACAACTCAATCTGACCTAGTTCTGTTTGCCAGCATTTGACCCATATTCCTCTAATCCTCTATTCACATACCCATCATGAGGTACATATTTATGGTATTATTTGTCTGCTTAGCACGCAAAACAGTACTTTTCACTGTATCTCATTTTTTCACGCAGAGGGTGGCGCGTGTATGGGACGAACTGCCAGAGGAAGTGGTGGAGACTAGTACAATTACAATATTTAAAAGGCACCCATATGGGCAAATGAATTGGAAGGGTTTAGAGGGATATGGGCCAAATGCTGTCAAATGAGACTGGGTCAGATTGGGATGCATGGTCGTAAAATTGTTGCAGGTTGTTTCCCTCCGAAGTGGTGATGCAGGTTAGTAAATGATACACTTGTGAACCATCCATTTCCTGGACCCTTTCATGATGTCAGAATCTCAGATTTATATTTGCTAACTATTACTCTCACCTCTCGAAGAGACCTGTGTTTCAATTGTTTAGTCATCAGCAGTTCACGGCTAGCTCACTGGAAGCTGTTCGGCATTTTGTCTGCAGTAGCAGCAATTCCTTCAGCTATCCTGTACTAGTTTCAGAAGGTGCTTCCTAAACCTCTCTCTCTCTGCTCCTTTAAGGGTCACCTTTAAGACCAATCTATAACACAAGCTTTGCCTAATCTAGTATATTTCCTTTAGTGGTTTGGTGTTGCATTTAGTTGAATAATGCGTCCATGAGAAACCTTGGATCATTTTACTACATTAATAATTTGGTGTAAGTTGTGGCTGGCAGGTAACTGGACTGTCAGGGCAGGGGAGATATGATTAACCTGGTTATTCTTGGAGATCCATGAGCAAGCAGCTGGTAAACACGAGAGTGACCAAGAGTGAGGAGAGCTATCCCTGTCTGTGGCTCAGTGACGCAGAGCTGGATTGTGATGAGTCATAAACTTGACGAGGTGGGCAGCAGTTTGGACTGGCATTAGCAGAAAACGCAGGCCCTTTCTCTCAGAAAGAAGCAGCTGACAGGGAACCTCATGTCTTTAAAATTAGAAATGTCAGAGCGGGAGGACGCTGTTCAGCTCCTCACGCCCCTCAACCATTCTCGGTCATGGCTGCTCATCTAACTCAGACCCACATTCCCAGGCAATCCCCGGATCCCTTGACATCAGCAGCAAATATAAATCTATCCATCTTGGCTTTGGGTTTAGTTAATGACGGAAATTCCTCAGCACTCCAGGGTAGAGAATTATTAACATTCACCTCCCACTGAGTGAGGAATTTCATTCCCTTCTCAGCTCTGGAAGGCTGTTTATACATATGGTCCAATACTCACTGGTAGTATTTTAAGTAATAGTTTATCTGTGAGCTGTAACACAGCATCTTTTCATTGATGGGGAAATGGCAGCCCATTACATTTGGAAAACTATAACGCAGATGGTAGTGTTGACAGCGGGGATAACGGAAAGTACTGGGAGTACTCTCCATTCCTCATTAAATATTGCCATGGGAGTTTTAACATCTATCGGAACTGACAGACCGAGTTTTATATTTCATTGGAAAGTGAACATCTCCAACAAGTCAGTTCTGTCTGTATTGTTAAGAGTGTGGCGCTGGAAAAGCACAGTAGGTCAGGCAGCATCCGAAGGGCAGGAGAGACGATGTTTCGGGCATAAGCCTTTCATCAGGAATGAGGCTGTGAGCCGAGGGGGTGGTGAGATAAATGGGAGGGGGGATGGGACTGGAGTAAGGTGGCTGAGAGTGTGATAGATGGATGGAAATAGGTCAGAGAGGAGGGTGAAGCGGATAGATGGGAAGGAGGGTGGGAAGGTAGGACAGGCCATGAGGGTGGTGCTGATTTGGAAGGTTGAAACTGGGATAAGGTGGGGGGAGGGGAAATGGGGAAACTTGGAAACTGCTGAAATCCACATTGATCCCATGTGCTTGGAGGGTCCCAAGGTGGAAGATGAGACGCTCTTCCTGCAGGTGTCGGGTGGTTCGGGAGTGGCGACAGAGGAAGGCCCAGGACCTGCACCACACTCTTAACTCTAATCTCAGCAACCGCAGTCCTCACTTTCACCTGTCTGTAACTCCTGTGCTGACCTAGGCTATGTCTTCAATAAGGCTTAAACCTGCAATTTTCTGATCCAGAGGAAGGTATGCTGCAAACTTAGCAATATTGATACTCGTAATAAAGGAACAGTGTTTACAGGTTGATAGATTCTATGTATATGCCAGACACAATAACTTTTAATATAAAGGTATTTAACCTCCTCCATTTTGCACAAAGAGTAGTATTTGAAAGGCTTCTTTTCTTTCAGGTTTGTTGATGTTGAGTTAATCGCCCTTGCTTGGGTTTTTTTACTACTATTCTTAGCCAAAACATTTCTTCACTCTCTTCAATTTCAGTTGTTCATAGCTGGCTATCACCATAGCAAGTTGAATGATTACTTGGAAATAATAGATTCCACCTTCACACTGAGAGATCATTTTGTTTTAACCATCAAAAATGGTTATTGCTTTGTGCACCTGCGTCTCCCACACTCCTTTCCCCTTCTACTTTCTTGTTCCCCAGAACAAGAACATTTACATTCATCTCATTGACCCACTGGGGATTTCATTAACATATTCTCACTCGGGCCCAATGGCAATCATTGGACAGCAACTGAGAATCGAATACAAGACGGGGACACCCCCACCCTTTGCTGAGTGAGGTTTTCAATTCTGCAAAAGCACAGCAGGTCAGGCAGCATCCGAACAGCAGGAGAATCAACATTTCGGGCATAAGCCCTCCATCAGGATTCTCCTGCTCCTCGAATGCTGCCTGACCTGCTGTGCTTTTCCAGAACCACGCTCTTGACTCTGATCTCCAGCATCTGCAGTCCTCACTTTCTCCTGTCAATTCTTCAAGATCCTAGAGTCTTCACTGATTGGGGATTAATCCACCAGGTACTTCTACTGGAGAGCCTGCAAGAGGAATCATCAGGGTCTTGTTAACACTGTTCTCTTTTCTCCTCACTGTTCTTGTAATGCTTTTGTCTTATTGGCTGTAGGCCATTGGATGTGGGAGAGAAAGGTCGGAATGGGGGAGGCGGGAGGATGTGACAGATGTGTCATTCAAATAAGGCTGTTCAAGAAGATATGAAAGATCCACTGCCAGAGTATTGGTATCTTCCAATGTCTTACCCACACATTCATCCTTTAACTAATGACTCTTGCCAGAAGCAGATTAATCTCACAGTAGGCATTTCACTGACTGTAATTGACTCTCTTATTGGCTTGTATCAGAAGCAGGTCAACATCTGAGAGGTATTTTCAGGACATCTTGAGATGAGAAAGGGGTCACACGAATCCAAGTCTTTTCGACAGCTCTGTCAGTCAATGCTGCCTTACCAAGCTTTGAATGGAGTTTGAATTTTGCGTGGAAGCTTTTAAAATTGAAGAGTAGAAATTCAGTTTCTGAAATGGACACATTTTGTAACATCAACACTTCCACATCTGCTAACAGGTACAGAATCTATTGGTGGAATGAGTAAGAGGATGTATGCACCTTATTGTTATCACACCAAAATGTTTCACATCTTCTGCCCGAAACATCGAATCTCCTGCTCTTTGGATGTTGCCTGACCTGCTGTGCTTTTCCAGCACCACACTCTCAACACTTTCAAATCATCAGGTCTACCTTCCCCCAGAAAGAGGTGTTCTTGAAATTTCCTCCAAAATCCCAGATCTTTTTAACAACCAAAAGAACTGCAGATGCTAGTTTCTCTCCACGGATGCTGCCAGACCTGCTGAGCTCTTGCTGCTATTTCTGTTTTTGACCCAGATTTTTTTTGCAGATTGTTTGAAATCTTTTGCAAAGAATCTTAAATAGTTCAACCAGATGCCAGATTTTCGCCTGACACTGAAGACCCACTTAATGTGAGTGGATGCAATCCTGCGTGTCTTCTCTTGTTTATGAAAAGGCAGATGATTCCCAGGGAAACCTGGAGCCAACTTAACAAAAGGGCTTTTGGCAGTGTCTAGTGTTATGTGTAGGAACATGCCACACAGTGCTGGAATAGACAAGGCACTGTTATGCAGTATGAGGCACAGGCTTGATTCCTCCACTCTACTTAGTTCCCTTTCAGGCACAATGCTGTGAGGAGAGAAACCCATGGACTCGCATGCTTGGTAGCTTGTCTACCTGATAGCCAACTGACAGCAGTTTTGGCTGAACTGGGAGTGGGCTATCCGAATGCAGTTGGTGAATATCCCAGGAATGCAGAAACTGGAACCAGGATTAATGACTCCTGTTAACACAGTCATTCATGATTGAGAATCATTGTTGAGTGCTTTATCAGCCAATGAATTCCTTTTAAATGTACTCACTGTTGCAATGTAGGAAGTGAGGCAGTGACTTTGTGCACAGCAAGATCCCAAAATCATTATTGGCAGTCAATGAATACTCCCAGTTCTTGTCTAGATGATCAAGGAATATATATTGATTGGGACCCTGTGAGAATGCTCTTTGTCTTAGTGCCAAAGCGTTTCTTACAGGACAGGTGAGGGCTAGTGTTTAAACTTTCACCTAAAAGGTGAGCAGGCCATTTGTCAAGAAAAGTTTGCTCCGCATTTTACTAGAGAGACAATAATTTTCTGCCTTTTCTCTCTGTCACTTCATACCTTCACTTAACAATCCACTTTTAAATGCCTCAGGTCATATTGCAACTGTAGCCTTTTGAAACTTTGAATTCCACAATCGCAAAAGCCCTTGAAGATTTTTTTCTCCCTCTTCTGAATACACAGTTATTCGCCTTTGATTAAATTCTAAGTATGCCCACTTCTTCTGGATTTCCTGAGGGCTAAATCATACCTGACTTTAGCTGTCAATCCTATTGTTACACAAAACACTTCAATGAATCAGTGTTGTAGCCCCATCTCTGACCTGCACTCCAACAGAGCAAGGCTTTCATATAGCAGACGATTGTTGAATTTGTGTTGTATTCAGCTTACTCTCATTGTCCCTTTGCATTGCTGAAGCAGCCAATAGAAATGCAAAACTAGCCATTTCAACCTTTCAGCTGTCAACAATAAGAGCTTTTATTTGTTTAGCACCGCTAACATAAAACATCCCAAGACGCTTTACGTGAGCAGTATGAAGCAAAACATGACTCTGAGTCACTGATAAGGAGGTGTTAGGTCAGGTGGCGAAAAAGCTTTGTCAAACAGCAAAGTTTTAAGGAATGTCTTTAAGGTGCAAAGTAAGGTAGAGGAGATGGAGTGGTGTAGGGAAGGAATTCCAAAGCTTGGCCACTGAAGGAACAGGCACAAAAAGTGGAGCAATTTAAATTGGGGCTATAGAAGATGTCAGAATGAGTGCAGATATCTTGAACCAGTGTGGGATTGGAGGCAATTGACAGAGGAAGAGAGATTTGAAAATAAGGATAAGAGTTTTTCCTGAAGAAGGGCTTATGCCCAAAACGTCGATTCTCCTGCTTCTCGGATGCTGCCTGGCCTGCTGTGTTTTTCCAGCACCACATTTTTCAACTCATAAGAGTTTTAAAGTCAAGACATTGCTTGACTGGCAGCAATGTTGGTTGGTGGGGTGATGGGTAACAGTGCAAAAATCCCATATGAATATCAATGGTCGATTCATTTAAGGGGGAATTATTAATTACTGGATATACTAACACACAAATTAATTAACTATTAATTATTGGATATACGAACACACAAATATGTAGGTTGAATGAGAGGAGACTTGTGCTGCTCACAGAGCTTATCCTTCCAGAGAAGGCAAAAGTCAGAGAGGACATTCGCAGCAGTTACTGTCGATAATTGAATATTTCATTTTCTGCTCCTCCACCAATCAATGCAGTCTTTTGAATTAAATGTAGCCTTGGTGTACAATAGTGACGGAGGAACCAGCATTGTTAAATAATTCTGTTAAATTAAGGAACAGTGAGGATTTCAAACCATCTGGAGAACATGCTACTCATTAACTTTGCAACAAATCCAATTGTGCATTTCACTCAGAAAAAGTCAAAGCAAGTTACTGTGAATTCAGCTCATTTTAATAATTACAAACTACAGTCATAGTCATAGCTTCCACAGGTTTAAGCAAGATATTACAGCATTACATTTTCTAAGAGGGTTTTTTTCTTTCTTCAACATGTTCAATTACCCCGCCCCCTCCAGCAAGGTGCTCATTCCTCATTGGGCTCAGGCCTAAGCGGCCATTAGAGCTGGAAATGTGTTGCTGGAAAAGCGCAGCAGGTCAGGCAGCATCCAGGGAATAGGAGAATCGACGTTTCGGGCATAAGCCCTTCTTCAGGATATCTGCAGACCTCACTTTCTCATCCTAAGCGGCCATTAGACCAGTGAGCTTTGATGGTGAGTGTTGTCAAGCCTGTCATACTCAGGGGCACCACAGACACTGTACAATCCTGCTCTCACTGACAGACACTGAACCATCCAACTCTCTGTGACCTTTTCTGAAGACTAAGAATGAGCAGAAGGCCCTCAAGTTTCTTCGGCCATTCAACTAGATCATGGCTGCCTGACATCTCAATTCCATCTACCTGTCTTGGTTTTGCTTCTTTTCATAGCCTTAGCATTCCATAAACTACCTGTTCTCAGTTTTGACATTTTCCAGCAATTCTCCCTCCTTCGTTATTTGGAGATGCTGGTGTTGGACAGGGGTGTACAAATCACACAACACCCGGTTATAGTCCAACAGGTTTATTTGGAAGCACTAGCTTTCGGAGTGCTGCTCCTTCATCAAGTGGTTGTGGAATATAAGATCATAATTTTATAGCAAACGTTTACAGTGTGATGTAACTGAAATTATATATTGAAAAAGACTCTCCTTCATTGATTATTGAGAGAGAGTTGCAGATTTCCTATATTCTGTATGGAGAAACACTTCTTAATATCTGCCCTATATAGTTAAATCTAATTTTAAGATAATGCTACTTTGTTCCAGGTTTAGATTGATTCTCTTTATTTCTATTATCAATCCCTTTACTCATATCACACACTTCAATTAGATCACACACTTTATTCTTAAAATCAAGGCAACCTGATGCCTCAACAGTGCAACATGCCCTCACTTTGATCTTTTTTATCTGTTAGCTGGAGACAATCTTCAAATTTACTGAGATATATTTAAAGTCCCAAAAAAAAACCCAACATATTTAGGTAGATTGCAGTCATTCATGTAACTTTACTGCATTTCTGTAAAAATTACTTTCTAAGATCTCGATCAATATCTTCAGTTATTGAGATTTTGTATCCATGATGGTGATTTTACGTAGAGGTGAAATCTCACTGGAAATTTCTTCACCAAGAGAGCGGTGTTCCTGTGGAATTCTGTGCCAGCTGAGGCCAGAACAATGGATATTTTCAAGAAGGTGTTAAGATATAATTCTTAGGACTAAAGGGATCAAAGGGTCTAGAGAGAAAGCAGGAGCACAGAATAGTGAGTTGGATGATCTCCATGATCATATTGAATGGCAAAGCAGGCTTGAAGGGCCGAATGGCCTAACTCCTGCTCCTTCTTTCAATGTTTCTTTAAAAAAGAAACAGAGACACAAAGAATATCTCATGAAGTACATTTGTCTCTTTTCATCAATGTTGCAAATGAAGACAGGAAAAAGTAACCTCAGTAAAAATTAAAGCTGTCAATAAAATGGATTGCAAAGGCACAGGGCCACAGCATCAGAAGTCCCAAAACAAATAATTCACAAAAGACAATGAAAAACAGAGTCTTGCTTGCAGGAGTCCCTTAAGGCATGGACCTGCAATCAATATTAGTGTCATCAGCATCAGCGCACTCGACATGGCAAAGGAATCACCACCTTTTCTCTACCCAGAGGAACAAAAGACAGCAGGAAATCTCGCTCAAAGCATCTAAGCCATTTCCAAATTGTTTCAATACTGCTGCGGCCACAAATTCCTCCAAAAGAAAATATGCACAGTACAGAGAAAACCTGGACCCTGGTGTCTGTCAGGGCTAGATTTATATTTATTGCAAAGTCGGCAAAAAAGCATTTATTTTCTCCAAAAGCAAAAGACAAAAATCATTATTGTTCCGCTGCACATTTTTCATTGTCTCAATTCTGTCAAGACTGGAATAAGGGTGCACTGCACAGCTGAACAAGTGTCATTATAGCGAAAAGCTGTCACAACACTTTGAGAGTTCACTTGAGGGGCTGATGCTAGGATTTTACAGCATTCTGTCTGAGGATGTCTCCTTCTCGCTGAAAGCCAATGGTCAAATCCTCATTAACAGAATCATTGGAGTGTAGGTTAATAGAAGCTCTGACAGCTCCTGGAGGCAATCTACATGTGAAAGGGTTAAAATTATCATCTGATAAACTTTATAGTTACATTTAATTAATTATTTAACTCGCCATATTCTTACTAGATCAAGAGCTGCTCTCATTAGAAAGACACAGAGAGAGGGACCCAGGTGATGGTTTAACCTGAGGGTCACCATGCCTTAGGTGAGGGGAGAGGTTGAGAGGGAGAGTCCTTCATTGTAACTACAGCCAGGGTGGGAATTGAACCCACCACTATTGGCATCACTCTGCATCGCAAACTGACCAGCTGACCTCACCAATCTTCCATAACTAATCAGAAGGCTAAGTAAGGAGTGAGCATATGAGGGAGTTTATTGTAACCTATTGATTTTAAAAAGTTGTCCAAACTCTACTGATTCTGAGAAGGGGACCTGCAAGCTTGAAAAGGTATCAGCACTTTCCCAGTTGATATGTAGTTACATTAGATTCCTGGATTCCAGGATATGTCCATCTGTGTGGCTCAGGCCAATTGAAATGCATTTGAAGGTTTCATCTGGATAACAGTGGCAAACTGTTCACTCTAGTCTTTGATGTAATGTGTGGCCCAAGAACAAATTGGAGAGAAGAGGTGAAGACAGACAATGGCTCTAGTCCCATCTGTACATGAAAAGTTCTTAAATTGGAAATAAATCAAACAATCGCCTTCAGTTGCATCCGTTCAGTCAAGCATTTCTCATCGCAGTTTGTGCCAACTCCTCGTTCTCTCATTGGCCATTAGACTGCAGCATTTATAAGTTGGCTGATTCGGGTACATCCTGAATCAGATTGCTGATTTCAGCTGGAATTGGTCACAATGCCTACAACTGCTGATACAGTCTGACAGATCAGAGCAGATTCATATGAGGCATAAACACTGACAGGTTAGACCTCAGGAATTTACTCCCTCTGACTCGTCCAAGAGGAAGCTCTTTGAAACCTTGTAATCTGGTATCAAATACTGTTTGGTATCAAATTTTGTTTGATTTACAGCTCCTGTGAATCACCTTGGGACATTTTTTGTGTTAAAGGTGCTTAATACAAGCAATTTGCTATTGGAATGAATAAACTTACATTGGTTCTGCTTATTCAGTCACTTCCTTGCCCCTTGGATTTTTTTCTTGAGCTGTCTAGGTTTTCTGCTGCAACTGGCTCAATGACCAAAAATATTCATCCAGAAATTGCAAGATTGTGGGTTAAGGTTCCATTCCAAGACATTGAGAGCACAATGTTTTGCAACCAGGATTGAACGAGTACTGCATTTTTCAATATTAATCCATGATTTGTCTCCTGTTGTGAAATGTTTCATGATCAATATGTCAGTGTGCCTTTAAGAGTTATGCTGTTGACATCAAAGTTTGTGACCTAAAAGTATAAAGGTCTCATACTGCCTCTTAACCTCGTATCACTGGAAGCATGACACTCTACTAGATGTTGTTCTGTTGCAATCTAATATTAACCCAGATACTTCCATGCCTTAAAATGTAATGTTTGTATATAATAGCTCATTGTAATAAATGTCTCTTCAACATCATGATGTCAATGCCCAGTTTTTATGTTATGGGAAAAAATATAAGCATTGCTGCGTTAGTTAAGAGGAATAGTCAAACCATCTTCCTGTTTTTGGCATTTTTGTGAGTGAAGGGTTCCTGTTCCTATTTCTCACAGTTTTATGGGTATGGACAAGTTGCTGCAGGGAGCTGGTGCTCTGCAATGAAGCTCATTGCAAAGGTTTCCTTTTTAAGCTCTGTTTAGTTTTATATTTTTCAGCTCTGTGTATGTGTGACAGTCTTGAAGTATGATCATTACTGAAGTAGAGAAAGACTGTCACAAGAACAATAGATAATGGAGATTCATGAACAATAGAGAACTACAGCCAATGGAGAACAGGGCACATGACAGTTACAAAATGTAGAATTCAGTCTCAAGCTTTTTGGAATGTGTATATCACTGACAAGGCCAGCATTTGATATTCATCACTACTTGCCTCTAAGAATATATATTTTGCAAGCATCAACATGTAAGTAACAATGACAACATAATCACATTGAATGGATTAGCATTGTTGGGCATACTAAGGTAAAGTCAATAGCATGGAATCATTTTGCATTCTGAAGCAGAATATATGATAGGTTTGCACAAGAGTTCTTTGTCTTATCAGTTGGTTGAAATGAACTGAAAAGAATTTAGTTCCTGCATATTTCCAAAGTTGTTCTTGTGAAGGTATGAGATTGTGGATGACACTTAATCTGGATTCTGTCTGATCCAAAAGCAACTAAATTATTCCTGGTTTCCCCATTAAACGTGAAACATAGGCATGGCACTGGTATCAAAAAGGTTGGGAAACCTTACTATACATTAAGAAATTAGATATACTGGACTGTCTTCCTTGGAACAATGGGGAGTCTGAGAGGTGACATATTTGAGATGTATAAAATTATGATTTGGAGATGCCGGTGTTGGACTGGGGTGTACAAAGTTAAAAATCACACAACACCAGGTTATAGTCCAATTGGAAGCACACTAGCTTTCGGAGCGCCGCTCCTTCATCAGGGTAGGCAGGAAGATCATTTCAATTCGTGGATGGATTCATGGATAAATGTAAGGGAAGGTTTAGAGGGGATTTGAGGAAAATATTTCTCATGCAGAGGATGGCAGAAATATGAAACTCACTGCCTATGAGGGTGAGAGAGACAGAAACCCACATAACACTGAGGAAGTCTTTAGATGTGCACTTGCTATGCCAAGGTTGTGAAAATAGCTTTGTAGAAGGCACATAAGTGCTGGAAAATGGGACTAGCCACAGGCTTAATAGGCTGATGAGTACTTTTTTTGTGCTGTTGACTTCTGTGACTCAAAAGAACAACATTTCATAATGATAATGTTGCTTTCCTTTGAGTAGAGAACTGATAGGTAGCAAAGTTCCAGGCAATCACCATTTACAAGAGATAAACAAGCCATATCCCCTCAACAGCAATCAGCAAATGCCTCACTACCAAAATTCTGGGATTTACATTGACCAGAAACTCAATTTGGAGTTGAAGAGTGTGGTGCTGGGAAAGTACCGCCAGTCAGGCAACATCTGAGGAGCAGGAGAATTGACTTTTCAAGCACAAGCCTGCCCTGATGAAGGGCCTATGCTCGAAACTTCGATTCTCTTGCTCCTCTGATTCTGCCTGACCTGCTGTGCTTTCCCAGCACCACAGTCTTCGACTCTGATCTCCAGCATCTGCAGTCCTCACTTGCTCCCAGAAACTCAATTTGGCCAGCCACATAAGCACTATGGCTACATGAGCAGGTCAAAATATATGGATTCAACCTCAAGTAATTCACTTTCTGTCTACTCGTTATATGACGGCCATCTACTAGAAATAAGTCAGGAGTGTGATGGAATATTCCCCACTGGCCTGGTTGATTGCAGCTCCAATAACACTCAAGAAGGTCAACAGCATTGACAACAAAGCAGCCCACTTGACTGGCACCATATCCACCACTTTCAATATTCGTGCCATCCATCACTGATGTACAGTGATAGCGTATTTACAAAATGCTCTGCAGTAACCTCACCAAGGCTCCTTTGATAGCTTCCAAACCTAGGACCTCTAGCATCCGAAAGGATGAAGGCGGTAAATATGAGGCAACACCACCATCTGTAAGTTCTCCTCCGAGTCATTCACCACCCTGCCTTGGAACTAGATTGTTGTCCCTTCAGTGTCGCTGGGCAAATTCCTGAAACTCCCTTCCTAACAGCATTGTATAGTTCCCTAACCACAAGGACTACAGTGGTTCAAGAAGCCTGCTCACCGCCATCAAATCAAGGAAGAGAAAATGAGGTCTGCAGATGCTGGAGATCAGAGATGGAAATGTGTTGCTGGAGAAGCGCAGCAGGTAGTTCCCTAACCACAAGGACTACAGTGGTTCAAGAAGCCTGCTCACGCCATCAAATCAAGGGCAACTAAGGATGGGCAATAAATGTTAGCCCAAGCAGCAATTCTCACATTCTGTGAATGATTTTTTTCTGAAAAAGGACAGGCTCCTTCAGAAATCAGAAAAGAGTGAGTGTGTTCATATTTGCAAGTATACCCACAAGCAACAACATTTCCATTCTCAGGATAGTTGTTAGGTGTAGTACTTTTGGGCTGAAGGTATCAAAAAGAACACAGGAAACAAATACTGAGTTGGATGATCAGCCATGATCATATTAAATGGCAAGATTTCTATTTTATAAAAACTCCTGCAAGCCAACAGGATTGGCAGTTAATGAACAAAGTAACAACCCATCATAAACTGGCTCTTGTCAATAAACCGGGAGGGAATTAAAACAATACTAATGCCAGAAAATGCTTCAATTAAAGATCAAATCATTTCAAATCCTGAGAAAGTGTAATTGAGAGGCCTTGGTACACCGCCATGTTGGGTGTGGGTGTTGCCATGGAAACAAAGGCAGAAGGTGGTCCCATTATTACCATGATAGCTCATTCTCTTGTTCACTCACAAAGAATGATAAAACTCAAAAGGTGGTTCTTACATGTGAAAAATAGCATTCATGAAGAATCAGGAATGAAAATTAAAATTTCAGCACAACACCATGCAGCTGTTTGGAGCAATTGTTATGAGAAGAATGTCACTTTTATCCACCCATATTGGACGTTTAGCTTTTAATACATCATAAATATTATTGGTAGGTGAATGAACAGTAAAAAGGAGGTGGCATAATTTTGCTCCGAGTTATTTAGTCAGTGAAAGTCTGTCAGTACAGTACTTGTGTTGCTCTGCTACAAGCCTCAGAGACATTCTTGCATTAGTCCCTGCTGTTGCTTTGCAGAATTGCCAAGCCAGCTTTCAAATCTAATTTCCTCTCCAATTTATCATTTTAGTCATCCTTCAAAACAGAGGTATGGCTGTATCCAACACCAGCAGGGATTATAAGTCCAGTAGGGAATCCTGTCTACCTGGAGCATGCTTGGATTGTCAAACTCACTACCGCAGGGGGGTAGTCGAGGAGCACTGATCCACTCAAGAGGATGCTTGAGTAAGAAGCACATGAGGGAGAAAGGAAGTGAAGGATACTTGCATCGGGTTCGTTGAAGGATAACAGGAGGAGGCTCATACAGAATGTAAACATCAGCTGAACAGTCTGTTTCTGTGCTGTGTATACTTAGTAATCGCAAATACAGAAAGAAAGTGATCATTTCAACTGTGACACAGTGGGTAGCACTCCTGTCTTTAAACCTGAAAGTTGCTGGTTCAAGTCTCATGCCAGTCCTCAAGCTTAAAAGCCAAGGCACATCTTAGAACAGCACGAAGGGAGTGCTGCACTGTTGGAGCTGCCTTCTCTCTCTCTCTCTCAGGTTGTGGTTGAAGATTCCAAAGGCATTATTTCAAAATTCGAACAAGGCAGTTCTGCTGTCCTGGCCAATATTTATCTCTCAATCGCCATCACAGGAACACCAATTATTTGGTCACCATCGCACTACAATTTTGGGAGCTTGCTGTACACACACTGGTTGTCATGCCTCCCTCTTTGCAACAGGGACTGACACTTCAGAAGTATTTCACTGGCTGTAAATTGCTCGGGACATCGTAAAAGGTGGCATACAAATGCAAGCCTTGCCCTTACGCACAGAAGAGAGCAAAGCAGGAGAACGTTACGCTCCCAGAGATATCAGAAGATCTCTGCCATGTGATGTAAAGATGCACTACATTAATACCCAGCCAGCATCCTGGAGGCTAAAAATCAGTCACCTTGAATGCTGAACATCCCTTAGATACAAACGCACTTTCTGCCACTGATTCAAACAAATGCTTGTCGTTCAGATCATGCATTTGCAGCTCACATACAAACAGCAGTTTGACATTGCTGTGACTTTAAGAGGTTATTTTGTCCTGGGTTTTTTTGAAGACAGATTTTAAGGCTGAGGTGCTGAGCAGACCACCAGTACCATTAGAGTAAACAGCTTATGAGGCCTTGGATTTTGTTTAAAATTGGAACAATAGAAGCAGCCTGAATGGGTGTGGTCAAACGCCCAAAGAACTCTAATCTTTAGGTTAGCTTTCAGCAATTGCTGTTGGTGTCATGAAGGAGTGGAAGCTATTCTTTCCCTCTCTCGGTTACAGACAAAAGCTGGGGGTCCTCTACCTGCTACAGGAGCTGCATGTGAGTTAATCTGCTTTCTAATTTGCCTTTTTCTAAGGGTGTGTTTATGGGATGTTACTATATCGGAACGGTTAATTAGTAATAATTAGTGTGTCTATTATCCTGTTAAGTTTTCCAATAGAGTTAAGTTTTTCCAATTCCTTCTTTCTTTTGTTGCATTTTAACTATAGTGAATGAATAAAGTGTGTTTTGCTTAATCCAGTAACTTGACCAATCAAATTTCATCTGGAATGCAACAACTTACATTTACCTTTAAAAGAAGAAAAAGTTCAGATCCAGACTATCTTCTGAATATTGGGGGGGGTGTTGTTTGGTCTGGTCCATAACAGCAATACTTCATTTTCTCCTGGGTTTCTGAATATAGAGATTGTCAGTCCTCAAGAATAGTCATGGAGCTGTGGGAAGCTAGAGAAGTGATTGCTGGGCCTCTTGCTGAGATAATTGTATCATCGATAGTCACAGGTGAAGAAGTGCCAGAAGACTGGAGGTTGGCAAACATCATGCCACTGTTTAAGAAGTGTGGTAAAGACAAGCCTGGGAACTATAGACCGGTGAGCCTGACCTCAGTGGTGGGCAAGTTGTTGGAGGGAATCCTGAGGGACAGGATGTACATGTATTTGGAAAGGCAAGGACTGATTAGGGTTAGTGAACATGGCTTTGTGCATGGGAAATCATGTCTCACAAACTTGATTGAGTTTTTTGAAGAAGTAGCAAAGAGGATTGATGAGGGCAGAGCAGTAGATCTGATCTATATGGACTTCAGTAAGGCGTTCGACAAGGTTCCCCATGGGAGACTGATTAGCAAGGTTAGATCTCATGGAATACAGGAAGAATGAGCCATATGGATACAGAATTGGTTCAAAGGTAGAAGATAGAGGTTGGTGGTGGAGGGTTGTTTGTCGGA